>NC_137259.1:8131400-8700072 GCF_965637545.1 Phallusia mammillata | reverse complement strand
TGGTGAAGGAAGTAGCCCAAACAATTCTTCTTTCGTTCCTTAGTCTGGAAGTTGGGGGGGCAAAACGTTCCTTCCATTGGGCTGCTGCAGTAATTATGGCGGAATAAACTTTAAACGGAAACAGAAGACCATAAAACAGGATCTTACCCTTGTGGCAAATGCGCCCTGTGCGGTCACCACGGCAAATCCAAATCAATGGTTTTTCCGGTGACTGACTTGCGGTCACAGCAAAGACTGTTTCACTTACGTCAGCACCTTTCGTGTCGTAACTACGGAATATATGTTGCCACGTGTTTGGTGTGTGAAGAACAATACGTCGGCCAAACAAAAAATAAGTTTTCGACCCGATGGAATTCACATCGGTCTGTTTGGCGGACGTCCGACTTAAGTGTAGGGGGTGACCGCGCGGCCCTTCTTCAGCACTACCACAATAAACATTTCCAACTTTTTAAAAAGTTAGATATTGCGCTCTGTTATAATGTGGTTTTTGTGGAGGAACCGCGGACAGAAAAATTGGATATTTGTGAAAACAAATGGCTAATTTTAACCGGCGCCACAATAAATGTTCAAGCGATGGTCCTTCCGGCAGTTCGTTAACTGCAATCGCTTTGTTGTTGCAATCGTGTTTGTTTTTTCGTTTTGCGCCCTTATCTTTTCCTCGCCTTTTTTCGTGTGTTTTATCAACGCCATACCTGCCGGTCTGCATTTGCAGTCCTGTAAGACAGAGGAAAGGCTTTTTGCTGTTGGTCTGGTGGTGTGTGTTTTTTGCATTTTTTGCTCTTATCCCGCTTTTTATTTTGTTTTTAGACACTGATGATGCTTTTTATAGCGAAATGCATTTGTTTTGATAAAACAAATAAAACATAGCGACACATTTAGTGGTTTTTCACACTGAATTTTCTTCATCTGATTTTAATGACCCTGAATCGTCGCGGTCGTTTTACTTGAAAGGAGATTTCAATAATAAGAAAAGAATTACTACGTTCAGACTTACGTTAACACATTTAGACTTAAAGTTTGAGAAAAACTGGGTTCAGGCAACCGAGATAAATTTTGTCAGGGATTGTGTTTCATAAAATGTGGCGCATTGTATCTGCTCAAATAAGGAACCGCTCGCTAGCACTGCATTGAACTAGTTTAGTTCACCCTTAAAATCTAAACGCACAACCTTTATTTAATCGTTTGCAGTTTGCACACATCTGGTACAAGTAGGTACATTAAACGCATGGCAATGTTTCTTTAAAAAAACGAACTAGCAGTTAACATGAGAAAAAATTAAGCAAAATATTAGCATCCCTCCAACAATTTTGGCACAACATAAACCTTTTGTGACAATTACCAAATACCTTTACAATTGTTCAATAGCTGTTCATTTCGGTAGGTTTAGAAAGCGAGAAGTTTGGAGTTGTGCTATACCACATTAGGTAGGTTTGTTCTCTACAACAATTACACACAAATTTGCAAATTGTTTTACAAGTTTTCACGTTCGGCCCAGTGGCGTAGCAGCCACTTGGCGCTTCTGGCTCTGCGCCAGGGGCGGCGGCAAAATGACTTAAGGGGACACTTCTGGATAAGTCAATATTTTTCAAAGAACGTTTTTTGTTCTTATAAAAAAGGAAATTTTATCAGGATTCTGAATCTGTAAGCCTTTTTTCACAATTCAAATTATTTATAAGTAGTTAAAACTAGGTTTACCGGCATACACCACTTGAATGATATGTTTGGATTTTTGAATCCTCACGCGCTGCTGCAAAGCGAAAGTCACAATGGATTCACCAACGCTTTTAAAAGCACTTATGACGACGAGGTGGACTTTTTGGAGTTAGCTGTGGAAATTGACTGATTTAAGAGGCTGGTGCGAAGCAGTGAAACCACGTTTGATCGTAATGCAACAGCGTTTTGCTAAATCACACCTACTTGATTCGACACCATATTTATGCTTGTGTCTGAAACTTTATCTTACCATTGGTGTTTCAATTGCGAGTTGTGAGAGGAGTTTCTCAAAGCTTAAAATGATAAAGTCGTATTTACGTTCTACCATGAATGATGATCCGCTATCAGCTCTATCGATTCTTTCAAAAGAAAGAGACTACGTTCAAAAACTTGATTTCGAAGATATTATCGCTGATTTTGCTTCGGCGAAAGCTCGAAAAGTTCAATTTTGAGGCGGCTATTGATCTTTTATTTGCCTAAAACATTTGTTCTCCATTTTTTGTCTTTTATTTTTGGCCTGTTCGCTGAGACAGTGAGGCTTCTTTCTCGAGCAATATAGAACTTCTGAGACGCGGCACATTATTTGTACTTATTTTTATTGAAAAGATTTCTTGAACATGAAACTATTTCAAAATTTGCTGCAGTCTACTTAGGGCGGCATTTTCAACGAAAGCCAGGGGCGGCAGCATATGCTCCTACGCCACTGGTTCGGTCTGTCCCGCAAGTTTGTAGTTATATGGATTTATTTATTTACATGTTACGAAAAATTGCAAGTGCAACGACATTTATTATTGAAAACATTTCAACTGTTTCATCTCAGAAGTTTATACTTTTCATCTATAAAATGATCTATAACTTACATATTGTATAGTAGCTGTTTTGTTGTTGTTCTGTACATAACATAAATATAAACGAAATTTGTTCAGGATCTAAAACAGAACAAAATCTAGGCAATAAATTACGTAACTACAGAACAAGGCAAAGACAAAAAACCCTTGATATCATGTAATGAAACGGAATATGGGAGCAGTGATTGGACGCTTTTAATGGCACGAAAGTATACTGTAACGCATTTTGGCAGTTTTAACACTGATTGTGGGTTGCAGAAATTCAATTAGGCATTCAACCTAATGACAAAAACACCGCTTTAAATTATTTCCATAACGCCACTTTAAATAACTTAACGTAATTTACAAGAATTGTAACAACTAAAAAGATTTTTTTTACTAATTGCAAAATTACTTCAGTTTTGAAACAGGGTCTGTAGCTTTAATAAATGAAAGATGTTGCAATCCTGAGCAGGTTAACAATTCCAAACAATAGGCCTCACGTACCCCGTTCGCCTTGCCCATAACCAGCACAAACGTTTGTCCCTCATGGTTTGAGTACAATCCTATGGTTTGAATTTTCATGTACAATCCATTGAAGTGCAAAAGTGCACAACTTTTACAATATAAAACATTACATTGGAAAATAATAATCTTACTGGTTGTGGATTGTTAAAGTTTGCAACATTGGTTAATCGCTGGTAAATCCGGCTCTCTTCACATTTCAACTCTGTGTCGCCACCCAATGGTCAAAAACTTAAAGAAAATTGGTCACGGGCATAGAATCGTTACTGATTGTACTTTCTCGTTTTTTCTTCGACATGTGAAGTCCATCTGTGACGCTGCTTGAACTAAAGCTCCGTCGTTTAAACTCTTTTTTCCGGTCAGACTTGTCGACCAGCAAGTGATCGTGACTTTTCTGCCTCTTGGATTTCTTTGCTTTGCCTTTTGTTGAAGCCGTAGATGATGCCGAGTCGTTTCTCCGTTTTTTCTCTTCCGTCAACTTTATAAGCAAAGAAGACCTTTCGGATTTTCCGTTTTTGCAAGCTTTCAATTGATCGTGTTCGTTGATCGCCTGTAGTGCCCCTTCCTGTTTTAGCGAGTTGCGATTGGGTGATGGTGTTCCGGGAATTTGAATGAGACCTAGTGTTGTCATATCCGTATCTTCTTTTGGGATAATTTTGCTTGATTTTCGTGAAGATTCATCTTCTGGTGGATCAACGAACAACGACGGCTGGCGGTTCTGATGAAAGGACACAAATTTATATGTATACTGGAGTACTGGACCATCGCACAATAACCTACTAGCCCATTACACTTGATTGTGACCACAGAGTTTGATAGAAAACCTAACCACTCCATTTCAACAAAAATATGCTATAACTTTTGGTTTGTCAGAAAATCTTAAATGAGTGAAAAACAAAAATCTAATTGAGCCACCACTGGGTCAATTAAGATTTACACTATAGTAAATTTAGGTTTTTGGCAAAACGAAAACCCTTCAGTTTTGTCATAAACTTGTATTAGATAAACACGTTGTGATTTATGTACCGTTAGCATTGACGACTTTCGACTAGAACCTATGCTGCCACCGAGCCCATCATGTTTTTTTCTGCTCAAAGTTGTGTGATGAATCGGATGTTTCTTTCCTGCCAGCACTTCCAACCAATGACGCCGAATCTCTTCTTGGTGCAAACAGAAGAGTACCAGGAGTAGCACGCCCTGTTGTGTAGAATACCGAATAAATACATTTTTGTTGTAGAATGATGCTTAAAGACAGATTGAAGACAATAATACGCAACGTTACAAGTGATTTATCGACTTCAGTTAATTCGATACGAAGCAGAGTGTCGTTGTTTGAATCAGTTCGCAAGAATAAAGACAGGTTTATATTGATTGACAAATAAGCTCTTTCTGATTTTATAACAACTGCATGTAGAAACATTTATTATTGACAAGTCAACATTTATTCACGGGATAACAATGACTTTGTGTCCATAAAATGACGTATTTCTTCATTTAAATGTCCAGATACCAGATTACTATTGTATACTATAGTTCACAAAAAGTCTCCCATCTATAATTTACACATGCAAAATTCGAATTCAAAACTACGTTGAAACAATTGAATACACACCAAGGCAGCGGAGAAAACGGTGAAAACAATAACTGAGATGAGGTTGAGTTGTTCATCTCCACCGTCCTTTATCGCTGGAACAATCACGCTCCCCAATATCACTGGAAGTTCAACAAAACATAATTTATCTAAACTACTTGAAAACATTGCGCTATAGGTGAAGTAGTCTATCCACGAGTCATTAGGGCATGACAAACGAAGTGGGCAATTGTTAAAGACTTCCACAATCCTTTCGTCAAAGTTTGAAAATAGGTCAAAATATCAACTGGCTTTAATTTCATCTTTTAACGATTGCTGCACATTTAACACTTGCATTTTAAGTAATGTAAGATGATTTTGTGAATGTAAATGACCATTTTTCAGGTGAAACGTACCTATGAAGTAAAATTAATGACAACGGAGTGAATTCAACGGAAAACTAACAAATATAAAAAATCACTCTCCCTGCGAAGTTTCAATCTTAAAACTATCATTGTCTCACTTACTTATTGCAATTAAAATGGTTATGATTGACAACTTGATTAAATGAACTTTCACTCTTCCGATATTTCCTATTCTCTGTAAGGGTCCTGAACTTCTTGTGGCAAGTGTTCCGCGCAGAACGTAGCAGAATATGAAGAATATTGGAATAAACGCTACAGCGAAAGGTGCCAGCAGTCCATAGTACAAGTAGGATTCATCCACAAGGCACCTAAATAAAGCATAAAAATGATCTGCTAACTTGAAAACTACCACATTGGTTTGCCTATAAAGAGGGCTAAATTGCGTGTGCCTTTTTGTGGTAAATTCGTAATGTTCTCAAAACAAAAGGCATACCATTGTCATTAATTATCATACAACCCGCTGTCACATTGTACAAGTTAAAAAATCCTTTCTACGTCAATCACGCCGTCATTGCAAATCACGCCGCATGTTTACGCAATGTTTACAATAAAGCGTTTGTGACAAACGGTGTTATTGCAAGAGGTAAGCGATACGGTATTCTAGTTCTTACATCTCGTTATAGTATTTCCCATCGCTTGACTGGGCCACAAGGATGCACACGAGGGCGATGATAAAGGAAAATCCATATGATGGGACAGCTGCCTTGGCAAAGAAAAAGCTGATGTGTCCACCCATCGGTCTTTGAAACATTACCAGAAGAACAAACCAATAAGCCGTGATCCAAAACCAAGTACTCAGCATGGCAAAGTGAGATATGAAAGCCCCTGTATGTAAATGTGTGGAATCAAAATGTACTCTATAGTAACCAAATTCATGCCCTATTGCAAGAATTTTAAAAACTACTGAATACATAGTCCTTAGTATGTTATATTATGCAATAGTTTGGAATTATTACAATGAAACTATCTTGTATTATAATAAAACTGCTGGATGAGCAATACTTCGTTATACATTATGCCTGGCAGCAATAACCTATATCTTGTAATAAGTTTAATTCATGTAATTACCTGAGATACACAGAGGATGTTTGCTTTCCACATGACAATTCGCCGAATGTTGCCTATGTGTGTTGCTTAACAGAAAACCAATGAAGTAGAGCAGAAGACAAAAACACAAGTTCACCATCACAATGTGAGTTCGCTTCACTCGGAATTTCCTAAAACGGAGAAAACAGACTAAAATTAACACAAATAAAAAATCCGTTGGCATGCTTTGTAGTTCAAACGTGGTACCATAAGTCACGCCACAATTAGTAATGTCAGGAAGACAACATGACACATTGCGTGAAATGAATTAAGTACAGTCAATGTAGGCTAAATGCACTGTATAAATTGAACATCAAGTATTTCCTGATCTAATTGTTATATTACTTGTAGCTTATTAGGGTTTGGTAGACATTGTTTTTTATTATTTAAGGTGATGAAATGTTGTTTTAAATGGTGTATAAAATGTCATTTACCTGAAGCCAATGTAAGACAGAAGAGTGAGTAAAATACCCAAAATAGATATAGACGCACCCACAAACGTAACAATAGCGAGGACCGCGTCTTCCCCGTCCTCAATGCAGGTTACGTTTGATTGAGACGAATTTAAGTCTTGCATGTTCCCCAGGTCATTGGCACCTGTATCATAAAAAACTGATTAATAATCGTTTAATAGTAATTGCTTTGACCCTTGTTTATCACAGCATCAGTACACAGCTTACGTATAGCAGCACTTACTATTAGTAATCGATTTCTGAGAACCTTGATGTAACCTTATTAAGCTTTCATGATTACCATGAAACAAAACTAGTCATAGTGGGCGTCGCGAAGCGAAAAAATAGACGTAAACCACGACTACATTGGTTTATGTTACAGGCCATGTTGGACCATAAGTTCATGTGTCAGCACCTTTTCATCGCAGCTACACTTTATTTTAAATGGTTGTGTACTTTGGGAATTTGGGAAAAGCGATGGTATAATCAATATTATATGCGTGCGCGATGGCCACCCGCAATCAAAGTAGAAGGTCGCATGCCTTGAATACAACATAATTTACCTGTAGCTGATGAGTCGAAGTTAAGTGATGTTGTCGTTTCTTCGCTTGTCGGGTACACCGTGGTAGATGATAAAGCTGTAAAATTACGTTAATTTGTTATGTTGCCAATTATTATTATTGCAACAAGAACACACTCTGCACTTACACATTTTAGAGCTTCATTAAACTTCAAAAATCCAGATTTAATCAAAATGCTTTGGCAAATCAAACCCGGATCACAAATTCCATTTTTCAACTTTCTTAACCACTACTACTGTACTCTCATCACCTAAAAACCACAAACAAATAATAGATTGACTGTCATTTGCTGTGACATCCCCAAGCAGTAATGGAGATATCGAAAACGAAAGGAGAAAGTAGCCTATCGCTTGATTTATGAACCGACCAATTCACAGAGGAAAGAAGCTACTGAATTCTCTACGGACATTTAAATTGACTACGACCAACCATCATCCATTATCCATTTAACACAAAGACGATTTACATCAATTTGCAGCTCCATGACTACTTTTTGTCTAATCACCCATATTCGCTCTGCCCTTGACAACCAGCGTTTCTACATACAGCAAAAATAGTTCTGGAGGCAAGGGTTTTTTCTTAGTCTCAGTAGCACTAAACTCTACACTGTCATTGCATTAGTTTTCCCTTGCAGTCTTTGGTAAACATTACTTGGCTTAGCTGTTGCCTCATTCACGTATTAACGTCACTCGATTAAACGGCCTGACTGCTGCGTCGTGCCCAGCATCAGCAGAGTTTGCGCGGAAAACGCACTACCGGTCTAAAAGCAATCTCCTAAAATAGCGTTGCCTTCATCGCTAGTGTCTTAAACGTGCTGAAGCTTTGCAAGCTGATTTTGCACACTGAACTTTTCTCACCCCCGTCTTTCGCAATGCCAGGTGCTTCGAAAGTGATAATACAGCTTTTGTTTTACACCACCGCCCAAATTTTCTGTTTTTGTTGTTTTGAGCGGTGTGTGGACGATCTGACCAACGCGGAAATATAAGCGTTATCTGCAAGGTCCCTATGATCACTTCTGCATTTCTTTAGCAGTACGAACGAAGGTCAAAGCACGGACAGCAAGTAGATCGTTCAGACTCTGTGGCTGTTTTGAATAGGGCTAATCCAAATAAGCTTGCTCCGCTGTAATCGTGGTGTGAGGCTGTATCCTGGCCATTTTGCGTCATTTCCGCGTCTCATACAGATAAATAGCACAAGGCTACACCCAGAAACCTCATATGCCACACTGTCTTTCCGGTCATCCTACAATCATACACAAACGGACAAACATTAAACAAACATCACAATTTCTCTTTTACTTGCGACAAAGCTCTTTTGCTTGACGTTCTAAAAATCATCAAGACTAGGAGGCATTGACTTCCAATCGATTGTTTGACAGCGCCGCTGCCAAGCCAAGTCGTGTCGGCAAAATAAAACGCGGTCACACTTTTAGACAGAAACGTTGCTGGGAAAGTTTTATTAAGAATTTTATTGCATTAAAGAATCAACATGGTGGACGGCGATAAAGCCACATCTGCCTTCTTTGCAGCTTCGGTCAAACCTTCTGTGTAAACAGCAGTTGCTACTTATTTGTTTCTGCCAAACCACAAGCAAGCAAGCAAGCTACGATTAAAATAGTTTACTTTTAAACAGTAAGTGCAAAAAAGTACATAATTTGATTAATACACAACGGATTTGGAAAATGGAACATAACAACAAATGCGACAAAAAGGCACTTAAAAACAAATTAGCACAAATTACAGAAACAAAAACTTGCAAAAGGACGATATTTAAAAACAAAAACATTTAAAATACACATATTGTTTGAGGGAAATTTGCGTGGTTAAGCACATGGTTATCAAAATGGTTAAAAAAAACTTTTGTTACGTGATTCAAGTTACGCAATTTAAGTGGTTGCTGTATAAACGCATTTGCTGCCAAAATATCAAGGTAAATGTTTAAAATAGAACTTCGCTGTACAACTTGAGCTTGTGGTACAACTGCAATTTCGTGATACATACAAGCAATGAAACCTTTCTGTAAGCTGAAAATTGCTTTGGAGAAAATCGTCGCCACACGCGTACGTCCACGATTCGGACAAAAGTTAAGTCAATTTCATCGAGCTATTTGATATCACGCACAAAAACAAGTTAAGAAGTGGGACACCGCAATTTATTCTGCACAAAAGGACAGCTATTATTATGAACATGCAATGATGTCGGTAAAGCGTCGTTCGCAAACTCAAGTTGGTCAGATATTAGTTTGTTTGTGGATCAATAATTTTGCATTGTAATGCGATTTTATCCGCTTAGACGTTTAGCCATTAACGTTATGACTCGATCGAACTTCTGGTAACGTTCAGTTCTTTCCACTTCTGCTCCTTTTGATCCCCACAAAAGACGAAGGTGAAATTCGGTAGCAAAGATTTCTTCTAGTTTTGGAATCGTTTCAAAATCTAATTCGTAAAAGTTTTTTTTGTTAAAAATACAATTGTTAAGCTGGGAAGAAATGTCTAAAAAAATTTGCAGTAGTAAAATGCATGCTAAACAGTACACGTTATTTAACACTATAGAGTCAAAAAATAATTTGCAAAAAAGGAGAAAAATATGTGCATAATGTATGATTCAATTTAAGTAATTTGCGTGGATGTTTGTATACTTAGGGAAATGGAAACAGGGATCATCCAACTTGTAAATTGATGCAGCGACTCATGATATGCGGTTCCTCTTAACTTCAGAGGGCCATGACGTGGTGTGCATGTCAACCGGACGTTAAAAGGTTGCGGAAAAGCGTCGTGCGTTGACTGATACGCCAACATTACCCACAATGCGATGCGGCAAGCAACGTTTTAAGGGTCGCTCATTAACTATCTCAACTGTCATGCATATCGTTTTGGAGAAACTGATTTGGTAGCTTGGTGTTCTACACAATGCGTTTTAAGTATGTAGTCAATGCAACTAAATATGCTTAATGGAAAACTGATTAAAACTTAAATGAAAATGGAAATCACTGTGACAATTTTGCTGTGATAACGAAAACAACCTGTTTGCAAATCGTGTAAATTTTTAAACACAAGTACCAACCGACAGGCTGCCGAAACCATTTCGTTGTTTGTATAAACTGCTCGTTACCTGTGCACGCCGCAGCAGTATTACTAATGCACAGGCGATCAATACTCAATTGCGACATGTCTTACCGTGCAATTTCGATTTAGCGTTTGTGCGGAATTTGCTTAGTGACGTCAGAACGGTACGCGCGGCCATTAATTGAGCCATCAGACTGTCGAAGCTGTCGTCAGGTAGGTTTTGCCACCACTCCCGTTCCTGCAAAAATAAACACGACGCATTGATTTGTAGGCGCACACCAGGGTGTTTCTCATTACAATGCACACGAAATGACCGGAAAGACGGTGCCAGGGTTGTTTCAGGAGGACAGACATCAATCAAACTCAGTCCGATCTTTGCCACTGGCCGGGGACACGTTGGTCTACGTGCCAGGAGTTGGTATCAGTTACCGTTTCTTCCGGGAAGTTAATTTTAGAAGTTTGTACAGCATCTGATGTTGTGTTATTTTTTAAAAATTACATCAGCATGATGTCAGCTTTAAGTTGATGAAGTAGTTTGAAATTTCTAACTTTATGCGGAAGTAATGATTTCGGGTTTAGACACTGGTACTTTTCCTTACAAAGTTATTGAAGTTGCATTCAGAGTTAAATAGGCGCAGAGTGTTGACACCTCCCTGTAATATCACTGGTGGTGGGAATGTGTTAAAAAATCTTTACATAAGCATACCAAAAAAACTTACCGAAGTTTCATTTCCGCCACTTGCGACGCTGCCAAGCAAATCCCCTTCGGATGCGGAAAGTTGTTTCACTGTCGGGTGTTTCGCATTGGACGATGTGTGGGGAATACCCGGCAGTGGATTCTCGTAGAAGCGTATGATTGGCATAATGTGAGGAATACATGATGAAACGAGATCTAAAAATCAGATTTTGTTGAGGGTCGCATCATTATGAGCCAGTGGACACCGCCTTTGAATGGTGTTTGTACATTTTAGTGATTTGATTAATTAATTATCAACAAAACGGAAGTGTTGACAAGATAAATATCTACTGACGGTAAAAGAACACGAAATACAAAAAACATGAGCAAAACAAGCGTTTGACGAATACGCGTTGCAACTGCGTTGTCTCCTTTAAATTTAGTGACTTACTAATTTGACCTCTCCCCTCGTCCAGAAAGGTCAACAGAGGTCGGAGTTTCTTTTCCATAGTAACTGCATTGTTGGTGTAACGCTGTTGTAGGGAGACCCACAGCTCACGGAGTTCGCAAAGCTAGCAAAAAACACGCTTTTAAGTAATGGAGGCAACATTATGAAAACTGCGCATTAACGGTGGTGCAACACATGTCATAGACATTTATGGGACACATCATACGTGCATCTTTTTTTAGTAAAATCGATTTAATTTAAATCCAGTTTTCGATCCATTTGCAATAACAACCAGTATAGAATCTCGATGTTTTCACAATGTGTAATTTTGGTTACCTGGGGGCATGTGAGACCTGCCATAAGGGCCGAAAATCCAAAAACGTTTCCTAAGCTGTGAACAAGTTCGTTTGCAACCTGAAACAATAAACATGCCATGAAATTACACAGCAATGTAATTAGATAAACAGATTGGAGGCAAACAACATTTTTTCACATCGTTGGTTTCGCAAAATGCAGGTTTAAAGGCAAGTTGAAGACTAGACAAGTTTCGTAAAGGATATGTTCAAGGTGATTATTAGCTTACGTGAATGTATGTTCGCAAACTTACCTGAATAAATACGTTGAGCATTTCGACCCGTTCCTCGTGTGATGGACATCCACGCAAAACACAAACTGCAACCCAGAACGCTATACATTGAAACCTGAACACAAACAACTGTTTTTACCTAGTGTAGTTTTGTACTACTTGTCGTCTGAAGATGGTGATTATAAAAGGTTTTACTTTGGTTTTTACTATTGTGTGATGTAACGTTGATAGCACTGCAGAAGTTTTTCAGCGTGTTGCTGCTGTGTGTGACTGTGATACTTATCTGTAACATTTGAAATAAATTTTGCTACCGTTCCATGATGTCTTTCCGCAGTTGGTCGCCTTTGGGAAGAATGATGTCTTGCAAGCCGTCTTTCTCAACTTGGCAAACCTGTTTACATAACAATCACATTACAAACAACGACAAGTTGCATTACATATTGATACTGGAAATTGTTGTATACACTGTATCGTGTGGAATCGGTAGGTCCAAGTCATTTTACAGTTGACATTTGCTTTACAACGCCCCATAAAATGGCATTTATCGCAAATTCTGATTCAACGAATTTACGAAAGACGCACCCAAGTGACACGAAAATAGGTCACGTCATTAAGCATCAGTATTATTAAAAGCGCCACCTAAAGGGAAAATCCGCAGTAAAATTACGCACTATTTCCGTTCAAGCTAAGGCAATTCACGGTCAAACCAGGTTCAGGAAATGTGAAGTATAAATATGTACACGTAATGAATGTAGACTAAGTTTAAGTTGAATGGATTGCAGGATACTGAAGGCATATAGGAAAAGCAATGACACTTTACACTCAGAAAAAAAATGCGTAAATCAAAGCTGGTACTAAATAAATATGTCACAATCGTATGAAACAAAATGGGAATTTACCTTGCAGTCCACTGCAGTCATATGCCGAGCTAACTTGAATGGGTCGGTTTTAAGTAGTAGGGTTTTGACTTCAGCCATAGCAGTAATATCGACGGGTTTGTTTTCGACGGAAAGCAGAAGGCTGTTAAATTGCTGCATCTGAAATTAAATTCGTAAAAACATGACACAGCTTAACAACAGTCACAGGAATTCAAACGCCGATTGTATGCAACACAATAAATTGTCATCGTGACTTGATTCGTGTTTGTAAAATGTTCGTTAATTTCATGAAAAGTCTGCATATCCGAGTACGTGACATTTATCAACTGTTTGTCGCTTACATTGAACGCTGACATTTGCTGGCCGTTATTCACCGACGTTCGACGGGCTCCGACGTCACTTCCTTTTAATAGTGATGTCACATTGGCGGATCTACGTGACTGGTTGTGATTAGGGTTCGACTTGACAGCTTCGGCGTTTGATCTTGTGACATTGGACCTGCAAAGATATTGTTTTAAACAACCAGCAATTTTGAAAACCAGGAGTCGGCTACTACAAGGTCATTGCTCTGGTAAATGTATGCATTTTATCTACTGTATGTCGGTAAAAGGCAAATACAAGTTTGTACGTGTTGCGATTTCGTGCTATTAAGACTCAAAATCGCAACAACGGGTGGAAACTTCCTTTCGATGACGAAACTGTTGCGGGTTGGCAACTGACGTTCAAGTAGGGATGAGACTTTATAGGGATAATTGCAAACGGCTCGGTTAGATCGAAATTATTGGCGACGCCCGAAGGTCTTATTAGTTCGCATAACAACATTAGGTTAGTAAACAATGTCGCGTTATCATAACCGGTGGTGAGTAGTGTTCGGCACATTATATATGACGAATTGTATTGGTCACGTAAAGTTAAAGGACAAACTAATGTGACTAAGCTTACACACCAGGGTCACGTTACAGATAAACATGTCTACCTGTGAAGGCCAAATACGTTGATACCGAGTACACTTGAGTTTTATGAATTGATATGAATACAACGAACACATTGACACACATTGTAAAACATGTCTTTCCATTCATTGGCGAAAATGACCGCTCGGGTAAAGCCTTAAAATGTGTTATGACTTGGGTTCGGCTCGGTACAGTGTATGTACGATCAATACCCTCCATTTTGATTAATTCTACAAAGCGACGAAAGGTCTAAGTCAAGCCTAAATAATTCGCCGCTTTAAGGAGCATTACATGCTGTTTAATAATTATTCATCCATTAAAAGCATTGATTTACCGCAACGGTTTATTGTCAGGTTTGTCGTGGCGGTCTCCCAGCTGCTGTGAAGTTAGGGGAGTGTTCGGTTCACTTAGGCTACCGCCCTTCATTGGTTGAGACTTGCTGGGTGTAGCTGTAACGTTGCCTTGCTTTTTCAGTTTTGAAGGTTGTAAGTTTTCTACATTAGCCAAAGGTGTATTTTCGGCGGATCGCGAACCTCGGTGGCGAATCACGGGTCTCCGGAAAGAAGGCACCCGACTAGGTTTGGGTGGAACTCCAGCGCCACCTGGGGAGCCATCTGGGCGAGTTTGGCTGCCACGAATCGATGCACCTCGCATGCTAAGCAGTGGTCCAACTTCGTCTACTACAGGAGCTTTAGTCTTTGTAGGACTGAGTTGTGGCTCTGAGCCCGCGCGTCCCACAGGTTTGCCGTGACTTTCCATGTGCACTTCAACTTGACTTAGTGGGCGTTGCCCAGTTTGCGAAACCATCAACATTGAATCATTGCTGTTTTGGGGTTGTGCGGGAAGGTTAAGAGGAAAGGGTTTAGGAAGAGATGATCTTAACGCCGAACCGCGGGTAACTGGTGAAGCCGGACCCGTCATTGGAGACCTAGGACTCCGAGGATAGTCCATGTGAGCCGTGGGACTGACAGATGGGGGAAGTACAGGTAGAGGATCAGTGGTGTGACGTTGTAAGTGGTCTGGAGACATATTAGCTCGATGCTGATAGCGGGCCTGTAAACGAGGGTCGCTGTTGTCAGGATTTGACGAAGAAGATTCAGATGACAAAGATGATGAAGACAGGGATGTTGAATGCGTGTATGACACTGGCTGTGACGAAATCGTTGCTTTTACGCTGCCGTTTTGCGATCGAGGCTGACGACGCAGCGATGAATATTTCGCATCAGAGAATGACAAGGGGACGCTTCGGTTGACCGGGCGTCGAATAACTGCGCCCGTGTTAAGGGAAATCGGAATGCTTTTTCCGAAGTGAAACATGATTAAAGCAGGAATGGAGTCAAAACTCTCGCGCTCAAACTGGTATTGCGCTTTGGCCTGTAGTGCACCTTGTGTCAGAAACGTTTGATTGATTTTAAAATGCAAAACAGAACTGTTCCACCTGCAAATACAATAAAAAAATAAATTGTTTTAGAGACAAGATATGTGTAAACAAAGTTACTTTCGCATACACAGTATACACAACATAATCGTGTTTATAAAACTAAAAAAGATGAAATTACAAGGCTTTAACCTGATTGTAAGAACAAATTCGCCTGGACTGGAAACTGATTCGCGAATCAAAAAATCTCCATCATGTTTTGCCAGTTCTTCGGCGACATCTCGTGGAAGTTTTCCGTGGTACCAAGCATAACTCCTGATATCACTGCTGTCCAACTTAAGTTCGCTCTCTAAATCTTTCCGCAGCATTTCTGCCGTCACTTTGTTGGGGAATTCGACATTTTGAACATGCTGACTCCCGTTGCCTCTCGCCAACGATGTGTGAGTGGGAGTAAGCTGTAAAAAATATGTTAGGTCGTGTAATCTGCATTACGAAAACACGACTGAGAATATTGGGAATATTTGCGGTGACGAGTCGTATTTTTTCATTCTGTAATTATAGTAAGTATTCTTTTAATCGATGTTTTAAATAACAAACTAAATCGCAGCAAGGTAGCTTTGTGTGAAAAAACTTTCGAATTTTCATATTATAGATTTAAATAATATCTTTGACTATTGTATCGAGAAATGTTGCGGCAACAGTAACACTATCGAAAAAAGATTAACATGATTTAGTTGCTGATACAAATTTGTCTTTCCTCTCATTCTGTAAAATCTGTAAAAGCGTTATAATTTAGGAACATTTCATGCCCTAAAATTTGGTTCATTTAACGTATACGTACTTTTTCAATTCTAGGTGGCAATATGTTTCCAGTTTTTGCATGTGATACACGCGTTCTATTATGGTTAAAATAGTAACATCAAACAGTCTCTTATTTGAAAAAAAAGATTCATATTTGATATAATAACGGTTTGCATATGTTAAAACGAACAGTTTAATACAACGTCACCCTTTTATTGGCTCAATAATCAAACCTGGCTGCCAAACCACATACGCGGTAATTACACAGGAAATTGAAAGGCATGTAAAGGATGAACTCTTATGGCGTTACAGGTGTATACGCTCGTCCAAAAACATGGTACATATTTTTTGACATGCCGATATTTTCACCATTTACACTAAATTACATTAAAGTGTGTTTGTTGCACTGTATTAGGAATATTTCGTAACATTAGTATACCTTAGATGCAGGACGTAACATATAATGACCACGCGAAACGTTTGGGTATAAAATCGCACCGTCCTCTACACACTCATTAATGCGTTAATGGTAACAGTTTTCTGATGAGTTCACACATTAAGTAAATGATGAGTGTAGCATTCTATTTTAGGCGCGAAGTTTGCAAAGGTATACCTACCCTTTTTGTGCGTCTCATTCTGGTAAACGAAGTTTGTGAGCAAATATGACTGCAACTCGGTTAAAATACATAAACAATAGTTTTTTTTTATCGTGCAAACATCAGAGCCACCTGTGGCAACCATCTAACAATTGACCCTTACCCGAAATGGTGAACACCTTGAACAAAGCATCTCTCTTTCAAACAAACATAAACATTTAATCCAGTCAACTTCTAAACTCGTAGTTGCAAGCTTGACAGCAGATTCAGTACCTGATCTAATCGAAATGTCACTAGAGATAGGGTAAGTTACACTACGACTGCAGGTCAATATTTCCATTGAACGAAGCCATTAAGGATCAATAAAGGTGGGCTAACAGCACTCTGGTGTCAACGTCTGACAAACAGTTTCTTGTAAGGTCTGAAAAGCATGTAGGAAATGCAGCTAATCTAATCTGATCTGAAATAAACCAGACTGACTGGTGATAGGTTAGGCTGCGTAAACGTAAGTAAAACTGTTTTTTGATGATGCCGTCCGTGTCTAGCACTCTGATGTAAACCTATCTTATTGACTTTCGGCTATCTTGTTCTGGCTTTGTAGTGTCGCTTTCGCTAATGGAGCGACTTTTAGCACTAATTTAGTAAAATCTCGCTACGATCGGCCCGCTTATAGTTCTAGCTACGCCGCAGCAGCTAATGAGTGTACGGAGTATAACCTAATCAGCGTTGATACGCAGTTTGAAAGAGAAGCATTAAACGTGTACTGTATACAAATATAACAGTGACGTTTCAAAGGCTGCGTTTTTCGGCTGGATGGCAGGCAATTTACAGAACTAAATCACTGATAATTATAATCACATAAATAGTCTATTCATCAGAAAGTGACGGACAATATATGACAAGTGACAAGCACAAAATATTATGCAGTAGGTTAGATAGACCGTTGTTAAAAGCGGTTTGCACTGTACTGTGCTTCGTATTTAGCACTTACCTCTTCATACATGCTTGTTGCAGGCACTTCTGTACTTTAACGTTGGATTTAAATAATTGATGACAAGTGTTGCACGACACAAGCAAGGTGATTTACGGCAATTTGCTCGCAAACATTTTTGTTGATCACAATAAACTGCAACATAAATAGTACCGAACTCAGGCATGGAAATGAAATGCAAATATATTGCAAAGGTGCACATGGATGGATACAAAGCGGCTGCCACAACGACGTATAAGCAGTGAAGTATATTCATATCTGTTATTACTTTAGCTTTAGCATATTCTATTCATAAGAATAGGATCATGTACTGTATTCTATGTCGGTCATTATGTGCTCGTTGCTTTTGTCTTGGCATGGGATGGAAAAGCTATTTAAAGTCAGGTTTTAAACTTAGGAGATATGCAAAATCATGAGACGATACAAAACTCTAAACCACGCGTTTGAAAAAGAAAGTGAGCTTAAAGCCAGGATTTATACATTTTCAGTTACATACCATACAAGTTAGGAACATTGGAATCTACGCTTGTGTACCTGGTTTCTAGCTTTATGCTTGAACTGGCAGTAGACCATTATCTAATTAAAACCATGTGCGTGTGTTGCGCCCCCAAACAGCGCCAAAATACACGAAAGGGCTTTCACGTACACCTGCCTGCGTGACGTAACTTAACACCAGCCCTTGAATGAAACGTACAATTCAACCTACTTCACGAAGAGTCTGTGACGCAACAACGGAGTTAATTCACAACCTTTCTCTTAACTATCTTTGTGGTAAACGCTCGATCAAGAAGCAAACTGAGCTCATCAACTGAGCTGATCCGTTTTACAACTGGTTTAGCGAAAATCCACAGTAAACGATCGCAGAACAAATATAACGACTGGCGAGGTACGGTAAGATGTGACAACAAGGTCAAGTTAATATTTAACTAGCCATCCAGTTAACAAGGAGGAACACGCCCGGTTTAACCGACTAAACTGACTGAGATATAACTGATCTGGTACTTTGGTACAATCGTCTTTGTGTTGCTTCATACTCTTTAGTTTTGCTTTGTAATAAAACTGTGCATAGCAGGGATTCAACCAACACATTAATAGATGGACGAATTTCACTAAAATTTGCCATTTCCTCAAAAAATCGTTTGGTTTTCGACGATAACAGGACAATGCCAGCGTTGTAACAATGTGCATCACCCGTCGCGTTGAGTTCCTGCCTAACTTGAGACCGCTGTGACACAGAATGACAGCATTTAAGTTACTGCTGGGCTATCCGTTTATTTCCTTTCACTCCCAAGAGTTATAGCAAACTAATTTGCAACGAGGCGCAGCTTTGCGTAAACCCCAAAGTGCGATATAAGTTGTCTCGAAACCGCAGCTGTCACAAAACAACTGTGTCCTGACCTGATCCTGTTGTGGCAAACAACAGCCCAAGTCAGCAGAGAAAATGTAGCATCCACAAAGGGCGCACAAGTTTGTTTTGGAATGTGTAAGCCCTTGTGTTATTTGAAGTTGTGTATACAACTTGTATATTACAAAGTTATATCTACTTGCTTGTAAATTACCGTACCAATTTAAAAAGTTTACTAAGTTACCCTAAAGTTGATCTTTTTCATACATTTGCAAATGGACATTACTTTTGGTTGGTCCATGCATTTTAAATGTTAACAATTCTGAAAGACTTAATCCTAAAAGACCCAGTTTCAGAATGAAAAGAATTTGAACACATACTAAAAAGGCAAGATGCACCGAAAAATGAGTACCCAAATTGAACTTCCCTTATATTTACCCACGACAGTAGACTTCAGGGTATGGTGTGATTGGTAAGCTACCTTTTCGCATGAAAATTTATGCATATACATTTACTAAACCGGAAACTAATTAAAAAACTGCGTGTAAAAACTTGTCAAGCAAAGGACGCTTACAATCTTTACCGACCTTATTAGAACCGGTACACTACAATGGAGGTGGACGTTAGAAGACGACTGTCACTGTTCGACTAGTAACACGACACCATCGTGCGCTGTTATTGCGAGTAACTGTTACAATGGAAATGTACGACGGCGACTCAAAAAGTTGATACAAAACTACCATTTGCTTAAAAGCTGTTCGTTAGACAAAGCAAAATTCGTCTGCGCATAGCTAGAATATTTTTTACGGATGAATCAGTGTTTGTGATTCAGAGCGTAACTGTAACTGAGTTTTTACGGCAGCTTTTTTTTGCGGACTACCATACTTGGGCCTTGAATTGTTCATTCACAAACAAAAAAATCCGGACAAGAAAACGTTTACCGAACAAACGTAAATGTGGCGAAACAACACATTTATAAAAAATACAACATAACAATCTCAACCTTATTTGCAATCAATTATATTGTTGTCTCTGTCGGGGGAAAATTGACCACCTACTTAAACGAGTGTAGGACAGTTACGCTGCTTGATCTAAAACTATAAAGTTACTCTGATTTTCATTTGATCTTAGAAGAAATCTTGTTCCCAATACACCACTGCGAAGTTAGAAATTTTATCATACAAAAAATAAGGTTTTGAAGTACTTTTATGTGGGCCGAAAAAGTTTTAAACATACAATTCCAAGGTTTTGTTGATAACTCTTTCAGGTTGTTATATGTTAAGTTTAAAATGAAATGCTGTCAGTTTAAAAGGATAACGTTACGTTACCTAACATGAGTAAATAATCCTTGAACACAAGTATTATACAACGTGTTCACTGTTCACATTGATACATGTGCTTTTATAACCGCTGTCAAGTGCTAACTCAGCAAATGTCAAACACAACCACCATATCAGTCGCACAGTTACATCTGCATTTCAACGAAACAACAATGTTACTTTCTAAAGTTTGTTGTCAGATATATTAACTTGGCATCTCTGAAGCACTGTAGCACACGAATGATGAAATGTAAGCCTAATTTCATACCGCGTCATTGTACAGACGAGCACCTGTACTAGACACCCCGCTTAATTGTAACATTATACTTCTAACACTGCGATTGCTTTGGTTAAAGCTTTAAAATACATTAAAAACTAACAGCTTAAACGTCACGTAGTTCAGTGCAAAGGCCCCAGGCAATAGTCGCTTGTGATCACAATAGCAGAAAAAGGTCACCGTTTCTTACTTAGTCAAGCGTGAAAAGCTATCGAGCGCGAAGACAAACAATAGACGTCACGGTTCGTTGGTTAGTTGCCCCGCAAGCTATCAGACATGAAAGTAAATCAAGTTAATTTTGCTTTCTATGGCGAACTGACGCGTGGCTGAAAATTTAACAGATATCAGAACAGCGCCGCTAGAAACAAAACAAATGGCGTTTTCACCACGTTCATAATCATGTTTATGTTTTAAATTTGCCTTAAATTGCCGCGCCTGAAAAACTACTTTTTTTTGTTCACAATTTAGCAAATATTTATCTAAAAAAGCTGTGAATGATTCACGATGACTATAACCATTGTTAAAAAAATTTCGTTTCTATTTTGCAAATGAGAATTGGTATATAACTTCAACAACAATAAGCGGAACTACAATGCATTTAAAAAGGGAAAAGTAAAATCGGAATGATGCAAGAAATGTTCCAGGTGTGCCGAATTCATAAAAGCACATCCTCTCCTATAAAAGTACATTGTTTTACTAAAAAATACTGTGGTACATTACAAACAATGCTCCTTTTTGCAAATATTATAAGAACTGTCTCACAAAATTTGTACCTGTAGTTCGTCTATGTTGTCCTCATGAAGTTTAAATCGCTTGTTAATAAGATCCAAAGTTTCCTGTATCCTACCCAAACGGTTTTCAATTTTTGTAATCTTTTCATGTGCTAGCGCAGTCTCAAACAATTTTTCGTTGATATCATCACTGGAATATTCGTTTACAAAACTCTGAAAGGGCGAAGGTCTTCTCCCTCCAAATAAACAGTTTTTTGCTCTAGCTGACACTGGTTGTGGAATTGCATTGTGAGCAGAATCGCCGCTAGATGGCGATTCTGAGAGAACATCACCATTCTCGGATCGAGTAAAACTGATTTGATCAGTATGGACACTGTGATTGTCTTGTTGCCTTTGTGGTTGCGGCAAAAATGTGCTTGAAGTTGGTAGGTCAAATGGTTGTTGACTGTAGCTATGTTCGTCTGAAATCTGCCTCACACTACTCGTTGAAGTCTTTTTTCTTGAAATGGGAATTGAGTATTCAGATTCTGTTCTGGAGTTCTGTAAGTTGCTAAAAATAAGTTTTAGAGTAGCAGTTGGTAAAACAAACAACAATACTTTAAAGCACCCCGCTATATCGCACACTTTATATACCTTTGGCCAAGTCACCTGCTAATTGAGAAACCTTCGTTCCTGTTTTTAGACTTTCTTAACTTCCTGCTTGTGGAACCCATTTTATTGCACTACTTAATTCCTTGTTTACACACCACTACTCATTATGTCACAGACACTGTTACGTAACAATGCGAAAATGATTGTATTTTTCATTGGAGTGAAGCGTGCAAAATTGACAATTTACGAAAAACCTTTTTTGCTTCATTTATCTACCACTGAAACTTAAAACAGCAATAAACAACTTTAATGTTCAAGAGCAAAATTAGTCTTGTACATCGAAAATAAAAATTAGGCGCAAAATAGCATAAAGATTCAAGTTTTATCAAATTTGGCAAAATTATTACCAAATTAGTAAGAACATTGGAAAGTGAAATTTGTTTAAAGTTGGCTTGATTCCTTTCGTCTTAGAGTTCACTCTTTGCTAGATCCTTGTCGAACTCCTCATTTACAACCCCGTTTTTTCCTTGTTCTTCAATTTCGTACTGATTTTCGTCTAAAAATAAATCGTAGCTGGGTCATATCACACTACAATAAACGTCCTAGTGTAAACTTAGCACCTGACAACAAAAAGACAAAATCGTTGCAATACATGAAAAATCCATTAGCACAAAAACACAATTAAATTTTACCAGGTAAGTCTTTGATCTTTTCATTTCCTTGGATTTTGAATAAAACTACGGTAGCACCCAGAAACAACAACACCGCACATACGATAGGCAGGGCAATAATTAGCCCCAAATCTTGACACAATGCGTTGAAGTTTACATAGTCAATTCGATGTCCAGTGAGGTCTTTGGGTCCTGTGCATCTTGTATCTTCTACGTCGTTCACCGTTGTGTCGACGACATATGCAGCGAGTTGCTGTTGAAATAGGCTTTCATTTAAAAGTGTCCGAGTGGATACGAAACCAAAAGTTCTATCGTTTCGATTGGATACAATATAGGATGAGTTTCTTAACAAGCTTAACAAGCTTTATTATGAGACATAAAACATTAGAAAATGCATGCGTTAATTTTAAAGTCTTTGGATTTATTTCTTATCAAACTGTAGGCCCCATGTTATTATTATATCAAGTCGAAAATAAGTTAGGGTTAAATTACATTTAGCGTAAAATATATAAGTGGGATTTGTAACAAGGTTTAGTTTTCTCAGAAACTATTCATATCATTCCATCGTTTTGAAAGAAAAAGACACGTTTCCTGTTCTAATTTTGCAAGGCAAAACTTTCTGCTCTAGCTTCTAAAGAGCCTTTATTTAGTCCTACACAGCAGTTACATCGTTTTAGTTGTAAAGTTAAGTGAACTGAGTAATAAAATACATAATACCTTCAGCTTGCAGTCACAATACCAGGGATTGTGTGCCAGCCAAAGCACAAGATCGCTGTTCGTCAAATAACTTAATGCCTTGGGATCGAGCTGAGAAAAGCTGCAGTTGTTTAACGACAGTCTCCGGAGGCTAGAACTAAAACTGCTAAATGCATTTGTTGTAACTTGATCCAACGCCAAATTGGATCCCAAGTACAAACCCTGCAGGTTTGGGAGGTTAGTAAACATGTTGTCGTTTACCGAAGACAAACTGTTGCCCTAGGATGCAAAAAACACCTAATTACCGAAATGAAAGTTTAAGGTTTAATATGCATTGGAACATTTAAACTCTTATATGTGTATTTTTACAATACACATTTATAAATTTTGTATAGGGATGCTTATGCTATTAAATGTAAGGTCGAATGCACATGCACATCACATGCAATATATAGCCCACCGTCAAATCAATCCATCCAAGATTTTCTGCTCCGGCAAACGCGTTGTTTTCAATAGTGGAAACTTGATTATCGATTAGAAACAACTCATATAGCTGTGTAGCATCAGCAAACGTTGCGGACTCCAACGACTTTACAGCGTTTCCGTTTGCATAAACTTGGTTTGCTGTGCTTGGAACTTTGGGCAAGGATTCAAGCCGATTGTCAGCTACATCCACTAAATACAAATCGGGGTATTCGGCACCACTCAGTTCAGGTGCTTGGGTGAGAAGGTTGTTTGCCAAACCAAGGTAGCGTAGCTTGCTGCAAATACACAACAGAACTCCATTAACAACAACAACTACTAGATATTATAACCCGGTTAAAACTTTTTTAGCATTTATATATAGATTGACTTGTTTGCGGTTATGGGATTACGTATGTACTAACCTTAACCCGTTGAATGCGATGTCACCAATCGTATCAATCTGGTTGTTGTAGAAAGAAATCTGCACCAAATTAGTGGCATTGGTCAACAGAACAGAGGAAATTCGGGTCAGAAGATTGTCGTTTAGGTTAAGAACTTGCAACGCAACCGCATCTCTAAACACGGCAGTTGGTAGTGTTCGAATCTGGTTGTCATGTAGAGTCAGAGTTCTTAAACTGGCTCCTATTCCATTAAAAGCGAGTTCGTTTATTGTTGACAACATGTTGTCGTGAAGATACAGGAATCTATGAAAAAAGTGGAACACATGGGTTAATGGAATGTAACTCACGAAACATCAGTTAAACCTAAACGCAATCCAGCAAAGAGCATGAAAGATAATTGTTTGTGTGTCAATTTAGTAAGTTGACTTACGCCAAGTTGGGTAAATGCAGCATGTCGTTCGCAGGCAGAGCTCTGATGTCATTACCTTGCAGAAATAATTCTTTAGTATGTCCAGAAATATTGCCTGGAATTGACGTTAAACCTGTAGCAGAAAACATACGGTTGTCGTAAAACAAGTGATTAGAAGTGATTTCTTATTCCGTTGGGACCAGATTTACCTCGGTTAGCGCAGTCAACAATGTTCATAAAACAAGCACACTGGTCAGGACAAGCATCTGATGCAACAAGGTTTTTGACTGACAAACTGCTAAGAAACACTCCTTGCAAAGATTCTGGGCTCCCGCATCTCATAGTGAGTTGATGGTGCAATGGATTTGTTCGGTCATCACCCCACTAAACACGAGCAGAAAAGTACTATAGTTGATCACTGAAAGCGAAAACGACATATTCTCTAATTATTTATCATGCATTTAAAACTTGACATAAGGGTACAGCCACGATGACATAAAACGGTGCACAAGTTTATACCAAACCTCTTTGAATTCTCGCAACTGGTCGTCACATTGTAAGGTATTAATGTTGTTCATATAAAGTGTTTCCAAGTTGTCAATACATTCAAAGGTGGCAACATCCGGAATAGCAACTGACCTGTGTCACAAAACTCTGTTTATAATCACTTTTAGTAGCTCGTTTATCGGGTCACTTACCATCCGCTGAGGTCAAGATTTTTCAAGCTTGTAAGGTCGCAAAAGGCATCAGTATCAATGTTTGTCAAACCGTTAGCACCAAACGACATTATTTCAATCTGTAATAAAAAATATTTTACAAGCATCTGTTGTCAGCAATATTCAGTAAAAGTTAAAGATTAAGCCAATGATGTGCAGTTAAAGGTAATGTAAAAATCGGGTTAAAATTCAATAGATTGGCCGCTGCGATTTCACAGAAAAATGTTATCTTCAAAATTATTAAAAATACTAAAAAGAGGGTTTCTTACATTAGAAAGGCCAAGAAAGTTTTCTTTTGACAAGGATGAAATCCAGTTGTTTTGAGCTAGAAGCAGTTTTAGGTTGGGTGTGTGCGAGAAATCAATATCGAGTGAGGTCAACTCATTGTTGTGAATACGAAGATATTCCAATGATGTTAAACCTTGGAATGCTTCCTTTGCTACAGTTTGGATTGTATTTTCTTGCAAATACAAATACCTTAAAATTTTGAAGTTGTTAATTTTTTAGGAATAGTTAAACCTATGCTAAATACAAAAATGCAAAAGTAAGAAATACTTTTCAAGTTACTTTATTACCTGCTTAATAGTTTAAATTCAACTTACCGAATGTTTGGTAGGCCCCCAAAAGAGCCGACTGGAAGATCAGTTATTTCATTCATCTGAAGCAGCAATTCTGTGGTGTTCGTGTCAATTTCGCTTGTTGGAACACTGGTCAATCCTCTGTTTGTACAATCAGTAATCCACTCTCCACCGAATCCAAAGCAGCTGAAAAAGAATACCAGTTTTACATCCAGCAGCAAAAAAGATACATTATATAAGTATGAGTGTGATGTAAGATTGGACAAAAAACATAACCTTATGAATAAAAAATATAAATAACAATAATTAAAACAAAGTTTGTTGAAACTTGAAAGGAAACTTACCTGCATGTTCCGGGACATGCTTTCACAGACGAACTTTGAATGAATAAGCAGCAGGCAAATAAACAACAAACAATCCTGAGTGACATATTGTCGCTACTATAAGTAAACTGAACGTAACAAAAAATCGGTTTGCACGAGCATCTGGCGTTGAAAGCTACTGTCTAGTGCTATGCTAACAAGTAAATCAATGGTTCCCGACCGGGGTGTCACGGTATCCTAGGGAATCATTTGTAGGTTTCAAGAAGTTTCGCCTAGCCTCCTGCAAATGCTTTATTAGTTGGGTACTAATCATTAGGTTTGTATTTACCGACATTTCGTTCCTATGTCTTTCAATGCAATATTACTACCAATTTGCATAGAATTACTGTTGTTACTTAACAGTAAGTCGTGGAAAATAAAAATGGCTATAAAACCAAATTTAAACCTGCTTTTCTTCAAACTCCGTGAAAAAGTTGTAGTCACAGAAAGACATGTATAGCCTATACAACATGTCCTAATATATTGTTCCAACTGTTAGAATCTAACATATCATTTGGGTGAAAATCACTTTCAAAAACACAATGCGTATTATGTCTAAATGTAAATTCTCACTATTTTGATTTAACAGAGTTTTGAAAAACTGTGTTAATTAAAACGAAACAAAACATCTGTTGAACCATCTGCAACCTTTGTATCTACAGCTATGAGTAAGTATAGTATGCGTGTGATTATATCTGAAATCTGCCCTGAATCGTTTATGGTCATCTGCAACAACCGGTCAGGTCTAAAAGCAGAAAATCTCCAAATCTATGTTAAACGTCAAATATCTATTTTTGGTGCATTTATTGTGGAAAACAAAACTTTGAAAGATATGCGTAGCCTATAGCCAACCACTGACTGCCCGAGGTTTGCTGCACCCACATCCCAAATGAAATGTGAACCGTTAATGGCTGTACCAGGCCCCATGTTGTTCTACCAAACACATAAAGCACTTCGTTGGGTTGTCGATAACTTTTATTTTAATGTACATTTATGAGACTTTTGTTTAAATTGTAGCTCGTAAACATTATAATTATGGTCTCAAAGTGTACAAAATATGCCTATAACTTTTTAAACCCACACAGACAGAAAGATATTTTTGCGCTTAATGTGTAACAAGCTGTCCTATTTTCCCGAGTATGAATCAATTTTATATTGACATGATTGCAAAAACGAAATCTACGTGCTGACTAAACATGTTTAAAGTCACAAAATTACAAATAACTGTGAAGTTATTTTTTTAACATATAATTCAGAAGATAATTGGTATGTGTTTTACAGGTTTCTTCGTTTTACAACATGGTAGCTTTTCCTGATGGTTCAGATGACAAACCATTGTTTTCATGTGCTACATTTTCGTACACGTTTCCCTTGGTTGTGTATTCATCAATCGAATGAGATTCTGAATACAAAATTGACAAGCAATTTAGTTATGCTGCTTATTTAGTTGCGTTTAATTTTAAATTTATTTGCATAGTTTTTTTTTTCTATCATAGTATAAAAAGTGTTTCCAAAACCAAGTTCGCTGACTGCGACCCGGCATTGTCATATTCTATACAAGATAAAACATCAATAAAAGAAGAATAAAAGTGGTTTTATAGGAACTGAAGATACTATTAGGCGAAATATATATATATATTCCTCGATATGCATTGCCTGATTTTGTCAACATGGAAATATTTCCCATTCTTCGTTATTTAATCACATAGACGGTGATCGTCGACGACCATGCTGATTGTTAAAGAGTCCGATAGTGTTCAGTTCATACGCTCTCAGTTTAGAAAGAAAAAACCCATCCCTAACACGTCATTTACTTACCATTCATAATCTTTTTGGTTTTCTTTTTTTGCACCTTGTAGAAAATAAACGAGGCCAAGCCGAATAAGATTACAGCGCCCACGATCGGCAGTGCAATAATAAGAGCCAGGTTTTGACACAAATTTGAGAAGTTGACATTAGCAAAGGTTTGCCCAACCATGTCAGACGGAGCTCCGCATTGAACATTTGCTCGATCGTAAACTGCTGCACCTTTATCAATGACGTAATTCGCGAAATCCTAGAAAAAAAGCAGTGGAAGGTGAAATAAATAATTCGCGTTCATTTATGTCATTTGCAAACAAGACACTCAATCACATGTCGTAATTTTAGAAACAATATTATGCTAGTATGTTTTATTTGTTAAACAAAAATGAGGCCTTAAATTCTTATTTAGGTTCGAATACAAGCTGAAACCTGCGTATAGGTTCATACATACCCGGAACGAGCAATCACATTTCCAAGGGTTGTCACCGAGCCAAAGAATAAGCTCCGAATTGCTGAGGTGATTAACTGTGTTTACATCGAGACCGACAAACGAGCAGTTGTTTAGGGACAGGCGACGTAAAGAGGAACTAAAACTAGTGAATGCATTTACTGATATCTCGTTCAAGTCCAAGTTTGAAGCTAGATACAATCCTTCCAATGTAGGAATGTTAGTAAACATTCTGTCGGTGACTGCAGATAACTTGTTTCCCTGTAATAAAAATTGCCTTATTTATCTTGCAACTTACTCTCAGTTAAAGCTTTTCAACCAATTGAAAGAAAATATCGTTTACCGTTAAATCAATATATCCAAGCTTCTCAGCACCAGCAAAGGCGTTTTCTTGAATAGATGAAACTTGGTTATCGACCAGTAGCAACTCGTATAGCTGTTTTGCATCGGCAAATGTCGCGGACTCCAACTTTTTCACGGAGTTTCCATTTGCATAAATTTGGTTTGCTGTGCTTGGAACTTTAGGCAAGGATTCAAGCCGGTTGTCAGCTACATCCATAAAATACAAATCTGGGTATTCGGCTCCATTCAGTTCAGGTGCTTGAGTGAGAAGGTTGTTTGCCAAACCAAGGTAGCGCAGCTTGCTGAAAATATTCGAAGATATTTGTTTTTGTTTATTATCAAATGACGAAAAAAAGCGAGTTAGCAAGATGTTTTGATTTTTAACTATTACTTCTCAGGATGAAAGCTTAGCTTGTCCCGCTATTAATAAAACAGCTGCTGAAAAAAAGTGTTAAGGAGCAAGTTTATACAGGAAATAGCATTCGTTATTATCAGGTAGCCAATGAACTTAAGCGATTTGTACAAGGTCGGACTGAAAATTTAAAATGGCGAGAGTTCATTCGCGTACCTCAATCCATTTAAAGCACCGTTTTCAATATTGGTCATTTTGTTGTCGTAAAATGAGACCTGTACGAGTTCGACAGCATCAGTAAGAAGGCTTGTTTGAATACTTGTCAATGCATTTTCATTCAAGTTCAGCACTTTCAGGGATCCCATGTTGGCAAACACATTATCTGGCAAGGAATCGATTTGGTTTCCATGAAGAGTGAGTGTTATTAGCGAGCTTGCAGGAGCGGCAAAAGTGTCTCCAGTTATGCTTGATATCACATTTTCATGCAAATACAGGTATCTAACAAATAAGAAACAAAGAATTATTTTTTGGGTAAAATAAAATTAGCGTGTAGGGCAATGTAAGGAATTTACTGACAGTTGGATTTATAGCTAAATGTTACTAGACTATGTTGCTTGTGGTACATAATTACCACATAATATTTTTACCTAACCCCACTGCAAGAGAACAGCGGAACTGCTGTGCAAACAAGAAACGTTTAACTGAAGGGATTCGCTGTTGAGCTATAGCATACCTGTTTGACAAACCACTATAGCCACCTTGCGAAAAAAAAATGTCATAAAAGATAAAGGCAACATCTTTGGCTTTTCCATGTAATCCATCAGTGTACATAATAAACTTGGATTGTGGTCCCAATTAAAAACAAAATAAACTGTTCAAAATACTCATTCGCAAATACGCTTTTAAGAATTAGGTAATTGTGGTGGTCCCGTCAAAATACTTCACCCTACTAAAGTACCATGCATGATATATTTAAAAAATAGCTGACCACCTGATTTCATTCAGCGTAAGCTAAAATAAATTTTAGTTCTAAAATAGATGTTTGTGAACGATGTTAGTATTTTTGACCTACTTAAGTTTGTTTAAACCAAAAAAAGAATTTTGGTCCAAGGTCTTAATCGCATTTCCTTGCAGAAACACTTCAGTGGCTTCTTTAGGTAAGTTGTTGGGGACATTTGTCAACTCCCTGTTAGCACAATCCACCAACCATTCTCCATCAAATCCAAAACACCTGTGGAAAAAACAGCCAGCGTCGACATACATAATAATGACGAACTTTTCCCTACTGTAAGAATTTTTCACCACAAAAAATTATTTATTCCGAACACATTCGTACTTGCACTCTGTTGGACAAGAACGAACATTCACGAGACAAAGCAGAAAAGCCACATAAAACAACATTTTCCTGAAAACGAACATTTTCGCTTAATAGACGTTGAATTCAGCTTAGACTGTAAGGAATTGAACAGAAACATATGCGCCGATAAAATGGGGAAGTAGTATATATTTGTTCGGCACGGCAAACATTTGCTTTTCTTTGTCACCTACCAGTTACTTATTAACTGAAAGACTTTCCACTCTTTGAAGCTATTGTGACGTTTGATCTGTATGTTTGGTAACCAAGCGCCAAAACAACTCAAACTCTATTTAAAAACTGTAAACTTTTATTGCTAGCTACTAAAATATTTATTTTGTGACCATTACCAATAACTATTTTCGGTTAATATTTTTATCATTCTGAATGAGGAAAATATGAAACTAGAAAAACGTTTGTATATGTGTGAAAATACGCTGGGACGAATGGAAATAACTAAGCTTTCATTATTGAAAACACAAACAGCAGAGTATCGGTTGTATTAAGACACTGTATTTGGTATACTGTGGATGGGACGAACAGGGTACTGTACGACGCCATGACCCCATTTCCACCAAAGCGTAACATCGTACTAAAAACTACAAAAATTATATGTTTATTCAATAGTCATTTCGCGATCGTGTCTATTTGTCTAGGACAGTGGTTCCCAACCTTTCGTGGACCATGGCCCCCTTAAAGTAACTTTTTGGCCTCGTGGCCCCCTTCAAGTTACCATGTAGGACCTGTGGCCTCCTTAAAATGTAGATAGCAATCTCGCGTTGGAATGCGGTATTAATTTTGGCCTTAAACAGGTCTAATAGAGTACCGGTAAATGAGCGTGATAAACCTCACTATAAACAAATAGTATGTGAAATAGTCCATTAAATTCGGGAATAAAGTTAAAGTGAAAATGACTTTTAGTGGGTGTTTCTTGTGAATCTACGCCCATGCCCCCCCCGGAACACAGCTCGTGGCCCCCCTGGGGGGCCATGGGCCCTGGTTGGGAACCACTGGTCTAGGATATTGCTTCTTCGAAATTCACTAAAAGGCGACACGCATTTATATGTATCTATCAGTCTACATCAGACGCCCCTGGACAAGTTTTTCTGGACTTGCGACGCACCAGCAAATAAAAGTTAATGAGGAAACTTATTATTAAAGTTGGGTTTATTGATACAACAACAAAAAGCCACGAAACAAAACTTTTTTGCGACGACCTTGGAAAATTGAAACGACGCACCAGGGCGTCGCGACGCACAGTTTGAGAACCACTGGTCTACATAGTTTGGCCATAATGCCAGTGTAGGGTAGGCTACTAAACTTTAAATTGGCAACCGTTTTTGCCAGTTTATGAATGTAGAAATGTAACTATATTAGACTGCTTCATTGCGTTGTGCGTAGTACGCTGATCGTTACACTCTGAAAAAGATGGGAGGTCGCTCCACCTGACACTAGAAAAGAATTAGTAAGTTATGAACAAATAAATCGATAAAAACAGAGTGGTCGCCCAAAACAGCAATCCTAAGCGGTTGATAGTAACCATAAAAGTAAATCTGTCGTTCTATGGTTACATTTCATGAGGGGTTTTTATTAGTTCATATCAAAGGTTCTAAAACCAGGGGTACACGCACCCCCAAGGGGTGCGAGAACTGTTCCTAGGGGGTGCAGGGATGCTTGTTTAAAAATTAAATTATAATGGTTTTGTTATTTAAGTCATTACAGAAGGGGGTGCGAAAATTGGTTGGTGATGTGATGTGGAAGGGGTGCAGCAAGGAAAAAAGGTTAAGAACCACTGGTTTATATCCATAGGCGATGTAACACTTTCGCGAACCTGGCAATAAAATGTCTCTTTCATGGATTTTAAAACATGTGTTGTTAAAAGTAGAGAGTCCAAGCGTGTTAAACAAGTGTTTCTACAAAAATATTTTTGAAACATTTGCAAAATGCGTTATTCACATTTTATCTGCACTGATAGGACATGGGTGCAAATATATAATATAAGTGTTTCAATAAAACATGACACCTGTAAATGGCAATTTCTACAAGCTATCTAAATTTCATTCAATTCAGACATTGTTTCACAAGTTCACCCAATTTAGGGGGCTAGTGTTGGGGCTGCAGGATTAAACACAACTAGAAGGGTGGCTTAGCACATATTGCCCTTGAATATACCCTATAACCTATTTTAAAACATGAATATATTTCCCACACTTCTTTATATTGGGTATCATCCACTGCCTTTTATAACCTTGGTTGTTTCTGCAAGCAGAAACTCATGGGCCCCACACATGCAAAGTTTAAATACTGCATTTCAAGAGATAACTATGAGAAAGTTTGGTGTTGTAACATCAAACACAGTGATTGGTACTGTGCTTCAAATAATATGCTATATGGAGTACAAACTATTTAAATTCATTCCATTCAAACATTTTTTGAAGGTTTTTCTTTTTTTTTGGTCTATCTGAGAAAAAAGTGTGAAATAGTAAGAAAAAAGATTAAAACACAACAATCAGTTCCTACTAATGGCGAATGGCACACAACTGTAGGGGACTAGTGGGGTAAATGATAGCTAGAGTGTTAAACACAACAATTGACACCTAAAAATGGCACACTCTACAAGCTGTCCAAATTTCATTCAATTCGTACATTGTTCCAAAAATTGAACAATTTTGGGGGCTGGTGGGGTAAAAGTTGGGGAAACAGGGTGAAACACAACAGTCTACACCTATAAATGGCAGACTCTACAAGCTATCCGAATTTCAATCAATTCAGACATTGTTCAAAAATTTGACCCATTTTGGGGGGCTAGTGGGGTAAATGTTGGGGCGATAGGGTTGAATACCGATTTATTACATAAACCGGATAATCGCATCGATTTTCAACGAAATATGCGATTAACCGGATTGATGACCTATGTGTGAAAGTCAAACAGACCGAGTTTTTCGAATAAAAAACGACGATATGATAGTAAAATTCTCCGGAGGTAATGTACGCGAAAAATACGTAGATGCATGTTTGCATTCTACACCAAATAACGCATCTAATTTCAACATTGAAAATGACACGTCTCGACCATAACATATTTGAAGTTATTAGAAGATTAAATAGGCGTTCAGTTTACCGCTATGCGATAAGCTGATAACTAGGAGTCGTTATCTCAAAGCCGTTGCACATTGATCTTTTTTTGTTGGCTTATTTAATCGCCAATAGTGATATAACAAGCGTATAAATAAAGAGTTCAACGTGTCAAAATTACGAAACTGGTGTGTCCGGCAAAGACGCTGATTGTAATTTCTTGCTAAATGCGAACGAAAAATTCCAAACCGTCGTCCATCGTTGATCACGTGACAGTCACTAATCTTGCAGCTGCAGTTTTGCTGATTAAGCTAGAAAGTAGCGCCATAATCTTTAAAGGTTTGCTAAAATCATTCTTTTTGTCAATTGGATAACGGGTTACAATAAAAACTGATGAAGGTTGCCTTAGCGCCCTTGCGCTGTAGAATGTGCCAAAGTTGTAAGTTTGACCAGGTTTCGGTCGTGTACTTTCGGGTTTGGGCTTGCTTACAAATATACACCTTGCACTTTGCCACTTGACGGCATTGGTTTGAACAAGAAAACGAAATAGGTCAGAAACAACAGGCAATTTTACGGGTATATTAAGCGAGAGGCCTAGCACATTTTTAAGGAAAACTATCCAAAACAAGACTAAACCGTCATAAACCGTCGTCATAGGGAAGTTCCCAAATTTAAATGTTGGGCCCCTTGGCTACGATGCGATGTAACACATCTTTTCACATAAACCTGACTACAAGAGAAAGTACAAATCAAGCCAACTGTGGCGTGTGCACCAATTAAAGCGTGCGTGTGCTTTTCTACTGTTTCTTCAACAAACTTGGGCGATTGCACCATAGTCACGACAGTTAGGAAGCATGACGTCATGTACTGCGCTGAGAGTAATAAATCTAGTTTTGACCTGAGACTACTTTTTCAATTCTCCACAACAAAAGAGAGAAAATACCACTCTGTTGCCATAGAGCCTCACTGCAACTTTGTTTTAGCTGGAGAAGTGAAAATAAACACTTTTGTTAACGGCGTGTACTGTTTACATACCAACGGGATTATCGCATAATCCGGTTAATGGCATCAAATGCCCTTGGCAAATAGATGATGCGATTAACCGGATTCGTCTGTATTCCACCAGAGAAGTCGTTCTTTTGTGGTGCGCAGCAACATACAAAAACGTTTTTTTACACTTTGGGAACTAGTGGGGTAAATACTGGGGTTATCAAGTCAAATGAAGCAGACATCTACATAACTATATCTACCATCTGTGAAAGTTTCATCCAAATCCACCGAAGATTACATGTCAAAAGTGCATCGACAAACTTCGGCTGAAAAAAGAAAACAGAGTGAAATCAAGATGCCTAAATAATTGACACCCTTAAATGGCAAACTTCTACAAGTCAAACTAATCTCATTCAATTCAGACATTGTTTAAAAATTCATTGATTTTGGGGGCTAGTGGGGTAAATGTTGGGAGCTATATGTAACTATTTCTACCATCTGTGAATGTTTCCTTCAAATCCATCAAATATTTTGTGACAAAAGGTTGAACTAACTGCAGGAAAGAAAACAAAATCGTGTAAAGTCAAAATGTGTCCACTTCAGAATAGAGACCCATAATAATACTTGTACTGTATACTTACCACAACTCATAGCAAATGTCTTTTTGTAGTGTGTAAATTCCATAATCAATGTGTATGCAAGGTATTTGTTTTACAGAGCATGACTCCCGTCCCTTTTTAATAATGGGACAATACTGGAATCACATTATCCTTTTCGTTTTGTTTTTTAAGCAAAAAAGTCTTGTCTATGTATTAAAGGTATAAATCATTTTGTTTGCTTTGCATTTTTGTTTTTAGCCTGGCATAAAAGAAGTTCAATGTTAGTGCACCACAGGTTTAAAAGTTTACAATATTAGAAACCTTTCACGAAAAACAAAACAATAGTGAAACAACTATGGATAGAATATCTGCAATATCTAGCACCAAAATAACAAAAGATATAAACCGGAGGGACAACTGTACAAAGAAAGTTTAACACATACAATACAAAATAAACAGGCAAGTCTTGCTAATCAGATGCCCACCCAATTTCAATAAAAATTGTTTTACCACCAACAAAAATAAGAAGCATATTAGTAAACCAATTCAAAACAAGTTTGTGTACAGTGTAAAATCAACATTAAATCAAATACTTTCGCATGTCAACCACTACGCAATGGTTCCCAACCAGGGGGGAATTCCCGACTAAGGGGAATTTTGTAATTTGTGTCACAATATTAATCTCTTACTGGTTTTCTGTGCTATGTGTTATAATGCTATTGCTGCATTTGCCATATATGAGCAAACTAAATTTGGAGGGGGGATTAGATTTGAATATCGACTAAAAGGGTGCACAGGGCAAAAAAGGCTGGGAACCACTGCCACTACAGCATCAGTCAAAATCATGGAGATATGGGGTACAAAAAAACCTTTCGACACGTTCAAGTACAGAGCCTTCACCACACCCAGTTACGCCTTTGCCACCTATAGTTAACTGCACCCCAAACCATTTGGCCACATAAGTCTTCCACTGTTTAACAACATGTTTTTGAACATTGTTTCTTTCAATAATAGCTAAGCACATAACAGATATGCTAATAATGAACAAACAAAGTTTATACCAGGGTTGACCATGTTTTTCTTTCACCATTCGCCAAAAAATTTTAATATTGTTCTTGAAGTTTAACTTAGTTGAAACATTCAGTGATATAGTTTTAGTTCTTTGCATCAATACCCTACAGTCTGCATCTGATTTAATGATAACATTTAATCTGGACTTGATTTCTTCAAATACTTTCTGTGGTTGTAAATGAGCTTCAAATTTCGAGTAACTCAAACTGAAATCCAAAAAATCTTGTGCTGTTATTGAGACTTCATTTATCTGAAAAAACACCAGCGTTAAACTTCCTTAATTGTATCTTTTTTCTGGCAAATGTAAGGACATTTCAAAGTAAAAAAAATGCTTTGGTGGCTACTGCAAACATCTATGCAGCTACATATATCATCAAAATACACTTAGATATTCACAAAAAATATAGTTTAGGGCTTGTGTGTAACTAGATGGCTGAGCAGCCTTAGATATCAATTTTTGGAAATTGTTATTTTCAAAATCTTGAAATAAGTTTATTCAAAGAAAATGTTCAGTTCACAAGAAAAGTTTGTGCTGGGAACATATGATCTGGCATACAGGTTCAGCTTGTTAGTAAATTACATTTAATTGGATAATAATTCCCAAAACCTAACAACAGTTGATGTTGCTATTAATCAGAATTTTTTGTACTGTGTTTCTTTGGACCACTTACTTTATCTTGATCCATAGATAACAAAGTTAAACACCTGTTTGTTACCCTCAGTGCTGTCAATCACAAAACATATATTTACTTAGTTTTGCAGGTAGAATATAATAACTTCGTGCATTTACTGGCCAATTTTAAACACCTGCATACAGGCATATTGTTAAACATCATCTAAAAGAAACATTTAGTGTTAACAAATAAAATAAATAGCTTAAACATTTTTGGAATGGATGAGGGGTTTTTAAATAAATAGAATGCTTAATTTACCAAAACCATATTTTAAAATGTGTTATATTTCTATTTGCAATGTTTCTTAGGGGTTTAATGAACCAATATAATTGGATACACAGCACCAGCAATACACGAACAAGACACAACACACAAAAACTGAAAGCATATTATTCTGGGAGTGAAGTAAAAATTCTAAGACCATGCATCTTTTTCACTTCTTCCTTTAAAGAAGCGGTAACCAGTTTATGTTGCTGAATAGTACGTTTGTTAATAAATGCAGAGGATGAAATGTGAACTTCATACATGTCTCCACATCCACCTGAAATGTCATTCACTTGTATTGAGGCATCAGGAAAACTAGTTTTTAGTTTCTCTGTTAATCTAATTTCTCCCTCAGTGGATAAAGTGCTGTCATTGTTTGTGCTGTAACAATGACTGTTGGGTAACAAAGAGTTTTGAATATGTGGTTTAGTTGCTGAAATAATGCATTTCCCAAACTTTATGCCTAAATTGACTTTGTATAAATGTCGCTTGTATTCCGCATATTTTGAAGCTTGGATTCTCGTTGAAGCAATTGAAGCTAGTGTGTGGCAACGTCTTATCAACAGCATGGTAGAAGGTATTTTGGTACAGTGTTCAGTACCTTTACAAAAGACCAAATAAAAGAGTTTCTGAAAATAGCAAAAATAAAATCAATCTTTAAAATACCTGTTTAAAACCTTTATAATAAGAACACCGACCAAGCAATCTACAAACTGTTCGGCGAAAAATACTTTCGCCTCGATCTTTGACTAAACAACTTTTTAGAGTAGACTAATATACATACTGATGAAGGAAAGCATGGATACAAAAATGGTTTGATTTCTATGGTAAGGGAAAATTCCCTACTTGCAACAGATTTTATCAAGGTCAATTGTTTCTTTTGCTACGCAAACCTAAAAATAAAATATGCCGTTGCGTAAAAGAAATCTTCCCGATTCTCACCTTGGGGACACTGTGCTAAAAGATGGCACAACAAGACTTCAGACATACCAACGAACAAGATGTTCCTGTTTGCGAAAATGGACTTTTTATGGTCTTCTGCTTTGGTGTAGTTTAATGGTCGCTGGATATTTTTTGTCACCCTTTCATGCCATAAAATGTGAAATTTCAATTTTGGAATTGAAAGGACCTCTAACATCCAATTATAAGCTTGCACAGGGCACCAGGTAACAAATAAATCTTCCACATAATGTGTTACGCCTTAAAAAAAAACTGGACAAGAAAAAGTAGTGTTTGAGACTGAGCAGCATCCAAGAAATTAAATCCAGCTAATTTCAAAATAGGAAAATTGTTGTATTTTTTAATGATTCACGTTGGCTCTATATATTTTTGTTTTACAGAATTCCAAATCTACCTGGACCTGAGTGTGTGGTAGAAGATGAGAATGGAAATTTATATACAGGATTAGCTGATGGAAGAGTTGTGCGGATACAACCTACAAAAGATGGATCATTTGAAAATGCAAAAGTTGAAAATCTTACTGATGGAAAAGTGACAAACCCCTTGCCTGCAACAACACATAAACTTGGTAATGCAAGGCCATCAGGTACAAGCTGTCACTAAAAACAAGAGTTTGTAGCTAACTTTTTTGTTCATTTTCCCGTAAGGTCTGAGACTGCATGGAGATAACCTTTTTGTTGTTGACTGTGTTTATGGATTGTACTCCATAAATATAAGAAATCTTTCTTTTTCAATGCTTGTTCAAATATCTGATGTTTTCCCTATGCTTAAGTTTCCAAATGATTTGGATATTTCTTCTAATGGAAATTTTGTCTACTTTACTGATGTTGATGATGACTATTCAGTGGCTCAGATTATGTATGGAGTTTTAAGTGGTATGTATTTAGATCAGCAACTATTTTTTGGCTGGGGAACAGAATTTTCAAAATTAGCTTTAAAATTTATTTCTTGTACATATAAATTCGTACATTTTAAAATAAAAATTTATGAAAAACATATTTAAATATAATGTAGGTAGCTTTCTTTTAGGATTTAATTAGGCTTTTGTAACGTAGATGTTTTGTATGTTACAACCAAACTCTGTTAGTTTATGTACACTTGTTTATATTGTTAGGAAAATGTTCTGGTAGACTCTTGGAGTACAATATTTCTTCAAAAAAATTGAGAGTGGTGACATCCCAATTATGTGGTGCCAATGGCGTTCAAGTATCAATTGATAAAAAAAGTGTAATTGTGTCTGAAATGTATCGAAATCGTGTTACATGGATAGACATTTTGACTGGAAAACATATCAGATCTGTACAAATGCCAAGTAAGTAAAAATGTTACAAAGTTATGTGAAGTGTTAAAAATGTTCGTTTTTTTAATTTTAAGTGATGCCTGATGGATTGACAAAGATTAACAACAACAACTACTGGATCGCTGGCTCCCAAGTTCCAAACAGTTTTGCAAAATTCTTATTTGGTACTCCAATGCTTCGCCAATCATTGGCTGGTTTTGTTCCCCATGATGTTCTTGCAATGTAAGTGGTGATCATCAGGTCAAGTTCAGTATGATTGTGCAAAGTGTTTACAAGTTTTAACAAAACTAAGTTATTTACATTTTTAACTTGGAACTGCAATAATCCTTGTGTTTATGCCAAAACTGCAAAAAAACCTGTGTTAGTTAAAGCTTCTGTTCAATTAATCATAAATAAAGTATCTTTTACCTTGTTTCAGATTTGTCTTTGTATGTTCATTTGACTTCAGACACAACATTGTAGTTGAGATAAATGATCAAGGAAAAATAATTCACTCTATGCATGACCCATATGGCAATCTTACATATGGTTTAGCACATGCCACGCAGCTGCATGATGGTAGGATTGCTCTTGCATCATATATTGCTCATTTCATAGGAATTGTTGACCCAAATATTCTTAACATTAACTAATGGAAAGTTTATTGTATTATAAAGCGTTAACTTGTTATTTATTAGTTGTAACCTCAATTGTATTTTGTGCTTGTTTTGCTGGTTAATGCAAGCAGATTTCAGACCCTGACTCTTTACATAATTGTGCCTACTACTTTTTGTCCAACCAGAAATTTTACAAGTGAAAGCCTTTTCTTGTTTTTGAAACAACTGCACAGGTAACAAAGTTTGTAACTTCACAAGAATTATTTTTAACGTTTTTGTCCAATCCTGGTGCTTAAACACAGACAAAATGAGTGATTTATATACACTGTTTGATCATATAATAACAAGGTTCAGGAAACTGAAAATAACTGAAATTGGGCCGAATTAAACAAGTACCGAGAGCCAAATCGCTACACTTTTGACGTTAGCACATGAACTTTGCTGTCGTGCTTTACTTTGGTACATTATTAGATCACAGCACTTAATACAACACTATGCATTTTTTATGTCGATTTCTTCATTTTATTACACCAGAGTCTTAAGCTAAATATGTTTTTTGGGGCATTAAGTGGTAAATATCACAAAAAATATGCATGCGTTGCATCAGTTCAAAAAGTTATACAAGTGTGTATCACAAACTTTCAATGAGCCACGACTTTCAAGATATTAGAAAAAACAGTGGTGTGATTTAGCCGGTTCGCACCGGTTATACAGAACCGTCTCACTAAATTTTATGAGATCAGCGCACCGGTTGGCATTAGTGGTTCCTCTCAATGTACTTTTTGTAACAGAACCAGCTGTAAAATATGACTTTTGTGATAGAACTGGCTTACAACAAAAAATGAATTCCACCACCGGAAATAAGATGTAGGTTTCAACTGATGAACCTCTGCTTTTACAAAATGTTGATGTCTAATTTGATTTTTGTTTTTAGGCATCATATTAAAATTTATTATTTCGTTAACTATTTTGTCGGTCATGTCCTTGTTCAAACATTTTACGAAAACTTCAACTTCTGTATCAACGAGCGAGCAGCCACAATCGAACTCTCGCTGACAGTGTGTAAAACTTCGGCAGCTCCGCTCGGTTTGATTGACATGATTTGCATAATGATTTTTCATAACGCCTTTTACCTCAGTTTACCTTTTAAGTAAACAGGGTGTATGAGTTCGTCACAACAACTTCAAGGGTTCACCAAACCAAAAAAGGTTGAAGGCACTGGTTTAGACCACCTGTATTCATTCCAGTTTCAAGCGCAAGATGCACCAATTTTCATGTGTTACAGGGAACTGTGTTCTACATCCGTGGTAGATCTTAATATTAATAATACATTGTCGATTCTAGTTTGGTAAATCGTAAATAAAAGGTATCATTACTAAACTATTTCTTGCTCCAAGATGACACTTCGGGATGCTACATTCATGTTGTTTCTCGTTTGTTTGTAAATGTACATGAAGTAAATGCACACTTTTTTATTTCTCTACTTGCTTTGGAAAATATGGCAATAAATTTGTGAAGCCGTTTGTGGCTGCGTTAGCATAAAATTTATTTTCCTTTAAGGTGGTCAACTGACTTATAGTATTGGTTAGATTTTGAGTTTTACTTTGGTCTCCTGGCACGGATGCAGTTCCATATCTCCTTTTGTTAAGTGGACCTTTCCTTTTTAGACAAACAAAAACGTGCGTAAACGTAGTCATTAGCATGCACATGCTTGTGGTTTTATCCCGTTTCAATACATTACAACGATACGCCGAAGGCATTTTATTCCTTGATAGAAATTGCGACGTGCAAAGTGACCCGATGATGTTGATTGGCAATTGTAAGCCATTGTTTGCATGGGCGTCCGCAGAGGGGGGCAAGAGGGGACGTCCTACCAGATACTTCAGTGATAGTAAATATTCTGTTTATTGCACTACTTTGCTACATTGGGATTGGCAAGAATAAGTAGCACTGTCAGATGATTTTTGTTCTGAAATACCGTTAATCGAACGGCGATGTGACGATAGTATTGCCCTCCCCTGTATTTTTTCCTGCGGACGCCCATGATTGTTAGCACAACATTTTTTCTCGACGCAGTGCAAACCCATGGGTTACGGTTACGTCGACGTTGTGTCATTTGGGTATTTGACTACTCGAGTATTTGAGCGTTACTTAAACAGTTACATCGGATATTTCTACGTGATACCATGGACAACAGACAAGTAAGACGAAGAAAACCAACTCAAACTCAGTCACCTAAAACAGAAAGGGTTCCGGAAAGTAGCAAGAAAGCTAGTAGCGTTTGGCCAGTCATTTTTCTAATTGCAGCTCTTTGCGGTTTCGTTTTGGTTGTTGGTTATTTCAATTCACCTCTGCGATGCTTAGATATCACAGATCTGGTACATGTACCATTAGAAGGAAAGTTCGAGAAAAATTTTCTGTTGTCTAAAGGCATAAAGTAAGTCTGTTTTATAACAAACCGTGTTTTTTTTGCTTTATTGGGAATAATGTTGGATTTGCTGTACCAGAACAGATGGACTGATTGGTGCAGAGTGTATCGAAGAAGATAAAGATGGCAACTTGTACACAGGACTTTCTGATGGAAGGATTTTAAAAGTGGCAAAGCTCCACAATCACATTGGGGAGGGCGATATAGAAGAGATCAGCAAAGGAGTGTTTCCTGGCATTGATAAAACCAGCAATGATCTTGCGCATGGTCGACCTTTAGGTTAGATTACTGCAGCTAAAATGGTGCCGACTTTATGTTTTGCGACCTCAATACTGTTTTCATACTGCACATGATAACGTTCAGGTATAATAACAACAACGTTATCATTCTTGGGTGCAGCACACGTTTCAGGGTTATAAACTTTGAACCACCCTGATCTAACAAATTATTGCCTTAAACTGTGGCGAGGTAACTTATCAAAAAGTAGTCAACGTACATATTTTGCAGGCTTTCGTATCCGAAACGGAGTCATGTATGTAATGGATGCCATGTATGGTTTTTACACAATTGACCTCAATTCAAAAACCTTTGAGCACCTTGTTGCACCACATGACACTAACCCACCTATGAAGTTTCCAAACGATTTGGACATTACATCGGATGGTCGAATTGTTTATTTCACGGATACTTCAAGTAAACATCCGATCACAAAGCTGGGATATTGTCTTACAGAAGGTATGATTTCCGCATTATTTGGAGCCCCTAACGTTGGGAATTGGTAGGTTGTGCTCTTCGCACACATTGTCGAAATGCGCATATTAGTACGGTCCTCAAAAGCAACAACGGAAGAGATTTGTGGTAATGATTCACCAAGTAGTGATATAATGTTGTTATTACTGAATCAGCCATACCCTTGGCCTTGACACGCACCAAGTGACAAGTGTCACGTAGTCTGTACCATTAATTACACTTAAAAGCAACTTCCAGCCTTTCACGTTTTATTGTCATTACGGCGAGAATAGGTTATACAAACAAGTGGGTTGTTTGTTCTAGGGCAGTGGTTCTCAACCTTTTTTCTTTCGTGGGCCATTTTTGCTCAAAAATTCTGTGGCCCAGTAAATTTTTATGAAAGAAAACAACAACTATAAAATAGGTTCAAAAAAAGCAGAACATATTTCAAACAGATTATAAGTTCAAAATAACTTAATCATAAAAAAAATCATAAAACAGCACTTTCCCTTCTTTGTTCAAGCACCTTCAGTTATGACCGAGTAATTGGACAATGGATATGCTGCTATCTGGCTTTATTGTAATCCCAAAGTAGTTTATTACATCATAAACATAAAGTGTTGCAGAAACGCAAAGTAACTTTATATTTATACCGTAAATAGTTAAATTCAAATTAATTTACATCCATTCTCAATTTCTCCCCGAGCCATTGTTTTTGTAAAACTGAGTGTAGCGACACAAATGAATGTAAATTCTTAAAAACAGCTTTCTATTTGATTGGTCTGTGGCCCAATCAAAATGCTTCCATGGCCCATCAGTGGGCCATGGCCCACTGGTTGAGAACCGCTGTTCTAGGGAATCTAGATCACTTGACCTGCAAAACCTAGAAATTAATCTTTTACATTCACACGCTTTAAATTTGTGTAGTTTTTGTTGTCTATAGCCTACACTAAAGTGGCCTTTTCAAAGAGGGCCGGCCGGAAAAAGTGGCCGATTTTCGGCCGCTTTTGTGGCCAGATTACATGGCCATTTCAAAGGTGGCTAAAAAGGTGGCCAGGCCCTCTTTTTAGCCATGGTGGCCGAATTTTCGCTAAAAAGGTGGCTTTTTTCCGGACCTCCTCGCGAGGTGGTCTAATCCAAAGAGGGCTTTTTGAAAAGAGGCTTTTTGCGGGAGTGTGTCGCCTGGTACATGCGTTGACAGCTGTGTTTGCACCTGTTTCCTGGTTTTGCAGTCATAAATTGCTTTGGTGGGCAGAAAACAGTCAAAATTTCGTCAGCTTTAGTGAAAAAAGATTTACATGTCAGACAGAAGCTAAAGCTGTGTACTATGTTTGGTTAGCATGAAGTTTGTTTTTAATACCAGGTTTTGGTGAAAAAACAGACAGTTTCTTGTATTGACACCTTGACCAAAAATGGAATGTGCATGTTTTCTTGTTTTTGTTTACAAGCCAAATTTTTACTGTAGGTGTAGACTTAAGCAATATTTAACCTAATCTTAACAAGTCAGTTACTTTTTAGTGTTGTTTTTGCTTTGGAATAGAGTAAAACAATTAGTATTGATCACCATGGAGAAGAGCAAAATGGACTGAAAAATAGTATGTAAAAGTAAGTATGTGAAGCTTAACCCAGTTGTACAACAAAGTTTTATAATTATGGGTCCCCTTCCCTGAAGGGGACACACCTTGATTTTACTCGATTTGTTTTGTTTTTTTTCTTTCCTCCCTGAAGTTTGTCCACCCTCTTTTGCCATGAAATGTTTGATGGATTTGGATGAAACTTTCACAGATGGTAGATATAGTTATGTAGATGTGCCATCTGCTTCGTTTGTCATGACAACCCCAGTATTTACCCCGCTAGCCCCCAAAATGTAAAATGTTGTTGGTGTGCACCACAAACGTTAGTTTTGTGTGATGTTATAAACGCAACCAGACATATGTTACTTGTGTTTGTGGGTTGTTTGGTGGATGTTTTTGCAGTTGAGAGGTGTTAACAGCCTTATTACGTCAGAAGCGTTGACGAATGTTGCTAATAACACCTCTAGTGGTCAAAATTTTAAACATTGTCAGAATTGGGTAAAATTTTACATTACTGGTGAATGGGTCATTGTGATTTCATATTTTATACTTTTGGGTGTTGAACCCCATCAGTCACCCCACTAACCCCTAAAATGGGTGAGTTTTTTCAGCGGTGTCGGAATTAGATGAAATTTTGACAGCTTGTATAATTTGTCATTTTTAGGTTTCAATTGTTGTGTTTAACCCTGTAGCCCCAATATTTACCCCTCTAGCCCCCTAAAAGGGTGAATTTGTTAAACATTGTCCGAATTGGATGAAATTTGGATAGCTTATAGAGTGTACTACTTATAGTTGTTGTTTGCTATTTTCAACTTTGTCGCCCCAACATTTACCCCACTAGCACCCCAAAATGGGTCAATTTTTTAACAAGTCAGAATTGAATGAAATTTGGACAGCTTGTAGAGTGTGCATTTATAGGTGTAGAATGTTGTGTTTTACCCTGTTGCCCCAGCATTTACCCCACTAGCCCCACTAAATGGGTCAGTTTTTCAAACTATGTCTGAATTAAATTAAATTTGGACAGCTTGTACAGTGCACCATTTATAGGTGTTGATTCTTGTGTTCAACTCTGTAGCTCTATCGTTTACTCCACTAGCCCCCAACACTCATGTGCAATTCGCGCTGATTTGTGTTATAGGAGCTGATTGTTGTGTTTTAGCCTCTTTTCTCACTATTTAACATTTTTTTCTCAGATAGACCATAAAATAGAAAAACCTTCAAAAATGTATAAATGGACTGAATTTAAATAGTTTGTACTCCGTAAACCATATTTATTTATGCACAGTACCGATCACTGTGTTTTACCTTACAACACCCGACTTTCTCATGGTTATCTCTTGAAATGTATTATTTACAACTTTGCATGTGTGGGGGACCCATGAGTTTCTGCTTGCAGAAACAACCAAGGTTATAAAAGACAATGGATGATATGGGACCCAATATGTAGGAAATATGTGTTATAGTGTATATGCAAGGGCATAATGTGCTAAGCCACCCTTCTAGTTCAACATCTGAGTTTCTTTTTACAACCTAGAAAAAAAATGCAGAAAAGTCTAGCATTATAGCATGATGAACAAGAACTATAGTAAGTTGTGGAGATTCGTAAAGCAAAAGTTTTGATAATATCTATTTATGCATTCATTTTGAGATAATTGACCTGAACATTTATGTAAATGCAACAAGATATAGTTCCCAGTAGTTATACTAGGTGTAAGTTAGTTGTTCCTGGGCTGATTTAGATTTATGATATTTTTATGTCAGGTGTGGGAACCTTGGAAGATTAAGTCCTTTCTAATTCCCCAAGATATTGATGTAACACCAGCACCATAGCCACACCTGAATTGATCAGAGTTGACATAAATGTGACCCACCAGAGTAAGAGGTAGCATGACCTTGAAGTTAATTGGAAGAAAAGGCATTCTACATTATGAAATCAATAGATAAGATGTGCAAGATTATGATTAAAGAGTGCCTTGTTCTTGAAAAAAAAAATCACTCACTTCATGCAAACAAACCTTTCCTTATTGTTTGTTTTTGTGGAATTATTTTTAATCTTGACCTGTCGTTTTTATTGTGGTAAACTACTATCATGTTCTTCTGTTGAATTCTTTTTATTTTGTAATAAAAATGAACCACATAATGACTAAAGCATATTCAAAAGCGTCTACTTCTTCCAAAAGGTTAGTTGTTTACAAGAAATTGACAAATAGTGTTTTTTTACAATCCTGCACAGGAGATACTGGTACTTCAACAATACCAAGGTCAGAAATTTGTGCTGATTTTCACATATATTGTGAAGAATGTAGCATAGGTATAGGTGCATCTGTTACAGGCATAGCATTTTGAGTTTATTGCCAGACAAACAGCAAAAACTTTGTGCTTTCGCTTCATTGCTGGAACAAATTTCTTCTGCTGATAATAATTAACCTCAACATGTTACGGTTACACACTCATTTTGCAATCAAAGAATCGTTTGAATCTGTCATAATGAATAACTTGCTTGCCATGCAGTGCTCTTCAACCGGTGTGCACGGTGCACCAAAATATGCATGGGGTGCACCAGTACGAAAAGGTATACAAGGGTGCATCACAAACTGCTTGAATGAATAATATTTGACTTATAGGATATTAGAAAAAAGATGAAGGTTTCAGTTGATGTATAAATGAACCTCTGTAATTTTTAAAAATGTTGATGTCTAAACATTTTGGTTTCGGGTTAATTTACATGATGATATGCATAATGATTTTTATCGCTTTTTAGGCCTACCTTAGTTTTTTCATGTCGCTTTTTACCTCAGTTTACCTTTTAAGTAAACTGGGTGCATGAGTTCGCCATAACTACTTTAAGGGTTCACCAAACCAAAAAAGGTTAAAGAGCACTGGTGTAGGCCATCGATGGCTAAGACGGCCATGTAAACGGGCCACAAAAGTGGCCGAAAAAGGGCCTCCTTTTGTGGCCCACTCTTCCACGAAAAGGCCACCTTTGAAAGCCACGTTGACGAAAATTTGGCCATGGCAGTTAAAAGAGGGCCAGGCCACCTTTTTGGCCACCTTTAAAATGGCCATGTAAACGGGCTAAATGTAGGTCTACTATTCACGTAAATTCTAAATACTTTCATTAACCTAATTCTGTACACAATTCACGGTTTTAAGATTCTAACCAGAAACAGACAAGCCAATATATTTGTATAAAGCATGACGTTTTTGATAATGATTTTGAGAATGACACAAGTTGATGTCGAAACGTCATGCTTTATACAAATATATTGGCTTGTTTGTTCCTGGTTAGAACCTAATTCTGACTATGCGTGTTTCTATCAGCGTCATGTTTTGATGCAGTAAAGCAGTGCTCTTCAACCTTTTTTAGTTTGGTGAACCCTTAAAGTTGTTGTGACAAACTCATGCACCCTGTTTACTTAAAAGGTAAACTTAGGTAGTAAGCGATATGAAAAATCATTATGCATATCATCATGTCAATCAAACCGAGCGGAGCTCTAAAAAAATGCTTGAATTGCTACTAATACTCCAAGCATAGGTTCGCGAATTTTCTTTGAAACACCAGCGAAAATGCCAAAACTCGATGTCCTAATATAACCCGAATGTATAACACAGACACTATCAAACTTGACACGGGGATAAAACATTGAAAAAGTTTACCTAGGTTATACATCAGTTGAAACCGACATCTTTTTTCTAATATCCTGAAAGTCAAATATTTATGGTTCCTTAAAAGTTTGTGATGCACCCTTGTATACCCCTTCGTACTGGTGCACCACATGCAAATTTTGGTGCACCCTAGGGTGCACCGTGCACACCGGTTGAAGAGCACTGCAGTAAAATATAATTTTGTGACAGGTCGCTGTACTGGTAGATTGTTTCAATACGAATTTGCAACCAAGAAATTAACGACTGTTGTCAATGATTTGTGCTTTGCTAATGGCGTTCAGTTGACCAGTGATGGATCTACAGTGCTGGTGGCAGAAACTACAAGGATGCGAGTTCGATACTTCGACGTAAAAACTTGGAGTATAAAGCATGTGGTCCATTTGCCAAGTAAGTGGAACGATTGTAAAATGTTTACGGCAAAATCACCAGTTGTTTTAAAGTCAACATACAACACAAGTTGTCCAACCTATTGTTAACGCGAAACAGCCTCATGGACGCCATTTGTGTCCACAATAATGTAGCTAGCGTAGGGAAAAACACTTACATAAATTGTCTGATTTTTACAAACTTGTGTGCTTTAACGCGAGTTGTGGGCAAAATAGAATAAACCTAACATTTGAGCGTGATAATGCACGCTGAGTTCAATTACCGGTATTTAAAGTTTGCATAAAAAAAGCGGGCAAATTTGCATAAAAGTATAGCAATTTAACTTGCAATACTACGCTGAAATGATAGAACCTGAAATGTTCTTTCTGTTTGGCGAATCAAATTCGCGTTTAAGGCCACCTCTAAAAATCAGACAACCTATGTGTTTTTTTCTATACCCGTTGTGTCATTGTGGATACAAAATGGCTCCTTAGGCATAGTGTGTTTATTTCTTTTGGTGGCTGTTGAGGTAGCATGCACTGAACATGATGATGTACAGCATGCTTTAATACTTTGTTTGGCAAACTATAGGCCAGGGGTTCTTAACCAGGGGTACGTGTACTCCTTGGGCAGGGGTGCACAACCTGCGGCCGTACGGCCGCATGCGGCCGAATAGACGATTTTGTGCGGCCGTGAACATGTTTATTAAAATATATGCACTGGCGGCAGTGACGTGAAAAAAACTCTTTTGCTAAATATTTTGACTTTCAAACTGCATTAAATAGAGTTTGTAAGACTGTAAAGAATATTACCAGCCTAGTAAACCCCTGTGCATCATACTTTATATACGCCTATTGTATGCAAACAATGCAAATAAACAGTCACCTCTTGCGTCACAATATAGATTATGACGTCATAAATAGCTCAGACTGTTTAGCTCAAAGTTTTAAATTATCCGGGCTTTTTGTACGCCATTAGATGGTTTATGTATGTGGGACAAGCCCTATTTTCACACAATAAATTTTAAAACAAAAACAAGCAGGTAATTGGCGGCCGTTGGTGAAATACGGATCTGCGATGCGGCCGTCTTAGCAAAAAGGTTGTGCACCCCTGCCCTTGGGGGTACGAAGCATCAAAGCAGGGGGTACGGCATGCAGGGTGAAGTTATATGCTATTTAGGTATATTTGTGAAAAATGCGTAACAAGTTACTTTGTTATATATCTAGAACGGGTTAGTTTTGTACTACTTACAATACTTTTTTATTGCATGCATTCAACACCTAAGTTATAAATACACTGAGTGTAATTCCTATTATTACATTTTTTTATTCCGTCGGCCATTGTAGACAGGGGTACGAGAAAATTTTATGAAAGCTCAAAGGGTACGAGCGCAAAAAAGGTTAAGAAACACTGCTATAGGCCGAAGCCCAAACAATTTCCTTTTGGGTCAGCAAAGTGCCTTCCGACGTAGGGTGAAAACTTCGGTCCCTTTTTTGAAACCATTAATTTTTTGAAACAGCTGAGAACTATTTCGTAATGATAGAGCAACTTCAAGATTCAAAGTTTAGTATCGCCCAAACTTATTGAGAAATCCGCTTTGGGGTGGTAATCGGTTCAAAAACTTTAAACAATAGTAGAACAAGACAAGGTATCGAACCAGATTATGTATTTTGTAACAATTACTGATTTCGCGCAGGCCAAACACAATACTTCAATTTTTACTAGGTGCATAGTGCAAAAAACGTTTTAACCAAAATAGATTTCAAAAATCGTAATGACGAAAAACTTATTGATTAAACAACGTTTTAAGTATACTTCAATGGTGCACAAACGGCCGTAAACATATGTACTGACGACCGTGACAGATTTTGTAGGACTGGGAAGAGTATTACCCGCCTAGTTGCAAAATGCGTCACACTTTTGTACGCCTTTTGTGTGCAAACAATGCAAAAAAACAGGTACCACAAGCGTCACAATATAATTTATGACGTCATAGACAGTTAAGATTGATCGTCAGAATGTTTAGGTCAATCTGTACACCAACTTAGAAATTTATCTGGGCTTTTTAGGCGCCATTTAGATGGTGATATAAACCTATTTCTTTACATTAGTAATGTTGAAACAAAAATATCTGGTCTTTTTAGGCGCCATTAGATGGTGATATAAACCTATTTCTTTACATCAGTAATGTTGAAACAAAACCAGCAGGCAATTGGCGGCCGTTGGTGAAATAAGGATCTGCGATGCGGCCGTCTTGGCGAAAAGGTTGTGACCCCTGGTCTACTTTAACCGTTTCTTGCACAAATGCTATATTTCAAGCGAGTGCTACATTTCACAGTGATGGTTGACAATGTTCGAATGAGCAAGCGAGGAACATTTTGGGTGGCTGGTGCAAATGTTCCAGGAACTTTGACAAAATATATGTTTAGAATGCCTATGCTTCGTCAAGCGTTAGCAGGATTGCTAACCTATGATCAACTTGTTGAGTAAGTAAAACGTTGTTATGATCTTTCGCACTGTATTACGACATTGATTATCAAAATACATCTGTTAAGCACCAGTTGTAGGCTCCTATACATACTTCCATCTAAAAGTTATATCAGCTTGATTGTAATATTCTTTTCGTAGGTCAACGCTATACTTTGCAAAAACCGAACACGGCATTGCTGTGGAGTTGAACGAAAGTGGTGAGGTGCTTCGGGTTCTGCAGGACCCCCATGGAAATTTAACATTTGCTTTGTCACAATTAACTGAACTAAGTGACGGCCGTGTAGCCCTTGGATCATATTTTACCTCGATGTCGATAGGAGACGCTCTTTAAAAGTTGTGATCCAGCTCAAAATCAGAACCAGCTAATCCATTGTGTGGAGAAAACTCGCATCTGTCGTGTTATAGCCACATTTTTTTCGGTATACGACTGTTTTGGACAATAAAACTTATAACGAAATCAGATAGGTTAAAATAGAGGGTAAAACGGCTTTTAAATAAAGTCGAATGTTTTCATAATATGTAACTCACATTGAATTCACAAAATTTTGGAATATTCATCATAAACTTCAGAGCAAGAATAAATGAAAGCAATTTGTTTTAAAACGCTTTGCCGAAAACACGTCAAATTATTGTGGCAATTGCAATGTGAGAAGCAAAGAAAGATCCCAAAGCCAATCTTCCATCACTTAGCTCGTGGACATGAGCCAATGCTTCTACAAGCTTTCCTTCTGGATCATGCAACGTTCTTAGAATATCTCCTCTGTCGTTTACTTCCACAGCTATACTGTGTAGGTGGTCATGAGTCATCAAAAACAACCTGAACAGCACATTTTGGGTTGTTAAGCTATGACACATGCAAACAGCTGTTTAACTGTAGCAAACCAGTTTTTGTTTATTCTTCCATTTATGTGCAATTCATTAGACATTTTAAAATTTGAAGAAAAATCTAGCAACTTTGTTAGATTTATAATGGTCCAATAGACATAAAAATCGACATGCTTTAGGTCTATTTCTGCCATTACGTTTCTCAACAGACGCATAAACATATCCGTGAACAATGTGTTGTCAGCTGTATACTCACTTAAGCAGCTGATCATGAGTTAAAATACCAGCCAGTAGCTGTCGTAGGAATGGCATTCTATGCAACATTCTTGCGCTCATTGATGCAAAATGTGCTCCCCCTATCCAATATGTCCCTCGTTTGCTGCTTCTGATGTTGTCAGGCATAACTGTGCCCAAACATTTTTGTTACATCTGTTGAACAACAACTTTACTCTGCACATGATAGCTATACACACTTGGCAAATTGATGATATGCTTAAGTTTCCAAGTTTGGGTGTCGAAAACCTTCACTCGAAAATGTGATATTTCTGCAACTAGAAGACTTTTCCTGTCATTAGACAGCTGCAATCCATTAGCAGAGCACAAGTTGTTTACAACTTCTTTTAACTCTTTGCTGTCGAATGTGTAACGAAATATTCGACCATAACATCCAGCTAGATAAAAATGTTGAGTGGTTTGTCATACAAAAATCAAAACATTTCACTATGTTCGCACGTACCATCATAAATAGCGTGTGCCAAGACTGACAAAGAATACTTGTATGAAAGGTCGGTAAAATATGCAGTTTTGCCATCTGCTGTCACATCTAAATCGTTTGGTGATGAAAGTGGGGGTATGGTGGCATTAGAAAGAACTAAGTGGGAAAATTTGTTGTTGTTTATGTCAATTGAGTACATTCCATAAGTTGCATCCATCACGAAAAGCGACCCCTTTCGAAAACGGAGACCTAAAAAAACACATGTTTAAAACGGCAAATTAAGAACTAACTAGTTTGTACCTAATGGCCTGGCGTTCGCCATGTCAGGTGTAGTTTTTGGTACAGACTGAAATATCCCGTCGCTTACTAACTGGTACGGTCCCTGGCCTGTTTCAATCTGAGATTTTTGTATTTTGAAAATTTTCCCGTCGGCAATGCCAGTGTACAAGTTCCCTTCATCGTCTTCTGCAACTGATTCTGGGCCGATTAAGTTGTAAATTCTGGAAAAAATACGAATACTGTGATGTTTTATTAAGTCGCAAACAGCAGTTGCTGTGAACAAAAAGGGACTTGATCACGTTGTATTGCAGTAGTAGGCTAGTAGCCCATTCTTTGATATTGTTGGTTGCAACAAGTTTGTAGAAAACGTGCCACCCATTTTGTTTAACAAACCGGTCGTTGTCATATTTTTCAGTCACGACAGGCAACCAGCGTACAACTAGCTATGCGCCATTGCGCTGACAAGAACTTGCTGACATCACGTTATGATTGATTTCGCCGACATATTACAAATATATGTGGCATTGCATCGTGTAAACCAGTGGTCGGCAACCGCCGATCCGCGAGTAGTTCGTTACCGGGCCGTATACTTTTTCAGATTAAATGCTTCAAAAAACATTTTGCCCGTGTATGCCAGGATTAAACTAATTTAGGTGTTCTTATTGCTAAATATTTGTAGTTTTTTGAAGGCCGGTCCGCGATAAAATTTCAGTTTTGAAAACGGTCCGCGGAGCGAAAAAGGTTTCCGACCCTGGTGTAAACAACTAGCTTGAACATAATGCTTATTTGAACAAGAACCTTTGGCAGTCTTTTACAAAATCTATACAACCCGGCTGCGTTAATATTGTTTATCTTAAACTTTTTATAAATCTTCAAAAGATAAAACTCACTTTGTTCCAGACGTTAGTCTGTTATTCGTCGCAAACACCCCCTTCAACTCAACTGAAACAACTCCATCGTAGCTCTCAGCAGATACCGGAGAATTTACGTAAAAATACAACAAACTTGCTGCAATACTCCCTGTTATTAACGAGAATATCAACAGGGGCGTTCATTACACATGGTTGATCTAAATTGCTGCAAACAAGTGATAAATGATCACACCAGTTGTGTTGTCAGTTAAAATTCCCAAAATAGCAAATCTGCTTGTTAAATATAGATCAAAAACCGCAACTATCGAGCAATTCCATGACGAGCCCAATTGGAATGCCAAAAATAATGTGTGTTTTTACAATTAACCCGCAACTCGATTTTAGAAACCAGCCGAATTGGGCCACAAGACCTGAGTTTGAAACGCACAATTGAGTTCAACCATGCGTGGTGTGACAAACAGAGTCTTTGACTTGGTTAATAATTTACCGAACCTTATGCTAAAAGTCATCACGGCGTCAACCTTATACAATTACACACATTTAAACTACGTATCAACTTGTTCAGAATCCAGCTTTGCGTTACAGGCGCTTTAAAGGGTTAAGATTTTTAAGCCTTTACGATTAAGGAAAAATCACATTTAGCATTCATTTAGCTGCATAATACACTGTAATGTTAAAACATATTCATTTCCAAAAAAGGCTAGTTCAATCTCCAACTACAACTGCTAAAAGGCTGCTCAAAGCTTTGAGCACAAGAGGCCACATTCCAAACATGTGCAGATCGGTCACGCTTGGATGCCCGGGTCAAGATCGACAGTGACGAGTTAAAAAAAACGATTATAAAGGCAAACTTTGAGATATAGTGTACACAACCCGCGTGAGAAAACATTGGTGGTACGGGCTTGTGCAGCCAGCAAAATTTACGACATGTTACACAAGGACGCGTGCGCTGTTTTCGATGCATACGTTGTTTAGATTAACGCGAAAATCACTCAGTAGATAACCAAATAATTGTACCTTCCAAGACAACTTTTGTAACTGGTAGTTCCAGCCCTAAATTTGTTTCAATAATCTTATGGCTGATATGAGAATCTGTAGTCTGCACAAGATTTCACGGCAGAGCTACTAACACTGGAATTTGGCTAGCGCCTGGACTGGGAACTTCTGGTAGGTGGCGCAACGGAGCATAGGCGTTGATGGTGCTGACTCAGCAATTTGGGTTTATGGTAAGAATAGTTGCTGAGTCAGCACCATTACCGCCTATGCTTTGTTGCGCCACCTACCAAACCGGGCGTTAGCTGAGTTCCAGTGTTAGTAGTTCTACCAGATTTCACCACCAATGACGTCATACACATAGTTATATTGGAGATTTATATTTGTTACGTCACAGTAACTCAGCGAGCTAGAAACAAGGAAAAAATACATGCAAGCGAATTCTCGCTGTAACACGTACATTGTTTTGATTGATAATAAAATACCTGTGCACTAAGCAGCGCGAAATAATGAATATCAAATCCACCATTGCAGTTCTATGTTAAGCGCAAAAGAGTTTTATATTTTATACATACTAATCATTCTTAATGCCGCTACAATATAACGAATCACCGGAAAACGAAAGTGAAGTCAAAACATTCGTAGTTTGGTCCTGAAAATCAGTTTGACACGAAGGACTAAACATTTGATGGATGTGATCTTTTCTGAAAAAATCATCATTTGACCTTCACGATTTTGATGTTGTTTGTTGCAACTTGTTTGACATGGTTTAGCGACAAGTAAGTTATTTTTTGCCACCAATGATATCAACAGCGTCATCTTTTGTATTTTATTTTCATGTTATTATTGTGTACACCATGTTTTGCTTTTTTACAGTTATCTCGTTGAACTGCAGCAGAACACGTGGCCCTTTAGGTAACATGGGCTGTAACGATTGTGCCAAACTCCACATTGTCCAATCTCCAAACCCCAAAGTGGCTGGTCATAACGCTCATTGTGGTTAAAGCAAACTCGTAAACCGCCATCACCACCATTATCATCACCGATTATTATCCAATTGTTTTCTGTATCCCTGGAGAAGATTTTTAATATTTGTTTTAAATTGTATTGCAGCAAAAGGAAAAAAAATCGTGCATATGTTTACTATTTACTTGATTGGTGCCAAGTTTTCACCAAACGTTATTCCCGTTATTCTGATCTTTCCACCATTACAAATCTGCTCAAGGGTGCAAAGATCTCGGTTTGCAACAGATCTGCAGTGAGCTTGAGCGCTTGTCCAGGTTAATGTCCTTGGGTGATGATAGGAATAATAAATGTTGAAATTTCCCGGGTTCTGATTGAGAGCAACTAATCGAAAACAAATGCAAAAATAACGTTAACGCGTTGGTTACGAAAGAGATCTTGATAGTTCAAAGTGTTAAGGACTTTGGTTCAAAATCAGGCTGTCAAACACATCAATCCAAACGAAGATATTATTATGTGATCAACGCATTTTAATGCCTCTGATTTTTACCTGTATCATAATAAGATTTCCAGGTAAATGTAATTAACGTTTCGTCCCATCCGGTTTGTTGATCAGTTCGCACCAGATCAGTCTCAAACGTGCCGAGTTTTATTTTTCGAACGAAGACATCAAACGTCATTGTTGAATCTAAAGGAGGCGACGCTCGGACTTCGATGTAGGCGGCTTTAATGTAAACACACGTCGCAAAAGGAACCTCCACAATCTTTTCAGATGTTTCTGATGACACCAATATCATGTTTGTTCCTTGGTTGACAGCAGCTAAGCAAAAAAACATTAAAAAAATTCACTAAATGAAAATAACATATTTGTTTTATAAAGTCCATCGTACCTTCACAAACATTCGTCTCAAGAAGTCCAAAAATGACGGCGAGTAATTTCATGTTTGAAAAAATTGATCAGGCACATATACATTTAACACTGAAATTCAAACATCCCAAGCAAAATCTTTAAAGCTTGCTTGTTGTGTTTTATTGCATAAGATTCTCGTTCGCGTTCGTGGTTTTGTCTATCAGAGGCCAGAAATAAGTAGTGTTTCACCAAACTACGGTCCGCGGGCCAGGTCCAGAGTTTTTGGTCTTGAAATATATCGTAGGAAAAATAAAGCTTGAGTTAGCTATTGAAAGTTAATTTACAGTAAATTTATTTCTGTGACAGTATGTAGGATTATTCACCTAGTTTCACAGGACGCGTAAATTGGTCCAAAGGCAGTTTGTTACATTAAAGTGTTAATGCCTTGTTATTGTGCGAGAACAAACGCCTTTTTATAATTAATTGTGTTGCAATCAATAAGATTTGCCTTCAAAACAGATTCTTTAACGTAAAAGCATCGAGCCATTACATGATAAACTGCAGGCATGGGTTTTTACCCTGTTACTCCTAGCAAACTGGAGTGCCGTTGAATGGCTACACTCCGATCTCTCGTCACCAGCTGCACTGATGAGACCTTATAGGTCGAAACAGTGTGCACTGTCTGCAGATTCTTTAGTGTTTAACACAATTTTACTATTTGACAGTAGTACGATCTGACTCTAAAAAAGATTGCACTCTTGTTGGTCCCGCAAAGGCCACGGTTTAAACGGACCACGGTTTAAACGGCTTGCAACCTATGTGGGGCCTTGCATGTTATTTTTAATGTTATCCGGCCCGGCCTAAAAAAGTTTTGTGACCGCTGGTCCAAATTGATACAAAGTTCAAATGACTGATTCTTTCGTAAACTTAGCCTAATAAAGGAAGCTTAACAATGCACTGCTATACGCACTTTACATAACTTATCACTACGTTTGTACCAAAGACACATCTGTCATTGAATAACAATATACAGTTCAGGTCATACTTAAAACAATGTAGGCTAAATTCGACTTTTGTACGCTTCGATCAAACTCATTGTTTTATCACTGTTTTGTTGAAAGTGTTGAATAAAAGAATCATCGTGATCAGGTGAAATCAGTAATATTGTTACATTGTCCAAACACATTTGAACTGTTGAACTGAGTAACGGCAATATTAAAATAATTTCTGACTCATTGACCCAACAGATCATGCAAATAACTGGTTGGCAATGTAGAATTGATGTTGTTTCGCTTTAAAATTCTTGTACGGTAATGACTTTTGTGTCGCAATAATTGCAAACTACTTTTTGACAAGTATAGGGTCATATACCCAGTGATGAATCCATAACTGTATGAAACAAATCAAAAACGTCACGATAAATGCATGCTACGTAACAAAACATTGGGACAGCATACTGGAGAAATCACCAAGGGAATTTACATACGTCACCAACACTTTTATGAATCACAAGTTCAGGAAATATTTATTTCCAGGCTAAAATCAGAGAAAAAAGCTTTTTCTATTTGTAATGCCTTTTCTAACTTTTATCCCTTTTATTGCTCTCTAGACACTGAAGATGCTTTTTAGAGAAATTAATTTGTTTTACAACACTGTCAACACTGATTTTAGCCTGGAAATAAATATTTCCTGAACTTGTGATTTATAAAATGAAAGGTGGAAATCGTTGCGACAAGGACAGCAGAACAGGGAAAGATTCCCAGAATAACTTTACCAGGATTTATTATCAACACTTTTATGATCACTTTATATGGTCAATGCTTGAATTAGAAATGGCTTCGAGACTTTCTTATCAAACGACGTTCTGGCTTATCGCTGGAAATGGCACAACTACAGTATATAAATAGAAAATTGCACTTACATTACGAAAGCCAATCTGTAAATTTTGCTGTTTGCAAAACAATATGCTTTAAGTCGTGACTTCAACAATCCACAAATTGTGCTTTAAATGATGCAAAGATATTTCCAAAAGGGCATGCACTATTTTTGGACCGCTAACTGTTGGTGAAGTCGACTTTAAACAGCGAAAATGGTGCGGCTTTGTTACGTAATTATGCAACGAAATACGAAAACACTGCGCGATAACAAATGGTTGGGCCTCTAATCTTTGAACAGATACCTGCTGTAGCACGCTGGAAGCATCACGTCGGTTTTGATGTTCATTGTGTTGCCCCGTCGGTGAATATTCCATGACTCAAGGAATAGTCTTTTCGTATAGTAAGGCTCCCGGGCCACAACAGATGCCGCATTAAAATGAATACGGGGCCTTGTGCTGCGTGTGATCACTCAGTCATTACTGAACATGAGTTCATGTAAAAATCAACATTTTTGTAATCGAATATGAATCATAATTGCAACCAACCAATAATGCCTATGTTGTATCATGCTCAAATAAATTGGTGGTGGTTCAATTATTCTTTTTGCTGATCTATCGGCTTTAAGCATGATGCACAAACCTAACTTTCTTCCTTTGAATCCAGGACGCTCCGGGGGACGAATACCGATCAGGTTTTTTATGTCTGTGTATGGGTCAGGCGCGCAGGACCATTCGGCCAAGTTCCTGCCCACTGTTAGGTTTTTTTTGTCAACAACATTATTTTGTATTGTGATGTAATGTGATAACTTTGTTTCAGGACCACAACAACGCGCAAGCTACACTAGAAACAACGATTTTTTATTTTCGGAAAAGATGACAAAAGATTAAAATAAAGGCTGCGAAACAATAATGCTATTCAAGGTTTTTCTGAGATATCAACATGCGCGGAGTGTATTGAAATTGTTTTCTCTTATTATTAAAACATGTTAACAATAGGCTTATCGCTTTATAAAATTCCCTGTTTATGCGCACAAAACTCTAGAAGTCTAGCGCTATAATGTAGACGAGGGGTTGGCAACCCCCGGCACGCGTGCCAAGGTTGGCACGCGAGGTGGTTTTTCATGGCACGCCAACCGATTTGCGTGTTTGTATTTAAGTAACAATTTCACCTGTTGCACTGCTTGTTTATAGTTTTTATCAAGCCATTGTTATAAAATTCGGCCTCACATGCACAAAACACTCTGCTTTCTCTTTAGTATTGATATCTGCTGGCACGAACCACTATTATTTAGAATAATGTTGGCACGCGAGGTCATTAACACATGGAAATAACAAGTAAATTGGCACGCGTCGCCTGAAAGGTTGCCGAACCCTTATGTAGACGTTGTGCATTAGTTCATTGACTGTAACATGTGTAAACAAATTTGATACGGTTTTAGAAAATCCGAAACTTTGCTTTTAAAAACACGTTTATACATCGTCATAATTTTTTTTAGAAATTCTTGTTTTATTGAAAGTTGTTGTAATAATTTTGATAAAATTTAAATTAATGACAAACGAGTGTTTTTAACAGACTGATAGTAGTTTTGTCATAAATGTCATCACCTGGGTAAATGTTTGCGAAAATGTTTTACGTGACTCAGTACGTTGATTCATTTTTTGTTTGTTGATTACGCACTGAGTCAGAAAACAATAAAATGATTTTGCAAGCCCAGCAGTTTTTCTGTATCGAACTGAATATATCACTGAACCAATACAGGACCCTGTACAATAATCGCAAATCCCAAAAAACATGGAACTTAATGGTTCTTTGTAATAAACAATAACCAGGAATTGGGACAACTGGATTCGCCTCTGTATATCACTAGTTTATTTCATACGCATGTTAATAAATAATGAAAAGTTAATGCAGAAGTGTAATCATTTTTTTTTCTATATTAATTTTTTGTACACTTGCTTTTACGATGATTTATTCTGATGGACTGCAGCAGAACACATGACCTTTTAGGGAGCACTGGTTGTAACGGTCTTGTGAATAAACACAAAGTGCATTAGTCTGCAAACCCCAAGAAGGCGGACCATATTGCTGGTTGTGGTTCCAGCAAATGCGGCTACTGTTTTCCACATCTCCGATTTGCATCCAGTTGTTCTCTGACTCCCTGTCGGAGAAATAGCATTTTTAGAAAGGTGCATTTGCATAAAACGACTTGCCACAAAACAACCAACTTATGTGTCTGTGGCAAAGCTCACTTGATAGGTATCCAGTTGTCCCCATAAGCAATCCCTGTTACTCTGATATTTCCGCCATCGCATATCTGGTTAATTTCACAGAGATCTCGGTTTGCAACAGATCTGCAGTGAGCTTGAGCGCTTGTCCAGGTTAATGTCATTGGGTGATGATAGGAATAATAAATGTTGAAATTTCCCGGGTTCTGATCGAGAGCAACTATAATCGAAAACAAATGCAAAAATAACGTTAACGTGTTGATTACGAAAGAGGTTCTAATAGTTCGACTCCAAAGAGTTAAAGACTCTGTTTTAGAATCAGGTTGTCAAACACATCAAACAAAACTTTCAGAAATCAATACAGATATTATTTTGTGAATAACATTCATTATTACCTGTATCATAATAAGATTTCCAGGTAAATGTGATTAACGTTTCGTCCCATCCGGTTTGTTGGTCAGTTCGCACCAGATCAGTCTCAAACGTGCCGCGTTTAATTTTTCGAACAAAGACATCGAACGTCATTGTTGAATCTGACGGAGGCGACGCTCGGACATCGATGTGAGCGGCTTTAATGTAAACGCACATCGTAAAAGGAACGTTCAAAATCTTTTCAGATGTTTCTGATGACACCAACATCATGTTTGTTCCTTGGTTGACAGGAGCTAAACAAAATAATTAAAAATAAAAATAATTAAAAAACAGTTTTTGTAAAGGCCATCATACCTTTACAAACATGTGTTGCAAGAAGTCCAAAAATGGCGGCGAGTAATTTCATGTTTGAAAATATTGATCGGTCACATATACATGTAACACTGAAAAAAAAGTTTATTAGCTATTATCGTGTTGGACACTCGTTCGTGTTTCCGATTAAGTCTAAATTAATTGATCCTATTCTTTCTTAAACTTGCCCTATAAATCAAACTAAACTATATACTGTCATACACACTTTACACGACTTGTCACTACTTTCACACAAAAAACACATTCGTCCTTAACCACCATTATACAGTTGAGGTCCTATATGTGACAATATGTATTCAACTTTTGTACGCTTTGGTCGAACTCAATTTGCTTTTTACTGTATTGTTGAAAGTGATAAAAAAAGTTATAATGAATCATCGTTATCAGGTGAAATCAGTAATGTTGCTACATTGTCCCAACACATTTAAACTGTGAACTATTTAATAATTTCGTACTTATTGACCCAACAGATCATGATTGGTCAAGTAGTGTTGTTGTTGTTTCCCTCAATTGTGCAAAAGGTAATGAATTTAAGATGTCAGCAACATTTAATATTTTTATGATAGACTAGATACAGTCGATGCTTGAATTAGAATTGACTTTGACTTTTTTTATCCAGCGACGTTCCGGCCTTACCACCCGGAATAGCACTAAATCAATACAAAACTGCACTTATACACTACAAAGTCAATCTGCAAATTTTACGCTTTGCAAGTGTTTTTGGTGCGTTGAATATAATTATCACAATTCACATCTGGTGCTCAAAATTTTTGAAAATATTCAAAATAGCATGCACTATTTTTGGACTGCTTAACTGTTGCGGAAGTCGACTTTAAAAGCGGATATCTAAGCACGGGTAATTATACCAATTTGTGACAATAGAACAGGAGACAGCTTGTGCTTGACAACACGCTGCTGTGATAAATACAACTTAATATTCACCAGTTGTTTCAGTGGCATGTGACAAATGCAATGACACATAGAGACTGTAATGTAAAGTTATTATTGTTGCTAAAGTCAATCTTTTTACAGTTACATAAGTCATGATTTTTTTTTAGATAAGTTTAATATTTATGGTAATATATATTGGTTGCTAGTATGCAAAAAATCGTGGTTATATTTTTTTGCGGTGTCTTTTTCTGCGGGCTATTCATGTTTTGCCAATAAATACACAAACAAATGCGCGTTCAGTTTACTGAGATCCTTGATTTTGTTTGAGTAGCTTGTTAAGTCATGAAGTATAAGGCTCGTTGAACTCTTATCCATGGTCGATACTTTTGTCACAAACGTAAAGGTTAATCTGTCCATGTCAGTAACATCCTACAAACGCTCCTTTTCTGCGTGTATTGAAAACGACATGTAGGCTAAACTTTACGGCTGATTTCCGAACCTGATGATGTGATACTTCATTTAACATCATCTTGTGCTGATCCAAACTGCTGTTTTTGATTTTCATCAAAGTCTTGGAACTTAAATGTGACTGTTTTAAACAGGGGTGGGGAACCTACTTAGTATAGCGGGCCGCATGAATTGCACAACATTTTCAGGCGGGCCAAATATATTTTTTTATTTTCAAAATCCATGTAAAATACCCGAAGCACACAAGTGGTTTTATGTTTCATCGCTTCAGATTTGCCTTTTTTCTTTGCTGTTACATGTTTGCAACTAATAAGGCATGCTGCAAGTTTACCACTTATTTCGACTAAAAAGTAATAGTTTGTCCATTCTTTCTGGAACACCCTAGCTCCATTATACCGATCTGTCTTTTTTCCAAGGATACATTTTTAATAACACTATAAGGATCCACGCTAATAGCTCTCAAACCATTTTAAAACTAACACCACATGACAAATGATTTGTTACTGCAAGGAGAGGAAATCGAGTGACTGTTACGTCGCAAATATAGCAAGTGTGACAATTTTTATAAGTTTGGCGTCATATTGTGGAATGGGAAGATTACCAGAAATGTCGAAGTCATTTCGAGGAAATTTTTGTACATAAGCATTTTATTGTTTTTTATGCTATGTTGTGTACTGTACTTTAAGAAAATTATTACGGGGCCACATCAAAAAGACAAGCGGGCCAAATGTGACCCGCGGGCCGCAGGTTCCCCACCCATGGTTTAAAAGATTGTTGTAGTAGGTTCAACAATATTTTGCTTGTATGCTACAAACTGTATACCTAACTTTGTATGCTCAACTTTTTTAGCTTATTTAATGTAACCTTTTCAGTTTGCAACTAACATGTGTGGAAGAAGTTTTTGTTAAAATGTTTTGAATTCTCAAACTTAACTAAACTCCAAAATCTCAAAGAGATATATGTGCATAAATGCATTTAAAACCTCACACCCAAATGAGATGCCTATTTATGTACTATTTTAGTCAGAATCATGAGATATTGTTTTATTTCCATTTCATTTTCATTCAATGAGCAATTTTCTGCAAAATATATGCCTACGCAACACTTAAATTCTTTCTTGCAAAACAGGAATGAAGGCAATGATTACAAAAGCACTATATAGCCAAGTTCATACAGATATCCTGTTTTTTTATGAAATGCACCACTATTATTGGTGATCCCATTATAACCCATTATTTGATAGTGCATTCACCAGATTAAAAAAAACCTTTAAAGTTGTTAATTAAGTTTGAAATGTGCAGCATATCATGTTACAGGCTATGTTTCAGAATTGATTACAAAACATACACAGTGGTAGTAAAACAGTATACACAAAAAATATAATGTGATTCCAATTCCTTCAAAGTGCATTTGTTGCAAAAGGGCCGTACTGTAATCTTGCAGTGTCCTGAAGCTTGAGGGTTTGGGAAGAGACTAAAACATTTCCAGTGGATTTTACCTGAGACAATTAATGTTGCTTATTAGAGAAACATAAACCCTATTGTGTCTGAAATGTTCAGAAATAACTTTATGAGAATTTTAAAATTTTATAATATCACCAATTTTATAATAGATAATAAATACCCAAATCAAATGCACTCAATCAACAAAACAAAGTCAAATACTGTTAAAAATATTGTGAGCAAAACAGTTGAGATATTATATTATTATTTTGTGTTTTTAATTAAAACGTTCAAACCACTTGTTCCTCAGAATTTCCAGGAGTTTGATGACAGTCAAAAACAGCAGTTTGGATTAGCACAAGGTAATGTCACATAAAGTATCACATCATCTTATGTAAAGAAAATAGCCATCTTGTTGGATTTAAGTCCAAAATACTTAAAAAAGCACGAAAATTACTTATATTACACAAAAAACATTGATTACCACTTAGTAACGTTTTATTTCAACACTAACTTAAAAACGTTTAAATTCCCAGTACACATACATACACCTCACAGTCAATCTACGCATATTTATTGGTTATTACATACTGGAATACATGCGTCATATTAAACTACAAATCATATCTGCAAAAATTGCTTAAAACAAGATTTATCGACATTTTTCCACTCTCTCCCCATTGCCCGCAATGCTTTTTTGGGGCTTCCTTTTGCAGCCGCCATTACGCTTCAATTTGCTTCAACCGTGACGGCCAGTAGCGCAATCGGTAGAGCTACTAAGTACTAACACGATACACACGATACGTTTCTCCTGATCCAAAAGTGCTTAATTTTCGATAGGTGGCGTAAAGAGCTGAATTATTTATTTAGCGGCTATAAATGGGTTGGGTTGGGAAATATTTACATAAAATTTTTACATTAGTAACTAATTTTTTGGGTTAGTTTTATTGAATTTTAAGTGCTAATACCTTACCCCAACCCTAATAGCCCTAACCGTGAGCATTTTTTGAGATATACCGTTTTGAAAATTAAGTACTTTTGGATCAGGCGTAACGTATCGTGTTGGTAGCTCTACCAGCGCAATCCAGGGTTTATAGAGATCAGTGAGTCAATCTTATAAGGCAGCAAATTGTTAAAAATCATCTATAAAAATCTTCTTAAACAGAATTTAAAGGTAAACGTGACTTGTTTTCAACCTGTAGAATGTGTCTTACTAGGTCAAAACCGATTCCCTTTTTTTAATTTCTTTTTGGCGAGACGACATTGTTTCCAGGAACGTTTAAATTACTATTTAAAAAGTACTGCTCTGAGGTTTGCTTTTGTGTTCATATTATCTAAGATTCTAAGACATAGGTGCAAAGCCCTATATATCACATATTGTTGGCCCTATAAATTACATATTGTTTCGTTGCTCGCTGTCTTTTCGCATACGATTTTTATCGCTGTTTATAACGAGGCATGTGTCGGGGTTAAGTTAAGTCTAAAGGTTAAATTCTGTTCTGGTTCTGGTTCAGTTCTGTTTTAGTAGTTCCTACTATAGCGCCTAAAGTACTATGCATATATAGTAAACCAAGTGACGATGACGTAGCTGTACAGATGTTAAAGGTGATAATTGTTGACAATTGTACAGATGAAAAAGGTGAAACAGATGTAAAAGGTGTGACAAATGGCAAAGTGACAAAATGGGAATTTAGGTCGAATATCTAGTAAAGTGATTGTGACGAAACAATACAATGATATTAAATTATTAATGCATGATACTAAATATTAAATGTCTGAAAGAAAGTCCGATACAAAGGCATTCCAAATAAAAAAATTACAATTTCCACGAGCGAACCTTCAACCATAGTTTTTTCAGCAACTTGTACCTCATTTTTTTTGCAAAGTGTTCCATAAAAGTACCGATTTTTTTAGTTTATTTACAGAATTTTGCTGTTTGCTTGACAATCTATAACTCTGGAGTTCAACAGAACGTATGACCCTTGAAGTCACAGTTGTTGTAACGAGGCCCCCAATGCCTGCATTGTCCAGCCTGCTCTCCCCATCCCGGCGGACCAAAATGCTCAATGTGAGTAATGCAAATGCGTGGGGCGTTACCTCCCTCATCTCCGATCTGCATCCAGTTGTTCTCTAAATCCCTGTGTTTACAACATGTTCAGCCTTTGCAATCTTAAAAATCTGTTGGACATGCGTAAGCCTGGCGTGCTAATACGAAATAGTTTGCCATAAACTAGTCAAACTTGGGGCACATGGTGAAGGTTTACCTAATAGGAGTCCAATTGTCACCAAATGGTCTTCCCGTTACTTTGATATTTCCACCATCACAAATCTGATCACTGGTACAGTACAGAGATCACGATTTGCAACAGATCTGCAATGAGCTTGTGCGCTTACCCAGGTCAATGTGCTGGAGTTGAGATAGAAGTAAGATATCTTGACATTACCCGGGTTTCGACTGAGGATAACTAAAAAGAAAAACAGGATCTTTTAAGCGACTTTTGGGCTCTTTTGTGGCTACTTTTTTGGACTCGTTTTAGGGTAATTTTGGGCTCCTTTGGGGTTTTTTCGAGCGTTTTCGAGCTCCTGTTTTGGGTAGTTTGGGGCTGTTTTTGGCTGCTATTGGGCTCTTTCTGGGGCCACTTTTAGAACTACTATTTGGGCTCTTTTGGGGCTCCTTTTGGGATCTTTTGGGTCACTGGTAGTTACCTGTATTGTCGTAAGTTTTCCATTCAAACAGAATTGGCATTTCGTCCCAACCAGTTTCTTGGTCAGTTCGCACCATATGAACTTCAAACGTTCCTGTGTTAATTTTTCAAACAAACACTTCAAATGTGATGCTCGAATCTGGCACAGGTGACACTCGGACATCGATGTGAAGAACTTTCGTCTTAAAACAAGACTCAAACGGAATCTTAAGGATCTTTTCAGTTGTGTGAGATGACACCAACATCCTTTTTAATCCGCTGGTGATAGCAGCTAAACAGCAACCATTTCACAACCAAAATTTAGCAACAGACGAGATTGATCTCCCCTCCACAGAAATGCAGTGCAAAGAACCCACAGACGACGGCAAGTAATCGCATGTTAACAAATATTGTTAAACTTATTGAACTCATAACTAAATATTCTCGTTTTTTAAACAAAACATTACACTCTTTTGTTTTAACGAGTAATAATCACAATAACATTGCTCGATTTGAGTTGACTGCAGCTGTTAAACAGTGTTGTGCTGATGCAAAATCACGCATTAACATTTTACACCAACAACATGTTTTTTTCAACTTTCCGAACTAATTTGCGCACTTTAAGCAAACAAGCTCCTATATTAGCCAAGTTATTTTCATAGATTTCTGTTTGTTATAGGTACCGAAAAGCGCAAGCGCTGCAAATAAATAGGTTGAAAAGTGCCATAATAGTGTTAGAAAACACACAAATGTCACACTTTGACCCGGAAGTCCCGTCAACAGTTGCATTCTAAAACGTAGGTGCAATTCAGTATTATTTATCTGGCGTATTTTTAATCAAAGCGAGTGTGGTCAGTCATTTAAACATGAGTTCATGAAAAAATCAAATTTTTGTTATCATTGTGAATCATAACTGCCACAAATCATTTATGCCCATATGAGGTAACATGCTACACCGAAATAAAAGTACATTGATGACAACAAAGATTCAATTTTGAACCTATCAATACAAAGTTAAATGCAAAACGAAGATGTACAATGCAGATTAAAATCTAATTCTGTGCCACTTTCATAATTTTTATGCGAACTACTGTCGATATTGTTTGTTTTTGTCAAACTCACCTGTAATGCAAACAAATATGTCATGAATAATGTCTAATGTTTTTAAAAAACGTTAACAGCTAAAGCGAAATACTCGATGTGACCAGTAACAAACTACGAATTGTCATGTTTTCTTTGGCACTATAGTCATAATAAAGATCTATCAATACCGCCTTTTCTCCCTAATTGTTGCCTTGTCATTAACCCTTAAACAGCTAATCAAACCACTAAAACATGATTGAACTTCAGGGTACATGATATGTACCCTTGTCGTTGTAAGAAAGTGCAAACATGAACTTTAACATTTGGGTGCAGGTTGTCAAAATTCAATCGTTCGTAATTGACTGCACCGGACCATGGACCAACCTCAACACTTTTATACAACACCACAACCTAGCGATAACTTAGCCAGAATTTTTTTAGAATTTTTTTTTAGGATTTTAGGAAGTCTAACTTCCGCAACGTATGGCCAGTTTAAAATATGTAACCTTGAAAGCAATAGGAAACTTTGATGGATAAACTTGCAAACCATTGGGAGCGAAATCTGTGTTAAACATAGTTTTAGTTATAATATAGTTAATTTGTTTTGGGCAAATCAAGGTTCTTTAAATATGGATGCATGTATTTCCAAACGACCATGTTTTGCCTAAATGTGCCTTAAACTTTTGGACGCGTTAGCCGGAGGATCAATTCCGAACGAAAACCATTATACCGTTTTTAAATAACGATACAGTAGTCTTACAGCGCAAAAATTGACCTGACGAAAAAAGACAGAAAGATTTAAACCGCTAAAGCAAAATTATTTTTTCTTTTCTTTCAAAAAACAATTAACACTGAAGAAAGTTAAAAATCAACTTTACACACATCAATAATGTAACCAGAACGCTCATACCTTAAAGTAAAATTCTTTAACAATGAGAACTAATAAGTCAGTGGTGATTAAAGCAGTTATTTATAAGACATGAATATATATGTTTCCACATGAATATATATCAAATCATAAACAACTAGAAGCAAAAAATATCACTTCTATACTTTTGTGTTGTATGGGTATGCTACATAGTTTCTTGTTTATTCAATTTTCTGTTATCAGGTTTATATTACAAATGATCGAACAAATTATTTACACAATTTGTTAAATGTGCCAGCAGTTCTTATCACATTTAAGTAGCAACCACTCTAATGTTTAATCAGCCCTAAATATTTGCTTGTTGAATTGTTAAATGCACAAGATTTTGCACATATATTTGTTCATTCCAATTACAGAAGAATATTGAAGTAATTACGTTATATATTGTTTTGGCCAATTTCATTAAGTAGCGGTCACGTGCTTTTAAATCATAATTTTGGCATATTGATTTGACTAAGCATAAACCAATGAATTTTTTTACTTTGCAAGCAAGACTTTTCGTTTCCATGAAAATTACTTGTTGTTTGCGACGTATGGCTGGCATTAAGCGGTGTTAATTTACTTTACTGTTTCACATAAGTTATTCTCATGATTCAGTAACTATTGGAAGTCCATATTCAGTGTTGTTGTTCCCACACTGTTACACGTTCCCGGTTTCCTGTTGTGTTAAAACAGTCTGACCATCGGATGGGCTGTTGCGTAAACCGGTTGTTTCGAAGTTGTTGTGCAAACCATTGCAGCAGATATTTTGTGTTTGATAGTTTGCAATCTTTTAACCTAAAACAAACTACTACTTGATGTAAGTAAAACAGGGTACCGTTTTACAATGTGTGTTGCGTAACTAGAATAAAAGACATAAACTAAATTACTCTTTTGTAGATAATGTCGGCTCTATGCAGCAAGCTTTAAGAATCATGGTAATTAACTTGCTCGCTGCTACAGGCGACTGATAGGCTACGAACCACGAGACGAAGAAGAAGTTTCAAAGTAACGAATAACACAGCCCAAGAAGCTTAGCTGACGCATTTCCAAACCAAGAGTCAGTGCAATTGGTTGATATTTGTTGCGGGAACTACGCGCGCCAGCACAAATGACAGTTCCAGACCATTACCTATATCCCAAACCAGATTAAAAACAACCTTTGGCGTAGTTTTAGAGGTAAATAGTGGTATTCTTGAAATCGTGCTCAGAATACTATCAGACAAGATCAGGCCAGGATGCATTACTATAGTCACAGCACGTGTCTGACTTACGTGTCCTAAAACAATGCAGCTTATGGCCCGGTTAACTACAATCAAAGTGGAACAGATTTACATAATGCTTATTATGGTCCTAAAAACAAAGTTTACCCGGGTATTGTTAATGGGATAAATAAAGGGGAGTCCAATGAGGGCCGTGCACAGCTTTCACAACTTTACTGTCGGGTTAAAATATGAAAAACCGATCGGTCAACTCGGTAAATGCAGAGTACCATAAGATGGGTTTGTCATGCTTAATGCTTTATCAGTGTCGAGTATTACAGTTTTGGTAAATCGAAAAAAATAAAAATCCAGTCAAAAACATTTATTGATTGTGGAACGATTGGTAGAGTGATATAATTTGTGGTAGAGTAGGTTTGCAAGTTTAGCTGTCTGAATTTTGTTTGGGGGTTACATCAAAAGTTTATAAATAGGTCGTTGCGCACATTGATACGCCAGTTTGTGTTTAGCAAAGTCGCTCGATTTGCTTTTCGAACAAGACCGTATATTTGAAAAAAATATCGAAAAAGCCCAGTCGTATGTGTAAAAAAAACTGATACACATTGCATTCACTCTGGCGTAACAAAATGAAAATAGAATTTGAAGCAGCTGAGGTGTTTTAATGTCCCTACCATTTGCCCTGGTAAATTTAGAAAAACGTGGCACCCACGTTGGAATTGGCAAATAAGTGTGCGACACAGTATGTTACCAGTATTAAAGTATAGCCTAAAACGTCAAGCTTTTATTTGTAAAACGGGTAGAGGAACCATTGATAGAAATATATTACCATACAAACGAAAATTGAGACAAACAGGATGTTCCTTATGCGCGTTATTGCATTACCAAGTGGATTTTGAATAGTTTCCGGTTGGCGTTTTGCAATCAATGCGAAATCAATGTGCGTGATACAAGAAGATGAAATTCCAAGGGGCTTTATAAGGAATACAATCACGGTTTTCAAAAAGTACGATCGCGCTTTTTCAAACATTAGTTGCAGACAGCTTCGCTCGGGGAAATAATACCGATATGCAAAAGTTTGTGATTGTTAGAGTTAGGAGACGATTTTCTTTTCAGCTTTCACTCAATGCTAGAAATATGCCTCTGCAAATATATTTGTTATTTTACTGTGTTGGTTTTACTCTGTCAGCAAACGTGGAGACAAGAAGTTACAGCAAGTTGTATCCGTCTAAAAGTTCATCGACCCTGCAATATTATTTTGGTGCCTCAACTGCGACAGTTTTAAAGTAAGTTAAATTCAAAACCGTATACAGTTGGTTTTACAAACAATGTGGTAAAGGATAAAATAATATGGAAAACCTTGTTTCTTCAATTACAAAATTGTAGCCATCACATTTCCGGTACTATACTAGGCTATACATACACGGCATAACGCAAATTAAAGTTATTTTAAAAAGACGATCGATTTAGTTTGCAAGGATCGAGCAAACGTTTTTTTGCCAACAAACTTGTATCTTCATGTGTTTGACCTGTTTCCAACTATAACACAGAAGTGTTTATAATTGATTCTTTAACGGTAAAGGGCTTTCCTCTCCATTTTCTCAAAACGGTTCTAGTTTTTGTCAAGGTGACCAATGACAGTGATGCATTATACGACTTCCGTTGTTTTCATAACCTTTTCTTTAGTGGTCAAGATGGGCACAGAATGTTCGTGGGTGCTCCTCATCACGGTAACCGGATATCTAACGTCCCCGCCGGTGCTTTCTACTCCTGCGTTGTTTCAGGCAACAACGACATAATGTGTGATACAGCCATCACAACAGGTGAAACGTTGCCATGTACACAAACGACAATACATGACGCAGAGTATTAGCGTTAGTAGCGCTTTGAATTTTTAAATACCAAAAAAATGAATAAAAAGTGTAGAACAATTAACTTTTTCTTTGTATATTGACTGTCCTTTATGTATTGTGCATCTTTTATATGCTTGATACTATGTCGTAGAAGTTTTTCATGTTTAAAACGTCAACTTTTTTCTAGCATTATACCTTTTCTATTAAAACACTTTATGATACCCGATCATTAACATTTTTGTTGTATGTAAATTGAAGTTTCCTGGTGCGTTTGTTTAGCCGGATGTACTCACACTCTATTGTTACTGTGTTTCAGCGAAAGTTGGAGCTATCGGTATGTCAATCGATCAACTGTCAACTGCTGGGGATGTAGCGGTAGGCTGACAAATTAACACACACTTGTTAAAATTAAAAGTAGATTTTAATCACGATGCAAGTTTAGTTGCGCCGATCTAAATTTGACAACCAATACTAGTTTGTGATCAAATGGCGTTTTAAACCAAATGCTAATGGTAAAGTTCGTTTTAAAACACGATTTTTAACAACAAAAACCATGAGGCAAACAGGCGTTACGAATGTAAGGCAGTGATTTCCAACCTTTCTGTTGTCGCGTACGATTTACGCATCGTCACCACGTAAGGCCCATGCTTAGAAAGAAGTATTTTCAATCAGAGAACAGTTACATTCTGAATTTAAAACTCAACACCCTAATGTTCATTCCGTTACTGCTTTGCCATCATCCGATTAATGCGAGGCAAAACGTCATTTCACACCATATTTCGTAAATCATGGTTTAGCTGTAACAATGTCCGAAAATAACAACGTGCACGCTTTTTGCACATGCAGTACACCTTAATTCCAAAATAAAACACACGCCACGTACCACCGTTTGGAAACCACTGATGCGAAAGAAGAATATAAAAAAATCGTGATTTTAAGAATGAGCATTAAATTTTGAACCCTTGTTTTTAATTTCAGTAAAATCTTCGAAATGCTTTGCGTTCCTGTTTTTTGTGTGATATCATAACCAGGGAGTCGAACCGGAACTGAACCCGAACCCGCGAACCGGTTTGAGCGGTTAATTTCATTAAACCCGAACCGAACCCGAACCGCTAATTACGATTTTCTAAAAACCCGAACCGGAGTTGAACCCCGTATTTTGTTTGGCGTTGGACCCGAACCGGTAAAAATGCAGTCTGATTTATATTTTGTGATTTTTTTTCAAAACAGCGCACTGAAGAATACGCGAGATAACACTTAGGGCGTGTCAAAAATAACAGTGCACGGGAATTTTATTTTTTTGAGTTTGGTAAGGCCAGGTAGATGATGGGCAGAATTAAATAGAAACCAATAAAAATTTGAACCAGTTTAAAAACCGCAAACCGGTTCGAACCGGATAATTTGCCCAAACCAGAACAAAACCCGAAAATATACATTTTTAAAAACCTGAACCGAACCCGAACCGAACCTGAACCCAGATGACAAGCGGTTCGACTCCCTGATCATAACCATAGTTTGCGTGATAAATTATGCTTAGACTATTGGCATGAAAACTGTCTTTCAACTACATGGATAAAGTAAAGAAAAACAAATTTAAAATTTCGTGTTTTTAAGATGCTGATAAAACTCCGTCTTAATACCATTTCTTTCATTCTAAGTCCTTCATAGCAAACATAATGAAACTCAGTCTCTTATCAAAGGTATGCGGATCACAGTTTGTGCAATCATGTCCTACTGCTCAAGTTCAGCAAAGAATGATCGGAGTTTGTTACAAGTATGGATCGCAGCTAGAAGAATTACCAACCCCTTGTACATGGGGTAAGTTTCTTCTCGCAAATTTTTTACGTAGTTGGACTCAAATTATATTTTTGTTGTACTCAGCTTGTCCTGGTTCTCAGAGGGTCGATTTGGTGTTTGTGGTTGATGATTCGGGAAGCGTAAAACAAACCAATTTTGACACAGGACTAAAATGGCTGTTGGCTATTGTAGCCAATTTCAAGTAAATGAAACAATTGCAATCAGACAAGCCGAAAAAGACGATTTCGGACTCTACAATTATTGTGTTTATTAAAACCAAGTTATAATTAGTTGATTTAGTTTGTTACATTCCTGGTATATAGGCCTACAGTCTTTTGTGTGTTTTTAGGGATCGAATTGACAACGGGGAATACAGAGTTGCGTTGATTCTATTTTCTGAACGAATAGCAGTATATTTCTCATTAAAAACATACGTACAGGACTACGCTGGGTTGACAGGTAAATTTTTTGTTAAATACAAAAGTGTTTCACAGATGTTTTACATCGCGATTAATAATTTACATTGTATCTTTTTAAGCTGCAATTTCGAAAACCGGCTACATCGAAGGGGGTTTCACGCGCACGGGAACAGCTATTGAAAGAGCAATTGAAGAACTTGCAACCAACGGAAGACTAAGTTCAACAAGATTAATGATCGTTTTGACAGACGGAGGATCAAATGGTAGAGGTCCAACAGTAACCGCGAGCTCAAACGCTGCAAGGTAAATTAATTTCTAAATAGGGAAACTTTGTTCGAAAATTGGTACTGCCAAAACATGAATGTAAAGCTCCACAGAAACACATCAGGCAAAAATCAATTTGTTTTTTTAACAGAGCTGCAGGAATCATTACAGTAGGGGTCGGTGTGGGCGGTTTTAGACAATCCGAGATTGATACGATTGCTGGTTCACCCAATCGAGCACTCACCGCCACAGATTACACTAAGTTAGATGGAATTCTACAGGAAATAGTCGCTGTAATCAAAGAAACCGCTAATTCCGGTTTGGAAGGTAAAATTATACGTAGGTTAGAAAATCTGGCAGGGCATGGGTTTTAAAAATCTAGCTTGCGATAAAAACGAGCTCAAGACGGGATTCTACAGGGCTGTAGCAGAGCTCCACAGATTCGCTTACAAACTTGCCGAAAGTGAAGTCATACACTCCAGCTCATTCGCAAACAAAATGTTCTGCGATTTATGGATTTTTTTAGTCGTACACCTAGATTAAATTTAAACACAAAACACATAAATTTTTACACATTCCCTCCAAAAAAAGTCGACCATTTTTAGGATCCACTTCGAATTCAACCAATGATGTGAGTCAATGCCAACTCGGATTCTCATCTTCAACATCGGTAAATACTTTCATAATTTTTGTGTACCTTTATGATAGAGTTGATTACCTGCCTGTTAGTAACTCGTGGTTTCCGACGTTTCAAAAGCGTTTGGAATGTTACTTAATTTTTTTTTAACTTCTTGCCGATTGTTACTATTTCAGTAGTATCTTTAAAGCCCGCTCAGCTTTTCAAAAGTTCTAATGTTATTCGCATTTCCAGTAGTTTTGTCCTAATGGTTGTTTTTTCGCAAACAAAAATGATTTTCAGATTACTAAACTTGTGGTCGTGGCCCAAACGTCCAGAAACTCTGGAAATTTACATCACAAAAACTAAATGTGTTATTTCAGTCAAACAACCTCTATCTTGGCTCCGTGGGCTCATATGACAGGATAGGGACAATAATGGGATATCCCACACCTGTAAGCAAATCCTCAAAACCACAACTTCTCAACATAACAGGACTAGAGACAATTGCAAAACCAGAAAACCTTACACAGTTGAAAGAAACATATCTTGGTAAGACTTCAGTGATCTCCTTTTTAACAAATCTTGGAAAAATTTGGAAAGAAACAGTTAAGCAGGAAACTAAGGCACTCCAAAACACGCTAACATATTCAGAATCAGGTTACCTCAGTACAATAAAATGGCGTGATGTCAAGAGAACAAATGCCCTGTTACGTCAGAAAACATACCATTGTTCATTGTTATGGTTGAAAATTAAATTAAAATAGCAAATAACTGAATTGTGGCAATGGGAATACATTGTCATTGTAAATATTGCCTTAATTCAAAATAAAACTAGAATTTACTCTTAATCAAATGCAGGTTATACCGTTTTAATAATTCCTAATGTAGGTTATTCTGTTGCAAACGGAAAATTTCAAGGTGGAAACGTCGAGTTTGTTGCAAGCGGAGAACCGAGATACAATTCAAAGGGCCGGGTATGAATTTTCACCTTATTAAAGCCAAACAAAATATTTATTAGTAATTTACAGGTTATAATTATCGAATCAAATCAACTTCCCTTTCCTAAATCTAACTATTACACGGTCCATCCATTTGGTTCCATATGGCAACTTGGAGCTTATTTCGGCCAATCGGTTTTGTCAGTTGATATAAACAACGACAACTTTGATGATTTGCTTGTGTCTGCTCCTCTTTATTCAAGTCAAGGAGGATATGATCAAGGAAGAGTTTTTGTTTACATGAATAATCCTAATACCCCTGGGCCCCAATATTGGGTGAGTGCGTTAGCAAAATATGTGTTGATGAACTCCAATAAATTTACAATGTGTTTAGCAAAATGCCTTTTTTACACCTATAACATTGTTTGGTTCAAATGCAATTGGTTGTCGATTTGGGATGAGTATATCACGTGTTGGTGACGTCGACCAAAACGGTTATGACGACATAGTGATCGGAGCACCAATGGAATCTGTTTTAAAGACTACAAGTGGAGCAGTGTATTTGTATTACGGAAGTTTAAACGGTTTGAGTGAATTACATAAACAAGTAAGTGTAATTAGTTGATAAGTTTCTGCTAAAGTTTAAAATCTAAACCATGTTTCTTTTAAACCATGTGTTCAATCTAACTTCGACAGAAAATACTTGGAAGCTCAGTAGCGGAATCACTGGTCAATTTCGGGTATTCGATTACGAAAGGTCCTCGGCAGGGAATTGACGTTGATGGAAATAAATATCCTGATCTACTGATATCTGCTCCATCCAGTGATAAAGTGATCATCCTGCGTTCAAGACCCGTCGTTGACGTCACAGCAAGTGTGACGATTACTCCATCCTCAGTTGACCTAATGACGTGCCTTAGGTCCCTTAAATGTGCAACAATGAAGGTTTGCATCCGGTCGCAACAACGATCCGCAACTACTGATTCAGCTTATCGTAAGTGTACAAACTTACTTTAAATATTGGTGGTTTCAATGTTTGTTTCTTCGTTAGAAATGGTTACCACGTTATCTCTGGATAATCTCGTTGTAACCGCTACCGGAAAACGGATTCAGTTCGTCGATAACAGCACGACTGCCACGACGTTAACAAACAGCAGATCAGTTAACGATTTATCCCAGTGCTACACTTACGATATACGTTTAAATGTAAGTGATCTTTGCATTTCTACTATGAGTGCTTTACTAAGTTTCTTGATATCATTTACAGTCGGCGGCTTATGCACCAACTGGTGGTTTAAGTTCACAGCCTCTAATCATTACATATTCGTATGATTTTACAACAACACACAAAAACACTCTTCAATCGGCAGTGCTAGATCCAATTGGCTCCACATTTGCACAAGCTGAGTGGTTGGTTAGTACTGGTTGCACTGGTAACAACAAACAATGCATTCATGATCTTGGCTTGTCTGCTGTTTTCTCGTAAGTATTGTTTCTGAAACTTGCACAAGGTATTTTGTTTGTATGTGAAACAACGAAACTTTAGCTACACCTTGTAAACTGCCTGAAACTTTTACCAAATAGAAAATTAGTATACGGGCCGACTTTAAATTGGCTGTAAATAAAACTTTGGTCTTGCGCACTGCCTAACCAGACTAGTTTTTTATTGTCGATCAGAATTCCTTCTTCTCAACCTTATGTAATTGAAAATGGACCCGGTGTAATGACTGTAACAGTAACTATAAGTAACGCCGGTCCGGAACATTCGTTCTTCACAAAGGTGGTCGTTTCTTCAAATGGATTAAGTATTAATCAGGTTTGGTGCATAATTAAAAAGCATAAGCCTTGATTTTGTTCTAACCAATCTTCATTTTGAAACAGATAACAAGTACATGCGCGATTAAAGCTGATACGTTGAGTACTGTTGGAAACGTTGTTCTGGTGATGAATAATCTTGCATCGGTACTGATGAACGGAGAAACGGTAAAACTATTCTGCAATTTACTACCAACGAGTAAAGCAGTGCGCATGAGTGTTCACTTTTTTTCTGTGATATCTAGTGCATTGTCACGCTTGCATACTCTTTGGAAGATTTGAGACGTTCAGCTTCCATTACAAGTCTTTCAATAAGAGCAAATGTGTATTCGGGGTAATGCACTTTAATTATTATAGTTTGTTGAATTGTTTCAGCCGTTTTTTAGGACGTTTTTTTGTCACAGCCGCAATGACACAACTGACCCAAACAGTCGTAATGACGTCATCACTTACAATCTTCCCATAAAGTACCGCGTTGACCTTGTTACGGGAGGGTAAGTTCAAACTTGTGTGTTTCGCTTTGCAAAGTACCAAAAATGTCTCCACGTTATCGAATAATTATTTTGACAAAATAAGAACTTTGTTTGAAAACCATAGCTTGTTTGAAATTACTGATGGAAACTACTGCCCTGTATTGTTTTTGGAAATCCGTTTTATTAAGCTATGACATGATGTAAACGTTTTTGTACTTACAACTTTAAGTTCATTTTGGACACTTCCAATTTTTGCACAGTAGTAACATTAAGCTATTTCCAAATAAAAGTTGATTAAACGTACTTTGTGTAGAACTTCATTTCCCATTGAAACAATCTTTGTTAACCATTCAAGTTCGGCGGATTATATCACGAGTTTAACTCACCCATTGTTAGGAGGAAACCAAAGTGACTTGCAGCATACATTGACGGTAATACCTGAACAATTGTATATATATACATTTCAACTATACCGTTTAATTTCTCGCAAAAGATCGAAAACCGTGGAACGAACTTGTTATCTTCTGCTTGGTTTCATTTTACTTGGCCTGAATCAACCAAAGATGGATTTCCGCTGCTTTATTTATACGATTTCAAATGTTTGGTTGGTATTTAGTTACGGAGACTTTTACTTAATTAAAGAGATTCTGCAGTGCTAATATCATATCCATATTTTTTGTTCTAGCCACAGATATATTGCACTTGCGACGTCACAAACAAAGTAAACAAACATAACATTCCAATGTATGATAATGGAGTGTTTAACCTCTCAGTCAAGTTTCCAACAATTTCTCAAGCAATCCTCACACCACAAATCGTAAGCACATGCATTTAAACGTTTGTTAATAAATCCAAAAATATCTTCAACTCTTTACAGCCTTGCAGTAGTGTATCATGTGGTGTAATAACGTGTCAAATTGTGAACCAATCTGAATTTGCGACAGTGACAGTTTCTGCTCGATACAAACTATGGCTTCCATCACTTTCACAGGTTTGCATGCAAATCAAATTTAAATTTTGAAATTCTATAATCATTGTTGTATTCGCAGCCTGACTTGAGCACAACTTTCTCAAGCGTAATTCTTCTTAACACTTCGGCATCACCCATTGACCCACAAAAGGGGGAAATAACAATTCAAGTATGAGATCTAAAATTTGATACTTTTTGGGACGTTTTGTTTCTGATGTGAATGTAATATAAAAGTTTTTGACAAATTAGTTTTTAAGTATTTTGACAAAAACAAAAACAGAAATTTTGAACTGTAAACATTTTATTTTTAAATGATTGTGTAGTAAACAGCCATTTTTAATAGTTTTGCGTTTAATTTCTGTTGTGTTGTTTTTTAGTTTATTATGAAACATTTGATCATGTTTAAAATATACTTCAGGTGTCATCATTAATTAAAGCTTTCGTGATGGGAGCTACGCAACCAGTAACAAACGGAGGAATTAACATTGGAGCGATTATCGGTGCTATTATTGGCGGTATTGCTCTGCTCGCCATAATTGGTCTTGCACTTTGGAAGGTACAAAATGTATTTTTCTGTTACAACACCTAACCATTTTGTTGCACACCCGAGTGTGTCAGTTGTATCACAAGCCCTAATATTTCGGATCCTAATATATGTATAGCCTACTATTCTTCAAACGCACATGAGCGATAGAAAAAAGAACAAAACCAAGTTGTGTGATCAGAATACTCGCATCAATTTGCCCTGCTTGCTGGTGATCATAATCACATTATACATACCGATGGCAGCAATAACACACGCTTTTATTAACTTTTTAGTTTGGATTTTTTGAAAACGAATACCAGGATAAGCTTGCTCAGGCAAGGGCGCTACAGGAAGGCACTGAGGATCCGGGAATGAACAACGTTTCTCCCGATGTCACTAAAAGCACAGCTGATCTTGTGGAAGAATGAACTTTTTAAAGTTTCATATGCTTTCAAAGGTTCTAGTAAACTTTGAACTAAACCATTTTTTTAGTCCAGCTGATAGTGGAATTTTGCGAGCGATCTATCAACTTTGACTCAAAAAGCATCTAAACTTGCCTATTTATATCGATTTGTTGTGTCTACTGGTATGCATATGTAAGTAAAATCCTGTCTTTATTAATTCAAAGGTTGTTTTTTGCTAAATTTGATATATTTACTGTAATGTTACACAATTTTTTTCGTGAGAAAAATATGATACAGGTGCCTTTATGCATCAAATTGAGTCAAAACGAAAACAAACTACTTGTGGCCCAAAGAGTTTGTCCACTGATTTTTGTTGGACGTGTGTCAAAAACCACATTTTATGTTCATTTACTTGTCACTGTTATTGTTTGCACTTATACCGTAGTTTGTGTGTTGTGCTTAACGCTTACTTTAGTAATTCGCTTTCTTCAGCAAGCCGCTAACGTTTGTTTGTCAGACATATATTTGAAAAGTTTCAGTAAAATACTCAGTCAAATGTTAAAAATGGATATGTTACATGTTTGTCAGCATTGGCGTCCGCAGGAAAAATACAGGGGAGGGCAAAACTATCGTCACATCGCCGTTCGATAAACGGTATTTCAGAACAAAAATCATCTGACTGTGCTACTCATTCTTGCCAATCCCAAAGTAGCAAAATAATACAATAAACACAATATTAAACATCACTGAAGTATGTGGTAGGTTTGCAAATACTTTTTAACGGAAGTAGGATTTACATTGACGAACCTTCAGATGTAACAACAAATACAGTGAAGATATCACATAATGCCTGTTTGACACATCCATCAATGACGTAATAATATGTTTGTTACCGAACTATTGTTAAGTAATAATGTTCGATTCATTTAATTTGTGCCCCCTCTTGCCCCCCGCTGCGGACGCCCATGTTTGTCAGACATATGTTTTGAAAAGATTCAGTAAAATACTCAGTCAAATGTTAAAAAATGGATATGTTACATGTTGTGCTTAGGTTGTCCAAACCATATTGTTGTTTTAAAAGACAGCCTGGAAAAAAACGGATGTTGCCCAGTGTAATGCGAAAATTTAGCGGTTGGGTAAAGCAAAGATTATTTCTGGTTACACCAGCGGATCAACATCATTAACCAAAAATATGATGTGGTGTGTTTGACGTGCCACGGGGTTCTTAAACACTTGGAAGTGTCCAGACGACGACTTGAAATTTGTACAGTTGATCTATTTCAATACTTTTTTAACTGGTCACCGAACTAGTGGGCGAAACAGATTGATCTCGCAAAGCTGTCTTCGAGTGTTTAATGTATTTGTAAAATATGCCCACTCTTTTTTGGATGAAATGTTAACCCTGTATAGTGTAGGGTTGCCATATTTTATGAAACACAATCCCTGACAAAATTTATCTCGGTTGCGTGAACCCAGTTTTTCTCAAACTTAAAGTCTAAATGTGTTGACGTAAGTCTGAATGTGTATTTCAGAAAAACGAAAGTTGATTGCAGAATTTTAGCTAGTTATGCAAAATTGCGCATAACAATGATCCAAATCTGACATCACAGACAGGACAAAAACATTACAATTGTGCGCGAAGAATTGCATTTTTGTTAGTTGTCATGAAATAAAGCCTATTGTTTAACAATGGAGACGGTCGATTCTCACTTTCACTTTGATTTCAACTTATCCAGTTGCACAAACTGACGCCAAATAAGGATATAGAATTACTTCCACCTTTTCGAGGTCCCCGCAAAATGCCCTAAAGGACCGCGGACCCCAGTCTGAGAACCGCTGCGTTGACCATTTTTGCGATCCAAACACTTCTATTCCGGAATAAACTAGAATATTGGGAAGTCACACGGACGGCGACACGAGGAAACGTTACATACGATACTCTGATCCTTGTCAATTAACTTTCTGCGCAGGCTTCTGTTTAGTTAAGTTATTTTTTAACCAAAAAAATTAAACGATGGGAGTCACAAGGACCTTTTCAAATTTGAAGAAAAATGCCTCTGTAAAAATGTTCTGATGTCTCACGCATTCGACTTTTAGTTGTGAGTTAGTTCCCTGCATAATAGGTACACAGTTAAATGAAAGTTCCCACGTTCTCACATAGCTCCGAATGCTGTGTTTTCTTGAGACGCGGATTTTTATTTGTGTATTTAACGCATATTGTTAAATATCTAGTAACAAACAGGTATTGTTACGCGCGCACACACATCAAACAGTAACAGGTACGTTAACCTGCGCGCCGCCAGTTTACCTCTTATCGTTTCATGGTATAGACGCGGTTGTAGCTATCTACTAGAAACTTTCTCCGTTGGTACATTAATTTTATAATATATACAAATAATTTTTCTTGAATTCCGGACTTTTAGGTACATTTTGACATTTCTCCCTGACGCAAATTTAAACACTAAATTCCCTGACATGTCAGGGAAAATCCGGACGAATGGCAACCCTAGTATAGTGCCAATATAGTAAGTTACATGCTATAGGTGTCTTTGGTTGTACAAGCAGATATGCGCTTGCAAATTGTTTTGTTTTTTTTCCTGCGCTGGTTTAACGTTGACTGCAAACGTGGAGACAAGAAGTCACAGCAAGATATATCCACACTAGCAGTCATCGACAGAACAGTTCGCATTCGGTACATCAACCACTACTATTTCAAAGTAGGTTTGTTTTTAAGTGGTTTATGATAAAGCAAATGTACAGGAAAACTTGTTGAAAAAGTAAAAACGAGTTACGAAATGCCAGTTAAGATCGATCTGTCTTTTTGATTGTGTACATTGCGATGAAGGTTAATATGTGTTGGTGTTGGGTAAGTTATTTTGCCCAATTTTGTACATACTTCAGCTTCTAAAAGATGAACCATTAATTGTTTATTTTGGAGAGAAAGGTCACGCCGTTGGGATAACAGTCGATCAAGTATCATCTTTTGTAGAAGTAACGGTTGGTTAATAAATAAAAATATTAAAAAGATACTTTATATACACTCACTCACACTGTTGTAGCAATTTAGTGTTTACGCTTAAATAATTCTTTATTGATTGCAAGTACGACAGCCATGACGCGCGTAAGCACCTTCCTGTGTCGCCACTTAACAGTACTAAGCAGAACAACGTGCCCTGGTAGCCGTCCAAGACGAGGTTTTGCCGCCCAAATTTAATAAACTGTGCCACTACGCCAATTGTTGTGGTAAATTTCGCAACCGATGTTTTCTTAGTGCAAGGGAGTGCTGGAAATAAATAAACTAATAATATGGGTGGTAAAACGTAGCACCCACCTTGAAATTGTCAAAGTGTGCGACAGTAATCAGATTTAAAGTATAGCCTAAAAAGTTAAGCTTTTTGTTTGTAAAACGGGTAGAGGCAGTACAGTTAGAGAGTATATTACATTAGCGTGTCTTAGAAACGAACTTTGGAACGATTTTGAAACAACGGGATTTTCCTTACGCGCGTCATTGCATTACCAAGTGGATTTTGAATAGTTTCCGGTTGGCGTTTTGCAATCAATGCGAAATCAATGTGCATGATACAAGAAGATGAAATTTCAAGGGGCTTTATAAGGAATACAATCACGGTTTTCAAAAAGTACGATCGCGCTTTTTCAAACATTAGTTGCAGACAGCTTCGCTCGGGGAAATAATGCCAATATGCAGAAGTTTGTGATTGTTAGAGTTAGGAGACGATTTTCTTTTCAGCTTTCACTCAAAGCTAGAAATATGCCTCTGCAAATATATTTGCTATTTTACTGTGTTGGTTTTACTCTGTCAGCAAACGTGGAGACAAGAAGCTACAGCAAGTTGTATCCGTCTAAAAGTTTATCGCCCTTGCAATATTATTTTGGTGCCTCAACTGCGACAGTTTTGAAGTAAGTTGAAATCAAAAGCGAAAACAGCATTTTTAAACAAGTTTTTTTTGGTTTTACCGACTAACTGGTAAAGGATGAAACAATCTGAAAACCCTTCGTTAATTCAATTGTGAAATTGCATTACATTTCTGCTATACTATAGGCCAGCGCAGTGCATGGTCGGCAACAGCTGGTCCGCGGACCGTATGCTTTTTCAGTATAACGTTTTAAAGCATTTTGCCCGCGCTCCCCGAGGATGATAAACAAATTATTGCGCTTTTATTGCTAAATATTTGTAATTTTATGAAGCCGCGACAGATTTTCAGTTTCAAAAACGGCCAGTACAAAAAAGGTTGCCGACCCTTGCTATTGGCTACATAATGGGCACAAAACAAATCACAAATTATTTTATAAAGAGAATCCATTTAGTTCGCGGGTCAACAAATTGTAAACATGTATTTGTATCAAATTTTTAAACAGAACTGCGAAAATTCTACATGTATCTTTAAGTGTTGCCCTATTTCCAACTATAACACAGAAGTGTTTTTAATGCATTCTTTAACGGTAAAGGGCTTTCCTCTCCATTTCCCCAAAACGGTTCTAGAGTTTGTCAGGGGAGCCAATGACAGTGATGCATTATACGACTTCCGTTGTTTTCACAACCTTTTCTTTAGTGGCGAAGGTGGGCACAGAATGTTCGTGGGTGCTCCTCATCACGGTAACCGGATATCTAACGTCCCCGCCGGTGCTTTCTACTCCTGCGTTGTTTCAGGCAACAACGACATAATGTGTGATGCAGCCATCACAACAGGTGAAAACGTACACATTATGCAACTCCCCGATTCCATTTAGTAGCGCTTTGACTTTTCAAATATCAAAAACTGAAAAAACATGAAAAATTTTTATCAAGCAATGCAATTTTGACTGTCATTAGTGATAATGTGCATCTTTTATATGCTTCATAATTTCGCCGGTGACAACAAATTTTTTATGTTCAAATTTTCCAGCACTGCCTTCTGCGATTAAAATAGCCCGATGTACTCACACTTTATTGTTGCTGTGTTTCAGCGAAAGGCGGAGCTATCGGTATGTCAATCGATCAACTGTCAACTGCTGGGGATGTAGCGGTAGGCTGACAAATTAACACACACTTGTTATGGGTCCCCTTTCCTGAAGAAGGCATCTTGAATTCACTATGTTTTTTTTCTTGTTTTTTTCGTTTTTTCCCGTTTTTTTCGTTTTTCTCCGGTAAAGTTTGTCCATGCACTTTTGGCATGAAATCTTTAGTGGATTTGTGTGAAACTTTCACAGCTGCTAGATATGGTCATGTAGATGTGCCATCTGCTTCGTTTGACTTGATAGCTCCGGTATTTACTGCGCACCACAAACAAAAAAATTCTGTGATGTAATAGTGTTTTAAACTTTTAAAGGTAACAGAACATCGTTTGGTTATGCATTGCTTGGTGGTTGTTTTTGCAAATGGAAGTTTAGCGGGTGTTAACAGTCCTATGACGTCAGCAACGTTAACAAATACTGCTAAAAACACCTCTAGTGGTCAAAATTGTAAACATTGGCCGATTTGGATAAAATTTTACCATTGTTGATTGGGTCATTGTGGTTTAATGTTTATACTTTTGGTACTACCCCATCAGTTACCCCAATAACCCCTCTAAATGGGTGAGATTTTTAAACAGTGTCGAAATTAAATGAAATTTGGACAACTTGTAAAATTTGTTATTGGTAGGAGCTGTTTGTTGTGTTTAACCCAGTAGCCCTAATGCTTACCCCTCTAGCCCCCAAAATGGGTGAGTTATTTTAACAGTGGTGGAATTGGCTTAAACTTGTACAGCTTGTAGAATGTTCCATTTATTGTTGTTGATTGTTGTGTTTTACCCTGTAGCCCCCGATTTACCCCCATTAACCCCTATCATAGGTGAAATTTGTAAACAATGTCGAAATTGGATGAAATTTGGACAGTTAGTAGATTGTGCCATTTTTAGGTAAACATTTGTTAAGTTTTACCCTACAGCTGCAACATTTATCCCACTAGCTCCCTAAAATGGGTGAATTTTCAAACAGTGTCGTAATTGAAAAACGATTGCTGTGCTTTACTTTATTTTGCAACTATTTACCCTTCTTTCCTATAAAAATGAACATTAAATATATTTTCCTATAGGACAAACTTTAAACAATGTTTGAATTGAATCAGATTTGCATGGTTTGTACTTTTAATAACATGATTATTTAAGCCCAGTACTGGTCACTTTTTTTACAATACCAAAATTACTGATAGTTATCTCTTGAAATGCATAGTTTTTAACTTTGCATGTGTGGAGACCCTTGAGTTTCTGCCTGCAGAAACAACTATGCTTATAAAAGACAACGGTTAATATGGGACTCATATAAAATAAGTGTAGGGAATATATTAACGTTTCAAATAGGCTATAGTGTATATGCAATGGAAAAATGTGCTCAACCACCCTTCTGGGTAAAAGTAGATTTTGATTACCGATGCAAATTTGGTTACGCCGATCTAAATGTAAAATATTATTTTGAGATCCACTAGCGTTTTAAACCAAATGCTTTCAATAGTTCATCAAAAAAGGCAAAAACGTTTTAAAAAGTTGTGGGATTGTTGACATCCTGCTCACTCAGCATCTTATCAAAGGTATGCGGATCACAGTTTGTGCAATCATGTCCTACTGCTCAAGTTCAGCAAAGAATGATCGGAGTTTGTTACAAGTATGGTTCGCAGCTAGAAGAATTACCAACCCCTTGTACATGGGGTAGGTTTCTTTTTTCAACTGTTTGACGTAGTTGGATTCGAACTATTTTGTTGTACTCAGCTTGTCCTGGTTCTCAGATGGTCGATTTGGTGTTTGTGGTTGATGATTCGGGAAGCGTAAAAAAGACCAATTTTGACACAGGACTCAATTGGCTGTTGGCTATTGTCGCCAATTTCAAGTAAATAAAACAACTGTAATCATGCAAAAAGGACGAATTGGGACCCTTTGAACAATATTGTGTATATTAAAACCTAGCTAAAAATTGTTAATTTAGTTTGATACATTCCTGGCATACAGGCTTTCTTGTTTCTTGTTTTAGGGATCGAATAGACAATGGAGAATACAGAATTGCGTTGATTTTATTTTCTCACCGTGTTGCAGTATATTTCTCATTGAACACATACGTACAGGACTACGCTGGTTTGACTAGTAAGTTGTTTGTTTAATACAAAATAAAACTGTTTTACATAAGTTTTGTAATGCGATTATTAAAAAAAATTACTCTTTTAAGCTGCAATTTCGAAAACCGGCTACATCAAAGGGAGATCCACGCGTACTGGAAGAGCTATTGAAAGCGCAATTGAAGAACTTGCAACCAACGGAAGACCAGGTTCGACAAGGCTAATGATCGTTTTGACAGACGGAGGATCAAATGGTGAAGGTCCTACAGTAACCGCGAGCTCAAATGACGCAAGGTAAATTTATTTCTAAATAGGAAAACTTTGTTGGAAATTCGGTTGCTGCCAAAACATTAATGTACAGCTCCATATATACACATGATGTGAAACCATTTTTTGTTTGTACAGAGCTGCAGGAATTATTACAGTAGGAGTCGGTGTGGGCGGTTTCAAACAATCCGAGATTGATACGATTGCTGGTTCACCCAATCGAGCACTCACCGCCACAGATTACACTAAGTTAGATGGAATTCTACAGGAAATAGTCGCTGTAATCAAAGAAACAGCTACTTCCAGTTTGGAAGGTACGTAAGTTAGAAAATCTTGCAAATCCCGCTGAAAGTAAAGTCACTAGCACTGTTGCCTGCGTCGTATGCTGCACGTTTTTTAGCCTGTGACTTGCCGACATACACATAATTTGCTGTTCAATAATTTATAAAATATTTTACGTAAATCTAAAACATAATTTTAAACAAATCAAGTCAGTTTTTTGCATATTCCCCTTAAACATGAAAAGTCGACCTTTTAAAGGATCCACTTCGAATTCAACCAACGATGTGAGTCAATGCCAACTCGGATTCTCATCTTCATCATCAGTAAGACTTTTATAATGTTTGTGTAACATAGGATAGATTGGATTGACTTCCACGACTTGTTTATTTTCCTATTATTCAGTAGTAGCATTAAAACCGGCTGAGCTTTTCAAAAGTTCTTATTTTATTTGGATTTCCACTAGTTTTGTAACAAATGGTTTCGTGGCCCATAAGGCAAGAAACGCTGGTAGTTTACATCAGGGGTGTGCAACCTTTTTTACTTTGGAGCCAAATACAATTGCCAAAATTAGATCGCGGGCCGCACCTTTATATAACACAAGGTGATTTTACTTTTTGCATACCAAATATGCTTAACTAAAAGTAAAATTCGCATTTGATTCCAGCTACATGTTACCAGGTCACATAAAAATAGCACCGAGCGCATTAATCTGCTCAAAAATATGTAATAATTGGACTCGTTTGCCAGTATAATTGAATTCCAAGGGTCTCTGCGGGCCGCACAACCATATTTCAAGGGCCGCAGGTTGCACACCCCTGGTTTACATCACAAATACTGAAATTTGATTGTGTTATTTCAGTCAAACAACCTCTATCTTGGCTCCGTGGGTTCATATGACAGAATAGGGACAATAATGGGATATCCCACACCTGTGAGCAAATCAACAATTCCACAACTTCTCAACATAACAGGACTAGAGACAATTGCAAAACCAGAAAACCTTACACAGTTGAAAGAAACGTATCTTGGTAAGACTTTAGTGATCTACTTTTTAACAAAACTTGAAATAATTCAACTTGCCTAAATCCAGCTTAGAATCAAACAACAGATAAACAGAATACTCCCGCCAAAACGCGCTGACGCAGTGGTTCTTAACCTTTTTATCACGGCCGAACCCCTGCGATATTCTTCAGCCTTTGGTCGAACCCCAACAAGTTACATCCTGGATTTTTAACTCATTCTTTCCGGCAATTTTAAGTTTTTACAAAAACGAAGCATAGTATTTTTAGCAACGGTGCACAAACATGAAAAAGATGAAGTAATACGTTTTTGCTGCCAACAAAATTTTGTTGTTTTGCTGCCTACAAACAACGCACACAATGCTTTTTGTTACGTCACAAAAAAGAAAACAATACCTTAAGTGCAACCTTCCAGTGTTTTGATGTTTAGCAAACAAACTTTTCTAGCGACCACAGAACTATAAAGTTTGACTAAAACGAGTAGTTAGACTCCAAAAGACCTTCATCGAACCTCTGATTCAGGGTGGCCGAACCCTGGGGTTCGATGGAAACCTGGTAAAGAACTACTGCGCTAACGCCTTCAGGTTATACCTAAGTGCGAAGGAATGACGTGATGTCAAGACAACAAATGGCCTATTACGTCAGAAAAGATACCATTGTTCAATATTGTGCTAAAAAAAAACTTTAGCGGCAGTAGGTACACCTCGCCATCATTTTACAAACATACGAGCACCATCTGTTTGTTCTAAAGTAAACCAGTCTACTTTTTGTCAATTCCTGGCGTAGGTTATTCTGTTGCAAATGGAAAGTTTCAAGGTGGAAACGTTGAGTTTGTTGCAAGCGGAGAACCGAGATATAATTCAAAGGGCAGGGTATGCATTTATTTAAACTTTATTAATGCCAAACGAAATAATTATTTCTAAATGACAGGTTATAATCATCGAATCAAATCAACTTTCCCTCCCTACAACTAATTATTACACACTTCATCCATTTGGTTCAATGTGGCAACTTGGAGCTTATTTCGGTCAATCGGTTTTAGCAGTTGATGTAAACAATGACAACTTTGATGATTTGCTTGTGTCTGCTCCTCTTTATTCAAATCAAGGAGGATATGATCAAGGAAGAGTTTTTGTTTACATGAATAATCCAAATGTCCCAGGGCCTGCATATTGGGTGAGTGCATAAGCAAATGTTGATGATATGTGTTGATGAACTCCAATAAATTTACAATATGTTTAGCATAATGCTTCATTTACACCTAAAATACTATTTGGTTCAAATGCAATTGGTTCTCGATTCGGGATGAGCATTTCACGTGTTGGTGACGTCGACCAAAACGGTTATGACGACATAGTGATCGGAGCACCAATGGATTCTCGTTCAATGACTGCAAGTGGAGCTGTGTATTTGTATTATGGAAGTTTAACAGGTCTAAGCGAGCTGCATAAACAGGTCAGTTTCATTCAATAGAATTCAATAGAAATTTTTTAAGTTTAAAATCTAAACCACGCTTCTTTTGAACGATGTGTTCAATCTAACCTCGACAGAGAATACTTGGAAGCTCAGTGGCGCCATCACTGGTCAATTTCGGGTATTCGATCACGAAAAGTCCTCAGCAGGGAATTGACGTTGATGGAAATAAGTATCCTGATCTACTGATATCTGCTCCATCCAGTGATAAAGTGATCATCCTGCGTTCAAGACCCGTCGTTGACGTCACAGCAAGTGTGACGATTACTCCACCCTCAGTTGACCTAATGACTTGTCTTAGATCCCTTAATTGTGCAACAATAAAAGTTTGTATCCAGTCTCAACAACGATCCGCAACTACTAATTTAGCTCATCGTAAGTGTACAAGCTCACTTTAAATATTTGGTGGTTTTAATGTTTGTTTCTTGGTTAGAAATGGTTACCACATTATCTCTGGACAATCTTGTTGTAACTGCTACTGGAAAACGGATTCAGTTCGTCGATAACAGCACGACTGCCACGACGTTAACAAACAATAGGGCAGTTAACGATTTATCCCAGTGCTACTCTTACGATATACGTTTAAATGTAAGCAATCTATGCATTTCTACATTGACTGCTCTACTCAGTTCTTTCGTATCATTTTCAGTCGGCAGCTTATGCAGCGACTGGAGGTTTGAGTTCAGAGCCTCTAATCATTAAATATTCGTATGATTTTACAACAACGCACAAAAACACTCTTCAATCGGCAGTGCTGGATCCAATTGGGGCCACATTTGCACAAGCTGAGTGGTTGGTTAGTACTGGTTGCACAGGTAACAACGGAAAATGCATTCATGACCTTGGATTGTCTGCCGTTTTCTCGTAAGTATTGTTAAGTAACTTTTACAAGGTATTTTGTTTTCATGTGAAACCGCAACTTTAGCTGCAACTTATTACCCATCGTGTAAAATTAAGTGCCGACTTTAAATTGCGCACAGTGTAAACGGACTTGTTTCATTTTGTGGTTCAGAATTCCTTCTTCCCAACCCTATGTGATTGAAAATGCACCCGGTTTGATGAGTGCAACGGTAACTATTAGCAACGGCGGTCCGGAACATTCGTTCTTTACAAAGATGGTCGTTTCTTCAATTGGATTGAGCATTAATCAGGTTTGGTGTATAATTGAAAAGCATAATCCTTGATTTTGTTCTAATCAACCTTCATTTTAAAACAGGTGACAAGTACATGCGCGATTAAAGCTGATACGTTGAGTACTGTAGGAAATGTTGTTCTGGTGATGAATAATCTTGCATCGGTACTGATGAACGGAGAAACGGTAAAAACCTTCTGCAATTTACTACCAACGAGTAAAGCAGTGCGTATGAGTGTTCAGTATCTTTTTTTGTGTCATTCAGTGCATTGTTACCCTTGCATACTCTTTGGAAGATTTGAGACGTACAGCTTCCATTACAAGTCTTTCAATAAAAGCAAATTTATATTCGAGGTAAAGTACTTTGATTATTATAGTTTATATTATGGGCGTCCGCAAGAAATAATACTGGGGAGAGCAATACTATCGTCACATCGCCGTTCGAGGATATTTCAGAACAAAAATCATCTGACAGTGTTACTCATTCTTGCCCATCCCAATGTAGCAAAATAATACAATAAGTACAATATTTACTATCAGTGTAGTATGTGGTAGGTTGAAAGAAGATTTTTTACCGAAGTGGGACTTACATACACGAACCTTATTAGATGTCATTTTTCTTTTTTCCCACGTGTCTATCACGAAGTATTTGCTACAAACAAGTTGCTGGAACAGATTGTTTCTGGCAAAATATATGGCGTAGACTATGTCATGGCTCATATAAATTGAATTTTTCGAAAATTTAGTTTCATTTCATATGAAAATTAAATGTTTTGTTAGTCCTTATTTTTGGGTTCATGCCGATGGCAACCCTGTTTATATAGTTTGTTAATTGTCAACATTTTTCACGACGTTTTCTTGTCACAGCCGCAATGATTCAACCGACCCAAACAACAGTAATGACGTCATCACTTACAACCTTCCCATAAAGTATCGCGTTGACCTTGTTACGGGCGGGTAAGAATAAATTTGTGTGTTTCGCTTTGCAAAGTACCAAAAATGTCTCCACGTTATCGAATAATCATTTTGACAAAATAAGAACTTTGTTCGAAAACCATAGTTTGTTTGAAATCACTGATGGAAACTACTGCCCTGTATTGTATATTTATAGCAATTCGTTTTAATAAACTTTGCCTACACAATTAAACTTTCTTTTCTTACAGTAATAGTTCTTCACAGTAGTATTATTGGGCTATTACAAAATAAAAGTTGATTAAACTTGCTTTGTGTAGAACTTCATTTCCCATTGAAACAATCTTTGTTAACCATTCAAGTTCGGCGGATTATACCACGAGTTTAACTGACCCATTGTTAGGTGGAAACCAAAGTGACTTGCAGCATACATTGACGGTAATACCTGAACAGTTGTAGCTGTATTCATATTTCAACCATATCGTTTTATTTCTCGCGAAAGATCGAAAACCGTGGAACGAACTTGTTATCTTCTGCTTGGTTTCATTTTACTTGGCCTGAATCAACCAAAGATGGATTTCCGCTGCTTTATTTATACGATTTCAAATGTTTGGTTGGTATTTAGTTACGGAGACTTTTACTTAATTAAAGAGATTCTGCAGTGCTAATATCATATCCTTATTTTTTGTTTTAGCCACAGACATATTGCACTTGCGACGTCACAAACAAAGTAAACAAACATAACATTCCAATGTATGATAATGGAGTGTTTAACCTCTCAGTCAAGTTTCCAACAATTTCTCAAGCAATCCTCACACCACAAATCGTAAGCACATGCATTTAAACGGTTGTTAATAAATCCAAAAACATCTTCAACATTTTACAGCCTTGCAGTAGTGTATCATGTGGTGCGATCACGTGCCAAATTGTGAACCAATCTGAATTTGCGACAGTGACAGTTTCTGCTCGATACAAACTATGGCTTCCATCACTTTCACAGGTTTGCATAAAAATTAAATATACGTTTGAAATATTCTGATCATTGTTGTATTCGCAGCCTGATTTGAGCACAACTTTCTCAAGCGTAATTCTTCTTAACACTTCGGCTTCACCCATTGACCCACAAAAGGGGGAAATAACAATTCAAGTATGATATCTAAAATTTGTTAATTTTTGAGGGACGTTTTGTTTCTGATGTGAATGTAATATAAAAGTTTTTGAACACAAACTTTAAACAGTAAACATTTTGTAACGATGTGTAGTAAACAGCCATTTTTGATAGTTTTGCGTTTAATTTCTGTTGTGTTGTTTTTTAGTTTATTAGGAAACATTTGGTCATGTTTAAAATATACTTCAGGTGTCATCATTAATTAAAGCTTTCGTGATGGGAGCTACGCAACCAGTAACAAACGGAGGAAGTAACATTGGAGCGATTATCGGTGCTATTATTGGCGGTATTGCTCTGCTCGCCTTAATTGGTCTAGCACTTTGGAAGGTACAAAATCTATTTTTCTGTTACAACACCTAACCATTTTGTTACACAGCCGAGTGTGTAAGTTGTACCACAAGTCCTGATATTTCGAAACGAAAAATATATGTAAAAAATGATCTAAACCATGTTTTAGTAATCAGAATACTCGCATCAATTTGCCCTGCTTGCTGGTGATCATAATCACATTTCCTATTACATAAACCGCTTTTATTGACTTTTCAGTTTGGATTTTTTAAAAACGAATACCAGGATAAGCTTGCTCAAGCAAAGGCGCTACAGGAAGGCACTGAGGATCCGGGAATGAACAGCGTTGCTCCCGATGTCACAAAAAGCACAGTTGATCTTGTGGAAGAATGAGCTTTGTTTTATTCGCTTTCAAAGGTTCTAGTAAAATTTCAACTAAAGCAGTTTCGAGTTCCACAAATAGTGGAATTTTGCGAGTGATCTAGCAACTTTGACACGAAAAAACATCTAAACTTGCTTATATATATAGATTTGATACGTCTACTGGTATGCATAAGAAGTAAATTTTCATTAACGAAAGAGTCACATTTCCTAACATTTAATTTTTAACATGTTGCTTATCATGTTTGCTAAAATTCAATTTTATAATTTTCAACAACTTACTGCAATCCGTACAAAAACGTATAAAATCGTCATGACTATACGGATTGGTTTTGTATTTGTTTTCATTTCATATGAAAACCATTTAGCATAATCGATTTACGAAAAAGTCATTTTCCTAATCAAACCTGGAAAAATACTTTGTCTGTTTGTTTGTTTGTTCTTTGTCAAAACACTATATCACAAGAAGTGTAACAACAACTACAAAAAAAGTATTAAACAGATGTCATTTTTCATCAAATTCAGTCAAAACGAAAACAAATTATTTACTTGTGCCGCAGAACTTTTGTCCAGTGTTTTTTGTTGGACGTATTGTGTCAAAAACCAATGTTTTATTCATTGACTTGTCACTGTTATTGTTTGCACTTATACTGTAGTTTGTGTGTTGTGCCTAACGCCTTAGTAATTCGCTTTGTTCATCAAACTGTCAGACATATGTTTGAAAAGATGCAGTAAAATACTCAGTCAAATGTTAAAAAATCAATAGGTTACAAAATGTGGTTAAGTGGCAGGAAGATTGAAGAAGTTTCTTGACGGAAATACGGTCGTCGGATGTTGCACAGTGTAATGTGGAAAGTCAGCGGTTGGGTAAAGCAAAGACTATTTCTGGTTACACCAGCGGATCAACATCATTAACCAAAAATAGGATGTGATGTGTTTGACGTGCCACAAGTTTCTTAAACAGTGGGAAGTGTCCTGCTCTTCTATTTTTCCTGGTGTCAGTGACAGTGCGGTTTGTGTGTTTTTGCAAGTCAACCGGAATGAAACGGTAAAGCACAGAATACTTTGCCAAACGAACTATAGCAGCAGAAGTTTACATTCCATTAAGTTGTTTTGTTTTAGCAAGAGTTGTTTTGTTGAGTGTCCTACCAGAAGTAAATTAAGTGAGGTAGAGGTATACAGCTAAATCAAGTCAAGGGGTATTCTCCACAAAACATTACTCAAAATTCCAGCGTTGAATCACTCGTCACCGAACTACAGGGCGAAACAGATTGATCTCGCACAGCTGTCTTTGAGTGTTTAATTTATTTGTAAAATACGCACTCACTTTTTTGGAAGAAATGCTAACTTTTGTCGTGCTTTTTACATTTTTTGTTTCGATAATACATTGCTAGGTATCTTTGGTTACACAAGCAGATATGCGCTTGCAAATTGTTTTATTTTTTTCCTGCGCTGGTTTAGCGTTGACTGCAAACGTGGAGACAAGAAGTCACAGCAAGATATATCCACACAAACAGTCATCGACAGAACAGTTTGCATTTGGTGCATCAACCACTACCGTTTCAAAGTAGGTTTGTTTTATCCATAAATTTATCAAAAAGCAAATGTACAGTAAAAAAAGTAAAAATAAGTTGCAGTATGCCACAGTTACAGTCGATCTGCCTTTTTAGTTGTATATGTTGCAATGAAGGTTATTATGCGTTGGTGAAAAAACTAAATTTGTCCATTTTTGTGCATACTTAATCAGGGTACTAAATATTCCTTTACATAAACATAATCTAATGTCTGATATGATTAAACTACAGCTTACCATAATGTAAAAAAACACCCCAAAGTTGTTGATACCAACCATGATGAAAACAATAATGTTTGACTGTAAGGTAACAATTCTCTACACCTGAAAGTTATGTAACGCAGGAAGAAAATCTGTGGTGTATACAGTGTTAGTGCCACACGACTCAACATACCGGTAATGGCTTTTACAGAACATCAGCCCATTGACTAAGTAATAGCTTAAATTACCCTTTTTTCATTAACGTGACTAAGGACTTCCTGAATACCGGAGCCCTTTTGAAACTCATTAGTGCCCTGCAATAAATCTTCTCAAATTCTTTTTAATGTAGTGGCGAAGGGGGACATGTTATATACATCGGCGCTCCTTATCACGGTTCTCGGAAAAACAACGTCCCTCACGGTGCTATCTATTCATGTGCGGCTTTAAGGGACAACGACACAAGATGCGATGCAGTTGAGACTACCGGTGAGCTGTTAAAACACGGAAGTCGTGTCAAATTTCATTAAGGGTATTTTAACAAACTGGCATTACGCATAGTCCAGCGAATTGTCACTTTACCATGCTAGGAAAAAATTAAAAAACACATGTACGTAAAAGTCACGGCAAGATTTTTCTCAAATCTGTTATTTGCAACAAAAGGAAACAGCTATATTAATCACCTTCAACTATTCTTAGTCACTTTTTTGATAAAAAGATGTAACATGAACTGTTTATTTTGTAGGGAAAGGTGGTGCGATTGGAATGACAGTCGATCAACTATCATCTTCTGGAGATGTAACGGTTGGTTGGTTAATAAATTAAACTATGTAGCTGAAAAAATTTGCACCTTCGCAGCAACAAATGTTGTCATGAAAAACCATACAAAAATTAACCTGTCAAGACGCAAAAAAACAATAAACCGACGTAACTATAAATATGTTATATTCAAGGGCGTCCGCAGGTTTTCGGTTAGGGGGGGGTCAAGGTGGGTTCACTCTGCCCTTTCGGCCAGATGCAAATTTTTTTTGAAAATTTTACCATTACACCATCCAGACAATTTATCATTTTTATCAGTGTTTACATTTCTACGGATTTTTAATCAAAATTGGCCGGAGCACAAATTATCTATTATCGTGCTCAAGTGAACCTTGCGTAAGGTGTAATATATACATTTGGGGTAATAATGCACTTTGTTTTGTCATAATTCATAACTATGTGGTTTCCACAGCGACCGACTGCTAGTAGCTAGTAGTCCCAAAAAGAGATAGTAAAGGAAGGTAAGAACAGAGAAAAAGAAGCATTTCAATTACGCGATGGTATTTGGGAGTCTATAATCTTTAAAACCATACACAGAAAAAAAAGTTATGAGTTGTGATTATATTAACAGCAAATTTGAAAATTAGCGATTGTTCAAATAGCTTAGTTTTAATCTGCCAAGGACTGGTAGAAGTGTGGCAAGCTGTAAATGCAGTTTACCAGTATAGCCTATATGTGGTGATTTGAGATTTGCAGTGAGCCTAAAAAGATTTGAGAATTCTGCACTAATCCCCAAAATCAATTATTCTGATATCTACGAACCACAAATCACCATATAACTGCATTTGTCAGTAAACTAAAGAAATTGAACAGCAAGCGTATAATAGAAATTGAAAAGCAAGCGTAATGTGTATGATTATGTGGATATCGATGTATCCACAGAGTAAAAAGTTTCTCGGTTTAGAACTGTCTCGTTCTTTCGTGGGTATCAACAAAAAAGAAAGTTGCCTATTCACCCCTATTGGTAACGAAAATAGTTTTATTTTTGGCAAATGTTTAAAATTACTTTTTCATTACTTTACGCATTTTCATTTTTCATCCAACAATTTTCCAGGGGGGGTCAGCTGACCCCATTTGCCCCTATGTGCGGACGCCCTTGGTTATATTGACTTTTTGAGTAATCTAATTCTTGTTTTAAACCGACCTACATTGTATATTCAAGGTATGCGGACCTCAATTTGTGCTATCATGTCCAACGGCCCAAGTTGAACAAAGAATGATCGGAGTTTGTTACAAGTATAGTTTGCAGCTAGACGAATTACCAACCCCTTGTACCTCAGGTAAGTATTTTGTTATCTTTTTTAGTAACCAAATGTAATTTACGTTTTTTTGTTGTACTAAGTTTGTCCCCGCCCACAAGAAGTCGATCTGGTGTTTGTGGTTGATGAATCTGGAAGTGTCGGAGAGGACAATTTCGAGATTGGTCTTCAGTGGTTGCTGGCAATAGTGGCCACTTTTAAGTAAGTGTAAATGGTAACTGATGACTTGTGATCACTTTTAGACGAAAACAAAAAATGTTCTGCAGTTTATTGGGTAACCAGCCCGACATTACTGGCCACTAACAAATTTTAAGACAAAACCAAACCAACACATTCAAATGAGTTATTTGAGCTTGTGTTGTACGTACACAAAAAAGGGAAATATTTCCCCAAATGACTCCAAACCAATTTGTGATGTCTGGTGGGTTAGGAAATCAAAGCAGTCAGTAAAACTAAGAAGACAAGCTTCAAACCATGGTCTCGAACTTTGGTCACAAAACTTATGAAATAAGTAATTTTTGTTCGCCTTTTCTTTATTCCGTTTGCTGACAAATGTAAATTGAATGGGAACGCATTGCTAATTCAGCATTTTTTGTGTTGATATTTCAGAGTTCCAATTGACAACGGAGGATACAGGGTCTCGTTAATTGTATTTTCTGGCATAATTAAGACATCTTTTTCATTGAAGGAATACGCAAAGGACTACGCTGGTTTGACTGGTGAGATGTTTGAAAAACATAACGTGAAATATTTTATTTGAAAAGGGCTTTAAATCGGTAAAGTAGTTTAAACATCATTATCGTTGATTTTTTTAAGCCTCAATTGAGAGTACGAACTACCAATCAGGAGCCACGCGCACGGGGAGAGCTATTGAAGTGGCAATTGGGGAACTCGAAACCAACGGGCGGATAAACTCAGCTAAAGTATTGATCGTTTTAACTGATGGAGAATCCTGTCAATCTAACGAGTGCACAAATGATCCATCAGTAACGACAATCTCAAATACTGCTCGGTAACCTGCTTCCAAGATCGGAAACTTTATTTACCTTTTAAACAAGGCCACAATTTTTGATTAAAATACATCTTTAAACAACAAATCATGCTATTTTACTGACCCTTTTTCGCTTTGTATTATCTTACTTTGCAATAACAAAAACCATGGAACGACTAATCAAGAACCGTTAAGTAATTATGAACAGCTAAAATTTGAATTTGTTTGTACAGAGCTGCAGGAATCATTACAGTAGGAGTTGGTGTTGGTGGTTACGACCAAACCGAGATTAATACGATTGCTGGTTCACCAAATCGAGCGCTCACCGCCACAGATTACAATAAGTTAGATGGAATTCTACAGGAAATAGTTACTGTGATTGAAGAGACAACTCATTCCGGTTTGGAAGGTACATCGATACTTGTTGATTACAATTTCAATTTTTGAACGGAATTGATAGGTTATTTTATAAACTATTTACTAACTAACCGCCAACAATATTTAAAGTGAAACTAAAAGAACAAAATAAGGGAAAACCGCACCCATGGCATTTTTTTAGGATCCACTTTGAATTCAACCAACGATGTGAGTCAATGCCAACTCGGATTCTCATCTTCAACATCGGTAAAGACATTTTCTAATCCTGTACCAAACTTACATTTTAACCAGTATAACAACTGACACACATAAATCTGATTGTGTTTTTTCAGTCAAACAACCTCTATCTTGGCTCCGTGGGCTCTTATGACAGAATAGGGACAATAATGGGATATCCCACACCTGTGAGCAAATCAACAATTCCACGACTTCTCAACATAACAGGACTAGAGACAATTGCAAAACCAGAAAACCTTACACAGTTGAAAGAAACATATCTTGGTAAGAGTTTGACTGTTCAATTTTCCTCTTCAAAAGCAACAGACCAGGGGTGGCCAACCGGTCAAAGCTTAAGAGCCATATTTTTTATTGTGTTACCACAAAGAGCCACATTAAGTGGCGAAACTAAATTCATTGCGACGTCACTAATGCATTCACCACCAACAATCGCTCAATTCAAAGCCAAGACAAACTGCCCATAAAATATAACGTTCGTCATAACCCGAAAAACAACTGATTGGCGCATTAAATTTACTTTGGAACACATTTGTTGTAAATATTGCTGTTGCTTTGTGTCTCATTCGCATACGCCAGTGGTTCTTAACCGGTGGGAAATTTAATATTTTCTGAGGGAAATTATGTAAGTCAGGTAACCAAACTCGGGCCCGAGGGTCGAACACGGCTTTGAATTAATCGGTGGAAAGTTACTTTCCTAAAATTTTACGGCAACAAAATGTAAGATTAATTTGGCTTACAAAACCAATTAAGGTCGTTTGTTACATCACAGACAAGACTAAAAGTATCAATGACTTTGCTATTGTGCGCGAATAAAAGCCTTTCATTTGTTGATTGTGATGCAATAAATGACTATTGCAAGCAGAGGAAACTCAATATTCCCAAAACTTTATTTTCTCACAGAATAACTATTTAAAAAGAATAAGATTGCAGTATACCTTTGGGGTTCCAGACCAAATCGCTTCACAAAGTTATTTCATTTAAAGAATATTTTTTTGTTAACGTAGGGCACAAAACATCATTACAAAAATAACAGAGGGGGAAATTCGAAGTTGGTGGTCGACTTTAGTGGGAAACCACACCGAAAAGGTTAAGAACCACTGGCATACGCAATAATGAGCAACCATTCATTGTTCAACAATTGAATATATGCCATCATAATCAAGCCATTTGCCACATAAGGTTGCAGTTTTAAGGCAAGGTTACCGTTTGTGGCCATACCGATAATGGTTTGTTCAAAAGCAAAATTGTTAAAGCTTTACTTCAAATTTAACTATTTTTGTACCAGATTGCCACATATACTAACCAAAATATACACAGTGACCCCGAACTTCGACAACGACGTAAGAGCCGCATAAAACCAGGCGAAGAGCCGCATGCGGCTCGCGAGCCGCGGGTTGGCCACCCATGCAACAGACGCTTACTCAAAATATGTTCCTTGAGTGTCATCCCGTAGGACGTAGGCAACAACAATGTGTGATTTAAGCCAATACTTGTCTTGGTGCTCTATCATGTCAAAACTTTAGACAAAAGCAGACACAAATCGAGTCAGTGGTTAGACTCTTCTGAACTTTGTTAGATTTTAATGCATGACCTTAGTCCTGTTCGCAATAATAATAAATGTTTACTGGTTTAGAGTGTTTCGTCACAGACTCTTATTGTACAGGTTATTCTGTTGCAAATGGAAAATTTCAAGGTGGAAATATTGAGTTTGTTGCAAGCGGAGAACCGAGATATAATTCGAAGGGCCGGGTATGGATTTATTTTAACTTTTTTGATGGCCAGCAAGTTACTTATTAATAACTTACAGGTTATAATCATCGAATCAAATCAACTTTCCCTCCCTACAACTAATTATTACACACTCCATCCATTTGGTTCAATATGGCAACTTGGAGCTTATTTCGGCCAATCTGTTTTAGCAGTTGATGTGAACAATGACAACTTTGATGATTTGCTTGTGTCTGCTCCTCTTTATTCAAATCAAGGAGGATATGATCAAGGAAGAGTTTTTGTTTACATGAATAAGCCAAATGTCTCTGGGCCTCAATATTGGGTTAGTGCATTAGCACAAAGTGTCTTCAACAATTCTGATATCTTAACAATGTGTTTAGCAAAATGCTTCATTTACACCTATAACATTGTTTGGTTCAAATGCAATTGGTTCTCGATTCGGGATGAGCATTTCACGTGTTGGTGACGTCGACCAAAACGGTTATGACGACATAGTGATCGGAGCACCAATGGAATCTTTTTCAAAGGCATCAAGTGGAGCAGTGTATTTGTATTATGGAAGTGCAACAGGTTTGGACGAATTACATAAACAAGTAGGTTTGACTGACTAATAACTTTCATTTTACAAGGTATTGTAAAATTATATAACTGAACAGAAAATACTTGGAAGCTCAGTGGCGCCATCACTGGTCAACTTCGGGTATTCGATTACGAAAGGTCCTCAGCAGGGAATTGACGTTGATGGAAATAAATATCCTGATCTACTGATATCTGCTCCATCCAGTGATAAAGTGATAATCCTGCGTTCAAGACCCGTCGTTGACGTCACAGCAAGTGTGACGATTACTCCCCCATTAGTTGACCTAATATCGTGTCTTAGGTCGGTAAAATGTGCAACAATAAAAGTTTGCATCAAATCTCAACAGCGAGACGCAACTACTAATTTAACTCATCGTAAGTGTACAAAATTTCTAACTTTTGTTTCGTAGTTCACCAGAACCATTGTCTTTGGGAAACGCGCCGGTCACCAAGCAATTCTTTTGTGACGAGGCATGGGTAGATAAGACTGTGCTGTGGTTAGATTTGAACATACGAAATGAGTCTATCGGGGGCTTGATTCTAAACTACAAGCCTCGATTCAGTATGACGCATTCAATGAACTTTTCGTACTATGATTAACGTATGAGGCAGGCAAAAGTGTGTGTTTCTACTTTAGGCGGTATTACCCTGCAGAGCAGAATTGGTGAAATACCAGTCACGGACAGGCACCTCTCCTGGGATCAAATCCTACCGCCAGCTAAATTAACTTGTTGTTTGATAATGCACTGTAGACCGGCTCAATTCAGTGCATGGGCATAATTTATCCATATATGTGCATGTGCTGCAAACAAAGACGCTGGTGTACAGCAACCCTTCAAAGCATATGGTAATATTTGTGTTATTTCTTGTTTTGGTTTAGAAATGGTTACCACTTTATCTCTGGACAACCTTGTTGTAACCGCTACTGGGAAACGGATTCAGTTCGTCGATAACAGCACGACTGCCACGACGTTAACAAACAACAGAGAAGTTAATAATTTAACCCAGTGCTACTCGCACGACATTCGCTTAAATGTAAGTACCATGAAAACTTTATAATGGTATAGAAGCATGTACAACACAGCGCGTTTTTATGATTCTTCTAATGTTATTTACAGTCGGCGGCTTATGCAGCAACTGGTGGTTTGAGTTCACTGCCTCTAATCATTAGATATTCGTATGATTTTACAACGACACACAAAAACACACTTCAATCGGCAGTGCTGGATCCCATTGGCTCCACATTCGCACAAGCAGAGTGGTTGGTTAGTACTGGTTGCACTGGTAACAACAAACAGTGCATTCATGACCTTGGATTGTCTGCAGTTTTCTCGTAAGTGTAATGTTTAAAAGACGCACCACGCAAAGTTGATTTCTAGGTTGTAGAGATTCAATCATTACTTATTCTTTAATTTACTGTTCAAATTGGATTACAAAACAATAATCTAAACTTGTATAGGACTTTTTAAATGCAAAATGTAAAAAGTGAGCAAAACAAACCTTTTCGAGATCGAAACAACAAATTTCAAGAAAAAAAATATTTTGCCGTGGCTTGGTAATTGTTTTACTTACCTAATAGAATTCCATCTTCCCAACCCTACATAATCGAAAATATTCCTGGCTTATTGACAGCAACAATTACTATTCGCAACAGCGGTCCAGATCATTCAATTTTAACAAGAATGTTCGTTTCTTCGACTGGATTAAGTGTTAGCCAGGTTTGATTAATATTTGTAATACATGATGGCCTTCAATTTTGTTTTGCTCATTCCCTAATAAACAGGTCACCAGTACATGCGCGATTAAAGCTGACATGCTGAGTACGATGGAAAATGTTACCATAGTGATGAATAATCCTGTGTCGGTACTAATAAACGGAGAAACGGTGAAAATTTAGTGCGATTTGCTAAAACAATGTTTGTATTTTTGATAACGTTTTTTTTGCATGATTTAGTGTGTTGTTACGCTTGTATACTTTCTGGAAGATTTGAGACGTACAGCTTCCATCAGAAGTATCTCAATAAGGGCATCCGTGTTTTCGAGGTAACGACCTTTAATTAGATTTGAAATGATGTTTTTAACATTATTTTGTGTTTACAGTCGCAATGACGCAAGTGCCACAAACAACAGCAATGACGTCATCACGTACAAACTCCCAATAAAGTATCGTGTTGATCTTGTTACTGGCGGGTAAAAATAAATTTGTATGATTTTCTATTGATGACATATGCCGAAATCGTTAAATGCTTTTACATGGACCAAAAATACCTGGCGCGAAGTAGCGTCTTACTGTACTCATAAACTTTTTAAACTTTGAATAGAGCTTCACTTCCTTTTGGAACAACTTTTGTCAAGCATTCAACCTCGGCTAATTACATCACAAGTCTATCAGACACACTGCTAGGAGGAAATGAAAACTTCTTACACCATTCAATGATGGTAATAATGCTACAGTCACTTTTGATAAAGATTTACACTTAATAACCTATCAAATAATAGATCGAAAACCGAGGAAAAAACTTGTTGCCATCAGCTTGGTTTCATTTTACTTGGCCTGAATCAACCCACGATGGCTTTCCGCTGCTTTATTTATACGACTTTAAATGTTTGGTAAGTAATGGTTCATGTAGTTTCATTCTTGCACCATAATTTGACATCATGATTACTGTTTTAGCCCTTGACATACTGTACTTGTGACGTCACAAACAAAGTAAACAAACATAACATTCCAATGAATGATAATGGATTATTCAATCTCTCAGTCAAGTTCCCAACAACTTCTCAAGCAATTCTCACTCCACTTACCGTAAGCAAACGTATTTTGAACAAAACTTATTTGAGTGTTGTGTTAAATTGAGACAAACATTTGGTAAAATTTTTGGATAAATAAACTTAAATTGTCATTAACATTACACAGCCTTGTAGCAACGTGTCTTGCGGTGTGATCATGTGCCAAATTGCGAACCAATCAGAATTTGCGACAGTGGCAGTTTCTGCTCGATACAAGTTATGGCTTCCATCACTTTCACAGGTTTGCATGCAAATCATATAATTATTGGAAATATTCTGATCATTGTTGTATTTGCAGCCTGATTTAAGCACAACTTTCTCAAGTATGATTCATCTTAATACATCAGCTTCGCCCATTGATCCACAAAGAGGAGAAATAACATATCAAGTACAAGATAATACTCTGTTTGACGTAACTGGAGTTTATTTCTAACATGCTAGAATATCCCAAACATTGAGTAGATCTTTTCCAGTTTGTTAATTATAGTGCACATACAATTTTTACCGATTAAATTTCAATTTATTTTACGTGCTGGAACATTTACTCGCAGGTTTCATCATTGGTAAAAGCTTTCGTATTGGAAACTGCGCAGCCCGTAACAAACGGAGGAAGTGACATTGCAGCGATCATCGGTGCAATCATCGGTGGTGTCGCTCTGCTCGCCATAATTGGCCTTGCGCTCTGGAAGGTATGAGACTTATGCTATGTATCATAATACTGTTGTATCACAAATCAAAGTGTCGCAATTATGCGTGTAAATAGGGTTATGGCTTGTGGTTTGACTTATTTTTTCATCTAAATATCGCTATGTTTTCTAACGTCTCGAAAATTACGCTCACTAAACATTGAACATCTTCTTATAGCAATCTACTTGTGCTATCTTAGTTATCTAAACACAGAAATGTGTCGAAGATAATATTTTCGGCGAATGTGAATACACACGTTGCAAGAATCAAAAACTCAACCTTTGTGTAGATTTTGTTACTACAACGCTTTCGGCACTTGTCAACATTTAGCCAACCAGGATACTTGCAAGAGTTTGCCCTGACTTTTGGAGTGCATACTTTAGATCAGTGGTTCTCAACCTTTTAAGTTTGCGGACCGGTAAACTTTCAAAAATAATTTTGCGGACCGGTGGACTTTCAAAATCAACCCAAAATGTAATCACGACAAAAATATGCAGATCAAAAAAATACGAAAAATTCAATTTAATGAGAAGTTTGCTGCTGTCTGTTTGATATCATACGTGTTAAACGCGTTTCTAATGAAGTTTTTTGCAAGGCGAAGTAGAGCGTTGACTTCCACACGATTTCTCTGCCTTCAACATCTTGCATTTTGCAATTCAGATATAAAATTGTAATATATTTGGCGGACCGGCCGTAACGTTGACGCGGACCGGCGGTTGAGAACCACTGCTTTAGATAACTGTCTCCAAATGGTCTATTTTGTTTGCAGTTTGGATTTTTTGAAAACGAATATCAGGATAAGCTTGCTCAAGCAAAGGCGCTACAGGAAGGCACTGACGATCCGGGAATGAACAGCGTTGCTCCTGATGTCACTAAAAGCACAGCTGATCTAGTGCAAGAATAAAACGTTTTAGGTCCTGGTTAAGCTTTGTGTGCAAGGTTACTATTAAGTTGAACAAATTTTCCTGATACAATTGGCTATTATGTGTTTGGGATTTATTGTCTTTTACATACAAGTCAAATTATATTACAAATAAAGTTTCAAAAACGTATAACATATATGCTAAACCATGTGTTCAATATATATTTACTGCATTTCATGTTAATTTGTATATTGTCGTGTAATTGGTTTGGGAACGGGTAATCGTTGGTCACAACTGCTGGTTTCGTTGTTGTTTTTTGAGTCAGGTACTTTCTTCTCGGTCAGGATAATGGGAACAGCTGCAACCTTTGCCACATCAATGCGGGCATGGTATTCCACTAAGTTACATTATTTTTACCCTTTATGTGTTTTTTATTGCAAAAATTTTAATACCTGTTTCGCTTGACTTCCGTCCTGATACCACGTGCGGTCGCTTTATGCTTCTAGGACTGTTGTAGAGTTTAGATTAAGATGACAAAAAATGTCAAAATGGCTTATGAAGCACAAGCGTTGAAATACTAAACACACCTGGTTTAAACTGATTGACTTTATGTCGTGATAAACGTTTTTGTGTGACACAGGCAGGAGTTGAAGTAAAAGTGTTTTCATGTTATAATTCTTCTGATTTATGCTAATTCCTAAAACCGACTTCCAAAAACAGCGGTTTGAGCGTTTTGCCTGTGTTCGTGATTGTACTGTGTGTTAAGGATTAAGACGTTACAATGTCCTGTTATTGCACACATGTCAGGAAACGTGTAGCCAGGCGTTCTGTCTGCCAAGTTGTGTTCCAGTCAAGATTAATTTCTTAGCATCCCTGTCTCGTGCATCTTTCTTACCACATGTTTCAGTTTTTAGGGTGTTGGTTTTTGAGTTGTTGTTTTCGTTCCCCGCCACAATGTGTTATATATTGAAGGTTTTTTTTCGTAAGTTAGTAAAAGTAATTGAAGAAAGCAAATTATGCAAGGTTACGTATATTATGGCCAAATTATGTAATTTTTAACATTGTTAAGGAAACACTGATAAAGGAACTGTTTAAACTGGTTTGGAAGTGCATTTCCACCTTGCTATCGTTTCTGGATAGGTTTACCCAGAGCCAGCCAAACAACACCGTCGTTAGTTCCACTGGTCAAGCGTACTAAGATAATTATTTCGGACACAAAGCGCAAGTAGGCTTCTTGCGATATGAAATATTTATACAAGATCTACAAAGTTCATAAATACTGTTCCCAGCAGAGTTGTAAGCGGGCCAGAACCGGGTCTGAACCCGAATTGTTTTTAAAGCTCAGTTTGACCTATAATGACCAAGGCATACACAATTGACAAATAGACAATTACTTGAAAAGAACGTTTTAGAGCTGTTTGACGTTGGGATCAGTCCAGCAACTATTACTATATACTTAGTTAGTTAATTTTATTTTTCTAAATTACGAAAACAGGATGTGAAGTCAGGCCCGAATCAAGCCCGACTTACAGCTTTGGTTCCTAGGCAACTGCGTACCACTCAGTTGAGCTATTTATTGATCCAGATAGGGTTGGAACCACGGTAAATCGGATATTTAAGGCATTTTCACAAACCTGAGGTCATGACTATTATTGTAGAAATCCTAGTATTGAGAGCAACTATTTGACATTTTGTAAGGGTGAGTGTGGATTAATTGCAGACATTTTTTGAATGTCAGTCTGCACTTTAAGAGACAAATGGTCTTATAGTTAGACAACCTACAGTAGTCCTTTTACAATGGCGCGGCATATATAGCTTAGGTATACCTAAGAGATAACAAAATAGCCATGCTGGTTGTGCATCTGTTACCAGTTGCCTTTTCCGTTCGCACGTCCTCGCAAGATTTAGATTGTGTCACCCAAAAAATGCAAAATTTTGCACTGGTGTTTTTTTGCAGGGCGATTTGTAGTTGATACTAGTATAGAGCAACCCATAGAGCAAGATGCAAGCAAAGATTTATGTTGGGGCATATTGTATTCATTGGTCAGTAAACCGGGGTTTGCACAGTTTTGTACAGGGATGTGCAACATGTAACTATAAGATGAACATGAATTCAATACTGGGATCAATGGGCCTGGCGTACTGTGATTCATGTAACTATAAGGGGCAACAATTCAAACAAAGCGGAAGTCACGCTTTGCTTGAATGTATGTTTGACATAATACCTCGTGACATTTTTATTCGCTTGTTTACTTTAATCATAACTAGTAAGACAAGATAAATGCGTTAAACTTAGGGCACACCGATTAAACCGGTGTTTGTTAGCATATTTTAGAGGTAAGCGTCAGGCCAGCAGTGTAAGAACTTTCAAAACGAGTTTCTAGGAAGACATGCAAATTTTTTTTTGTTCTAGATAGAGACTGATGTCGATGTAACAGTTAGGAGTAATACTTTAAATCAATTAAAGTTATGCCACAAAACTGTCAGCCCCGCGGCCTTGCAAAAAAAGCTGACAAGATTGCGTTTTACGTTTTATGGTCACAGCCATGTAGTCAACAGCGCGTTTAGTGCATTGTCGTATACTATTGGTTTACATCGTTGCTTATTGGCGTTTATGTTTCTAGGTTGAAGTTTTAGTGTTTAGTGTGCAAGCATAACAAACAGAAAATGTTGGAAAAATTTGAACTGACTATTAAGGTAAGTAGATTGTGAATATTTGATGTTTTACGTATGGTCCAGGTGCGGATAAACTTTTTACAATGAATGAATATCATTGACTTAAACAAATGCAGAACGTTCATTTTTTAAGAAAGCGGTATTTGCGTCAAACAAAAATAACAAAAATACATTATAGAATGTTGAATGACCAATAGTTGCAACTTGCAATCACTTTTATTTCTATGCACGCACTGCGGTGTGCAATTTGACCGGTATATGTTGCTAGTGGTCAGTATAAAGTTGCCTGGGGCATTTGTCATTGTAGCGAGTGAAGCGCTATTATTTTTGCGCCCAAGGCTCCGGACGCTGCTCTAACGACTAGCCGGTGAAACCAGTGATTATACCGTGCGCTACCCTTTATGCATTCACAAACACAGAAACGAATAAGGAAAGCTGTCTACTGTACTTTTCAGAAAGCGATCTAAAATGCGCAGTTTAACTTATAATATTAAAATCAAGCTGATCCAACAACGTTTACATAACCAATTGGCATGTTACTCAAACGCCGACCAATCACGTCTGCCGGATCACACTTATTAGGGAGCTTGCAGAAAAAAATCTAAACGTTAACTGACAAATGTCTCAAAGGTGTGTATTTATAGGGAATCGAGCTGGAATGACAAGTCGACGCGTTAGCTACTTTCGAAACGTCAAAAAAGCAATAAAATAACAGAGCGTAAAAGGAAACAAACAAACACAAAAGTACATTGAAAAACTTTAGTAAAACAAAACCAAAGGTGAAACAAAACGAAAGGAAATGAATAACGTACAGTAAAGAAGCTAGAAACAAAAGTAGTGAAGAAATAGTGCACTAAAGATAGAAGCAACTTTATTTCTAAACAAATTAATGATATATTTTATGATTAGACCAACGATCGTTATGTGCTGACCGGCACAGATGAAACGGTACAAGTGAAAATCACTGGTGGAGATGGGAGCTCTACAGACTGGCACACACTTGACTACTTTTTCGAGAACGACTTTGAGCCTGGTGCCAAACGGGAATACACAGTTTGTCATCATCACCACGGAAAACCAATAGGACCGCCTGTTATTTTGTCATTCCGTAAGACTTTGTCTAAAAAAAATAAACTTAATGCTGCTGATACCCTCATCATACAATATGTTTTTTTTAATCAAAAACGAATGATACCAACAACACTGGGCCAATTATTAAGTTATCTTCTAGGCTAGAGCATTTTGGTGTTTCCTCATAATTATAACATATGCATGTTTAACTAACTTCTGTTATGCATGTTTTTCTTTGTACATTTGTGACAAACATATTCGTGATGTTGGAACTGACACAAACTGCGCTGAGAAACGAGATGTATTTGATTTATTAATTGTCAAAAAAATTATTTTGTAACAAACAGTAAATAAACGAAACGGAAGCGTGCCATTTCATATTTACGAAAATCACAACAAAAAGTAAGGAAACGTGTAAGCGGCTCGTGATGAAGCTACATTATGTTAAGTTGAGTTGAGTTTATTTCGCCTGGTGACAATTTTCACAATTTCACCAAAGCCACACCGTATGTTCCCAAGTATATATCCGCCGAATAATCTTGTCTTCTTTACTTTAGAACACAAAGGTGTGGTATATACTTCTACTCATACTGAAATTCGGTTTATTTTATGTCGCAGGTTTGTGTGGAGCCAACCCACTTAAAAATTGGATGGTAGATCATGTGGTCACCGAACACCAGGACAAGAAGTATAACTTTCTTGTTTACAAATGGGTTGAGAATGATGAAGTGGCGGTTACAACTGGTGAAGGTAGAAATATATGCTATGACTTTGTTTTTTGCTGCGAAGTAACAGTTTACCTCAAGTCTAAAACACTGTGTCCAGTATTTTTATTCTTTGAGGTTATTTCTGCATTCGTTTTTTAGCCCAGCTTCCCCAGAATGTCGGTAACGAAGTGATTCGAAAGCTGCGAGCAACTGAAATAGAATCGAACCGAAATTCACTATTATGGAATCCAAAACCTGCATCCGATTCTGACCTTGGCTGGGGAATTAACAGATATCTGTACGTCGATAAACTAAAGGGAATCCCTCGAGTGTACAGAAAAAATAAGACACAGAAAGAGCGGGATGGCTCCCCGGTTTTAGAGACTGCCGTAGACGCAGGATTAAAGTTGTTTGCCGGTGGGTTCAGGTTGCTTTATTTGTATCACCTGTGTATTTAAAATGACAGTTTTCTTCCAATATTGGGTACATTCGTGCATGTTTAGGATGAAAGTATTAAAACTTCTGAGGTTTACGTTGCACATCTTTGGGCATATAGACTGGGGCTTTTTAAAAATTTCCTCTGTCCGCATAGTCGGTAATTGTAAACATCAAAATTTAATCAACCTCAGTGATTTATGTTCGTAATTTGGATCGAAATTTCGTCTCAATCTGGACAATAGTACTTTTAGAAAATTGTGGATAAAACAGCTATGTGTTATTCTATTTTTTGATTTTTAGCTCCAAACGGTGTTACAGCTTTGGACGACTACAAACTGCTCTACAATGGAACCAAATATGGAGACCCAGTGTTTATTGATGAGTAAGTACATTATCTTTTTTTATGCATGTTGGCGGGTGTTCCCACTTGTTTTTCCGCATTTACCAACCTTTGCTCCTTTCAAGTTGGAAGCAGGACGTTGAATTCGGGAGACAGGTTTTAACAGGAGTGTCGCCAAATAGTGTAAAACGATGCACGAAGCTTCCTGAAAACTGCAACGTCACTGAGCAACATGTAGGAAGATTGCTTGAAACTGGGAAGACATTGGCTTCAGAGATGCAGGTAATCAAAAGCTGTTGCCAAAGTCTTAATGTCAAATAACATGGTTTGTTTGTACAGGCTGGAAAAATTTACATAGATGATTACAGTTATGCTTCAAACATTGAAAGAAACAAAGTTCCACTGACGAACAACTTTTTCGAAGCTGCAAATTGCATTGGCCTGTTCTATTCTACACCATCAGGGGATTTTGTTCCGATTGCCATTCAATTGGTTCCTGGTGATGTTGAATCTATTTTCACTCCGACCGATAAAGCAAACGACTGGATCCTTGCAAAAATGTATTTCAGAACAACACAAAGTTGCATACACGAGGTACGTTGATGTCTGTTGTCTTTAAGCAAAACCGAATTTTTCAACAATTAGAAAATACACTAATCCTAAAAAGAAAATATGCTTAAAATTCAATATTATGTCTAGTGGGTTGCTCACTTTTTTCTCACACATGGCTTATCCGAAACATTTTCTGTGGGTACTTTCCGATCTCTACCGCACTGTCATCCGCTCTACAAACTTTTACGGCCTCATTTGGTGTCAGTTGTGGCAGTTAACGAAGGAGCCAGAAGATCTCTTCTTCCTCCTCAATCTCTGGCCAATCAAGCTCTTGCACTTTGTAAGTTCAGAAAAGATTTTTTCTGAAGCATGAAGTTCATAATTGTATACATTTGCAAGTGCAACATTTACATAAGAAAACAATAATAAACCTTGTAACATTTTTAACGCAATATTAAAGCATGTTGGAATGTAATTGTCGAAGAACCAGACAATTCCCACTTTTTGACATTTTCAAAACCTATTATCGAAATGCTTTACTTTAATTCAAAATTTGTTATTTGGTGTTGTTACAGCTGCAACAAGTTCTCTTCGACTTTTATACAAAGATTTTGATCTGTCAAGTACTGAAGTTCCCAAAGACATCAAGTCACGAGGCAAGTTTATTAGAAACAAGTCTTGAAACCATTAAAGTCACATCATATATCTCCTTCAGGTGTGGAAGATCCGTGCCTGTTGCCAAACTATCATTATCGCGACGATGCATTAGATGTTTGGAACGTAATCAACAACTACGTGAAACGGGTGATCAGTTTCTTCTACAGGTGCAATGTGGTAAGTTGATCAAAGACCAAGCTTCTTATTATCGCAGTTGGTTTAAATGTTTTTCATAAAATAGTGAATGATTTGCACAGGATGTGAAAAACGATTTCGAACTTCAAGGATGGGCATCGGAGCTGGCCAACGAAGGGTTGGGTTGGCAGGATGGAAATACAAGAGGAATGCCTGAGAAAATCGAAACAGTGGATGAATTGGTAAAGTAATGAGCGATGGCTTTCAAACAAATAAAGTTAAATGCCTCACTTTTTCTTAGGTTCGCATTTGCACGATCATAATCTTTATGAGTTCGGCTCAACATGCGGCGGTCAACTTTGGTCAAATGGAAACTTACCAGTTTGTTCCAAACGCACCAGGATCTCTTCTACTTCCACCTCACAAGAAGGGAGAGGTATGTTGCAAGCTGTTTCGCGCACGTGGTATTCAGTAAGCTTTAAACCCAATCTATTGTGTATACAAGTCTAATTTTAGTTTTATCTACTGTATATAATGTATGCTTTAAGTAAGATTGGTAGATTCTGAATAAAGTATTTTTGCAGGGAAATCTGAAAAGAATCCTAGATACACTTCCTGGACCCAACATTGGTTTGCTTCTGGTCACTTTTGCTTATGCCTTGTCTAAGTATGCCGAAGATGAGGTTGGTTGTTTTAACTTACTTTGTGTTTTTGTACAACTCAGAGTCATAAACGGGCCTGGAGCCTGAATCCGGCCTGCACCCAGCCCGAACACAAATCGTTTTGAAAAGCCCGTTTGGGGCCGAACGTTTAATTACCAGGCCTATACATTGAAGCCTCAGGAAGACCAGCAAGACAACAACACAGTAGACAATTGGTCTTAAACAAGGCGTTTAAAGGCTGTTTGACATTAGGTTAGGTCCAGTAACTAGCTACTTAGCTAGTTAAATTTATTCAAAAAAATACTGACACATAGTGTGAAGTCAGGCCCGACTTTTTTGAAGAAAACTATGCCCGACCCTGGCCCAAAGTCCTGGTCCGACTTACAACTCTGGTACGACTCGGTTAATTTTTTCTAAGCATTTAGTCTCAGGCAGCTCCGGTTTAAATGTTGTCGTAACTGTTATTATTTTAAGATTTTGTCTTTAAAATCGAATTCAAGCCTACTTACAACAGTAAACAATTGTGTGTGTTTAGGTATTTTTGGGTGATTTTGTGGAAGATTTGTTTGTCGAAGAAGAAGTTAAAGAAATCCAGAAAGATTTCACAGCAGATTTGAACAAGCTTGATGTTAAGTTTAACAACCGAAACAAATCACTCAAGTATCCCTATTGGTATCTGCTGCCTGACAAAATTCCAGTCGATATCAATGTTTAAACTCTGTGGTTCGTTATAAACATCTCCAAACCAAACCGTTTTATTGTTATTATCATATCAACTTATTATCAACAACAATTTGTAATGGCAACTTACGATATATTTTATGTGAATATTCTGTGTCGCCTACCACCTTGAGAACAAATGTTTAAAAAATATAGATATACCTTTTGGAAATGAGTATTTTGTCACACACAACACCATTATTTCACACCGATCTCCGTCCAGGTTGCTAGAAGTTATTTCCGAGTGCGTATAAAATACAGCCATGAGGAGTTTTGACTTTATATTCGCCTATATTTTCCATAGATAAATTTACGACATGCCATCTAAATTGACATCGGATGCTGATATTTTAGGTTTAACAAAATTGCCATTTTTTAAGTTTAATTTATGTGTGTGTCAAATGTGCAAATATGCTTAGCATCATAGGCGCCGAGTTTTACAAAAATGCAAGGTGGCGGACGTAATTATGACGGCACTTTTATGACGTCACCAATGCGTGCAACCAAACGAGCTCCAACTCAAAACCCAATATACTTTTAATAGAATGAAACGTTCGTCAAATTCTTAAAAAAATGATTTTTTAAAAATAATAATCAGTTGGCACACTTTGCTTTAACGTTATTAACCCATTATTGGTTTAGCAACGTTAAGAAAATGTTTGATCAAGTTGTTGCTCTTGTATCACCTAAGTTAACCATTTATTACAGTACAATCGTGTTGTACACAATAATGGCCAAACATTTACTGTCAACAATTGTGTTATATTTCGCCAGCACGCTTGTTTAAAAGCAAAATTGATCCCAAATTTCTTCAGATTTTACGATATTTTGTACGATACCGCTACAAACTAACCAAATTTCCACGGTGGCCGCCACCGTGCTTTACAAACCCAAGGTGGCGGCGCCACCCCGCCACCGCCTACTCGGCGCCTATGCTTAGCATCGTAGTTTAGTATGTCGTTTAAAAAATTTTAAATCTGAAAAAAATGCATTACAAACAATTAAATTTTATTACTTGACATAAGTGCACAAATCTGACAAAAAAGATCATTAAAAGATAATAAACTAAATAGAATACGTGTAAAACTCTTTTTTCCCTGATCCCTACTAAATTTATGTTTAAAAGTAGTTAGTCCAACTGTTAAATTTTTAAATTTGCTTTCTGCACGATAGTCAAAAACACATTAAAACATTCTTTTAAACGATGTAAACAATTTATGAAAACATTGCTATCCAAAGACATTGTAACTAAAAACAGAGTGAAAAAAAGATTCACTTCCGAAAAAACTATAACGCAAGTTATTATCAAAACAAACATTGCATGTTGCCAGAGAATGCTTTGCTAAAAAATCCCGCATCATTCGTGCAACAAATCAGCTGTGCTTTGTGTTGCCTCACTGCTCACATTGTATACATTTGACGCTTCAGCGCCCTCTTGTGCTGCCCTCGCCTCTGCAATAAGATCTCTATACTTGTTTTCGAAAAACCCAAGCTGCAAAACATTGACAGAAATAAATGAAGAATAATAAATGCTGCATCAGGTGCTCAACTTGAACCAAAATTACCTTCCAAAGTGCAAGGCCGATAATAGCTAGTAAAGCGACACCGCCGATGATAGCGCCGATAATCGCTCCAATGCTACTTCCTCCGTCCGCAGTTGTTTGGGATCCTCCCACAACAAATGCTTTCACCAATGATGGGACCTGAGACGAATTGCAACAATAATAAGACTGGTTTGTTTGTTTGTAGCAAACCAGGCAGAATATTTGTAATTTGTTCAGTGCCTACAAAATTTCTTTGTTTAAATAAAATTATAACAGCAAATAAATAACTACAGTGTTAAAAATATCATGAATTTAAATGGTTCCGTTATATGCTTTATTAAGTGTATCAAAACGTGTACTTTTATAGTAGTTGCTCCATTTTGGGGATAGATGGGTGAAGCTGATGTATTAAGTAGCATCACACTTGAGAACGTCGTGCTTAGATCGGGCTTTAAAATATAAAAGATAAAGATTAATTTCACCTAATTTTTTTTGCATGTGCACGAGTCTAACCTGAGAAAGCGATGGAAGCCAGAGTTTATACTGGGCAGAAACTTTTATTGTTGTGAATTCTGGTTGGTTGAAAATTTGACAGGTGATCGTACCACATGACACACTGCTACAAGACTGCAAATCATTATTTTAAGTTATTATTAGCTAATTCATTTCACTAAACTCGTATTTATGTTCATCTGTAAAAATATAGTTTTATCTATCAATGGTTTTGTTTAAAAGTAAGCAACCTACCCGTTCGGGAGATAGTTGTGCTTCAGATTTGGTTGGGAATTTGATTGAAAGATTAAACGCACCGTTGTCGTACATTGGAATTTTCTGCTTGTTTTCTTTATTTGCGTCATCGCAGATGCAGTGCTTACCTGGCTGAAGGCACACAAAACACTTCGTCCCAGAGAACTTAATGTTAACATAGTTCACGAAATGATTACTTACCAAGCATTTAAAGTCGTATAAATAAAGCAGCGGGAATCCATCTTTGGTTGATTCAGGCCAAGTAAAATGAAACCAAGCTGAAGATAATAAGTTGTTTCCACGGTTTTCGATCTAATTTAAAAGGGCACTTAAAATTAACATGTCGATTACAAATTGATGCAAGTGAAAGCTTACGGTCATTGTGTGTTGTATATTGGTCAAGTTCCCTCCCAATAGTGGATCTGTTAGACTGGTGATATAGTTGGGCGATGCGGAATGATTAAAAAATATCGTTTCAATAGGAAATGAAGACCTACCCAATTTAAGTTAAATATACGGCATTTGTTTAATCCTGTTGCAATCGCAGACAATGAAATAATTGTACTTACCCGCCTGGAACCAGATTAACTCCATACTTAATTGGGAGACTGTACCTTATGGCGTTGTTACTGCTGGTCGGGTCACTTGACTCATTGCGACTACAAGCAAAAAATCGTCAGTAATACAATGCAACAATGCAGTGCAACTTGCAGACTGAAAGGTCAGGCACACTTGTCTAAATTCTGACATATTACAGGCTGTACATATACATTTTCACTCATGCGTACAGTTTGTCTATGTATTGCAGATTACATAAACAAAATGATTTTGAGAAAATAGTTTACTAAAAACATAAACATAAAACTAACCTGGAGAATATTTGCCCGTTTATGGTGAGAGCTTTGATAGTAGCAGTCAATCTCAAATCTTCCAACGAATACGAAAGTGTCACGGTGCACTAAGACATTCAAGATGAGTAATATTGTTTTATTTTATTGTTTTTATTTTCAGTACTTTTGCCCTTTAGCTTACCGTTTCGCCTTTCATCAGTACAGATGCCAAATTATTCATAACAATAACTGCATTTCCAACCACGCTCAGGGTGTCAGACTTTATTGCGCATGTACTAGTGACCTGTTTGATGCACAAGTATTACCAAAATGCAAAATAAATACAAAGGCAATATTTAGTCATCTTGTCGAACCTGGTTGATACCTAGTCCAGTTGAGGAAACAACCATCCGTGTGAAAACCGAATGATCTGGACCAACATTGCTTATAGTTACGGTTGCTGTCATTAAACCTGGTGCATTTTCAATTACCAAGGGAGTTGTCGATGGTGGAATTCTGAGAGAAAAGTTGACGAGTTTGAAAACAAATTTGTGAAGATTACAGACGTTTCTTACGAGAAAGAAGCAGACAAGCCAAGGTCATGAATACATTGGCGGTTGTTACCAGAGCAACCGGTGGTAAGCAACCATTCAGCTTCCGTAAACTTGGCGCCAATTGGATCCAGCACTGCCGAATAAAGAGTGCTTTTGTGTCTTGGTGTGAAATCATAAGAATATCTGATGATCAGCGGCAATGAACTCAAAGCTCCGGTCGGTGCATAAGATGCAATCTAGTGATGGGAGTCGAACGCATAATAGACTGCTACACTAACTAGCTGCTTTTTAACTTTTAGTTATTTTTATTGGATAAAACAATTTTTGCTCAAAAGTAAAAAATCAACTGACAACTGACAAAAGTCATACAAAATACTTGACAACCCATGTGAAGGTTTACACTGTACTTACATTTAAACGAATATCGTACGAGTAGCATATAGAAGATCTCTCAGCTCTTGTTAAGCGGGTAAACGTGGTGGCAGTCGTGCTGTTGTCAGCTAACTGAATCCGTTTTTCGGTGGCGCTTGCAACAAGATTGTCCAGAGATACAGTGGTAATCAATTCTAAGTAAAAACGGGGTAATTCGAATAAGTTTGTTTCAATAATAAACGTTGGTACTTACGATGAATTATATTATCAACTGTGGCTCGCTGTTGTGATTTGATGCAAACTCTTACTGTGGCGCATTTAAGGGACCTAAGGCACGTCATAAGGTCAACTAATGGTGGAGTAATCGTCACACTTGCTGTGACGTCAACGACGGGTCTTGAACGCAGGATGATCACTTTATCACTGGATGGAGCAGATATCAGTAGATCAGGATACTTATTTCCATCAACGTCAATTCCCTGCCGAGGACCTTTCGTGATCGAATACCCGAAATTGACCAGTGATAGCGCCACAGAGCTTCCAAGTATTTTCTGTTGGGTTCAATTCGATTTTGATGGGTTCAACAAATTTTTTTGATGGGTTCAAATTTAAAACATCGTTCATTGAGTCAATAATCAGTCAAACCTACCTGTTTATGCAATTCGCTCAGGCCTGTTAAACTTCCGTAATACAAATACACAGCTCCACTTGCAGTCGCTGAACGAGATTCCATTGGTGCTCCGATCACTATGTCGTCATAACCGTTTTGGTCGACGTCACCAACACGTGAAATACTCATCCCAAATCGAGAACCAATTGCATTTGAACCAGTTAACACCAACGGGTTATTCTAATAAGTTAGTAACAAATTTTACTGGGTAAAAATACACTACATTTTGGCAAACAGTGCACCAAATGGCTAGAAACAAAATAAAATAGCTTTACATATTTACCACACATTCTATGTCTTATTACACGTACTCCAAAAAATGAACTTCAAATTGTCACAGTGTAAGTTATTTACCACAAATAGTTATTTGACAACAATTTCTTAATTATCCTCTGTTGCAATGGATATAAACACCAGAGCATTACAAGTTACAAAAATAAAACACTTCGTGCAAAAAATCACCCAATATTGAGGCCCTGGGCGAGATGGAAGACTCATGTAAACAAAAACTCTTCCTTGATCATATCCTCCTTGATTTGAATAAAGAGGTGCAGACACAAGCAAATCATCAAAGTTGTCATTGTTTACATCAACTGCTAAAACCGATTGGCCGAAATAAGCTCCAAGTTGCCACATTGTACCAGATGGATGAAGTGAAAGATGATTGGAAATATGTTGCGCAAGTTGGCTTGATTCGATAATTAGCACCTGTCACATTATTGTGTTTAAAATTAAAGATGTACTAGTATAGAAATCGTCCTGATCCACAGATGCTCAACAGACTATTCCAGTCACGTATATTGACTTACCTTAGCAGAAAATTTCAGCACAATCAAATCCGTATGTGCTATTTTCTTTACAAACCACTGCCGATATCGATTTGGCACAAAGTTATGTCTTGCCAAACAATATCTTGGTTTATTGCCATGTTTAGATTCTTTTGGGCATTGGGTATCAGTTTTAAAACTACTGGGTACGACGGTGCACAAAAAACGTAAAATGTAGAATCAAGCGTTACTGGTTTAGCTTTGACCATCTCTCCCACATCACTTAAACAATATCAATCAGAGCAGTTAGTTTGGTAGATGTAAATAAAGTTTAACTGATGTGATTTAACTTAAGTTCATTACTTAATTACATAATAAACGAAAATGAATAAAGCGCTGCTAAGAGTTTTTTGTTTATACTATACATTATCTATAATAATGCTCGTTGAAGTTATGCTTTTACCCGGCCCTTTGAATTATATCTTGGTTCTCCGCTTGCAACAAACTCAATATTTCCACCTTGAAATTTTCCATTTGTAACAGAATAACCTATATAAAAAAAATTAAAAATCAAATTTTTGTTTAAAAAACGATGATAAAAGAATTGGGTTTTTAACTTTTTCCCAGCTTACCAAGATATGTTTCTTTTAGCTGCGCGAGATCTTCTGACATGGCAAGGGTCCTCAGTCCTGTTATGTTGAGAAGTTGTGGCGTAGTTGTTTTGCTCACAGGTGTGGGATATCCCATTATAGTCCCTATTCGATCGTATGAGCCCACAGAGCCGAAATAAAGCTTGTTTGTCTGTAAGAATATAAAATGATGTTCTGTTTGGAGAAGATATGGACTTTATCTATAGTATTCATTGCGTACGAAATATCCAGAAAGTGCAAACTTTACAATTAGCTAATTGGGGTTTTTAACTTATGTCGTTTGTCTTTCATTTAAATGTACAAAAACTTTCGTGGCCACTCATATTACCGATGATGATGAAGAAAACCCAAGTTGGCACTGACTAACGTCGTTGGTCGAATTTGCAGTGGATCCTAACAAACAAGTTTAAATGGAAAATAATGAGCATCAACTATTTGTGTTGAATCGTTGGCCTACCTTCCAAGCCAGATGATGTCGTTTCTTGGATAATAGCAAGTATATTTGAAAGGATGGTTCCCAAATCATCGTAATTTGACACAGTGAGATTTCTATTCGGAGCTCCTGCAATGTCATTTATTTGAGTTCGGTCGTAGGAACCAACTCCGACTCCGACTGTTATTGTCCCGGCAGCTCTGTCAAACGAAATTCACCATTGAAAAAACTTGGGTGCCGACTTTACAACTAGATCGTGTTGCTCATTTAAAGTAAAAGGAATGTTATCGTGTTTGGTTGCAAGATAATCCAAACTGTGTGTATGTAAAACCGAAGCGTTTCGTACTTTATAAATTGCAATATTTTAACTGTTTAAGTACTTATCAACTGCCGGCAAGAATAAAAACTCCAAAACTATAGTAACCATGCTTAAGAAAATTGATTTTTTTTATAATTTTCAGCAAAGACAATTTTAAACTATCTTTGATCATCAAAGTATCTTTACCTTGCATCTTCTGCAGCACTTTTAACAACCTTGGGTCCATTGGATTCTCCGTCCGTCAAAACTATCATTAATTTTGCTGCAGCTCGTCTCCCTGTGGTTGAGAGTTGGTTTTGCGCTTCAATGATTGCTGAACCCGTCCAAGTGAAATCCCCATTGATATAGTCCAAATTTCTTATTCTATCTAATCATTTGCATTAATTTTGTTTATCGGTAAAATATCCTAATTAGGTAACATTTATTATTCCGAATGAGACCACACATCAAAATATTTTATGAAGTTGAACTGTTTTAAACTTTAAAATGTTTTTTTCAAACACAGCATTTTTAAAGCGATCAAAGACACAATAGCATGTGTTAGAAGGCTAAAAAATTTGAGACCCACATAATAACTTGTTACAATTACAACGCATTTACCTGTTAAACCAGAGTAGTCTTTTTCAAATACATTTAATCGAAATTCCACTTTAACCCGGTGTGAAAATAAAATTAGTCCAACTCTAAAGTCTCCGGATTGAATTTTTGATCTGAAAGTTCATTTTTATTATCTTTTTTGTTTACTCATCTCATGTCACGTATTTTTTAAATGCAACGATCGTGTTAATAAATGTCCTAAGAGAGGTAAATTGATATTACCATTAGGTTGTATCGCAATAGGCTAAGTGTAATGATCGTGTTATTTGTTAAATTTAACTTAACTATTAATCTACTGTGGTTAGATTTTATTTAAATGTAAATTCCATTTCACTTATGTAAATTCCACATCGGCACACATTACTTTGTAACCTGTTTTTAATAGAAACATTCTTTTTAATGGCTCGGTTAAACTAACGTACTTACCGAAAATTGGATAAAATGTTCACAACCCATGTAAGTCCTCTTCCAAAATTATCAAAATTCACACTTCCTGAGTCATCTACAACGAACATGAGCTCAACCCAATTCGGACAAGCTGAATATAATTTTGGGGTTGCTTAAAAACAAATCCTAACTTTGCTATACAGAGACACAATACATTAACGTAGTGGTTTTTAGTTGTGATGCCACGAATCCGCTTTAAAAGGTTCAGGTCGCAATCGAAAACTCATGCATGACGCTCATATCTGCATAAATTATTTTGCATATGTGGTTTGTGTTGAGATAATTAATATAAGCGTTTGTCGTGTGTTGCTCACTTCCTGGTGGTTAGGGTTTCTTGTAAACAACAAAAGTTTTGGTGAAGTTTCAGTGTCGAACCAAACTGTTTGAAAATTTAGGCCTAAACCGACCCATCGCCAAAGCGGCATGTTTTGGCCAACCGAAGTTTCAAGGCGTCACTCGTTTCAAACTAGGTTCCTTAGAACTACAACGAAATTAAGCTGTACCAAATGTTTGGCAAAGTTATAAGTTTACAAAAACAGTACTAAGGTTTTTTAACAAATGGGGAATGTCCGGGAACCACCTATAACCAATGCGTTAATATGTATAATAAGTTATGTAAGTCTAGTAACCTGTAGAATAAGATTTACTAAATATATCAGGTAAGGATACCAAACTTAATGGTGAATTTTTTTTGATTTTTATACCCAGTGCTATAAGACGCGATAACACATTAGACCTACCCCATGTACAAGGTGTGGGCAGTTCTTCAAAGCCATTTCGATACTTATAACAAACTCCGATCATTCTCTGCTGTACCTGCGCATCTGGGCATGTCTCCTCAAACAAAGAACCACAAACCTTTGAAAGAGGTTTTATTTACATTTCTACAAACTTTGTTATAATCAAGTGATTTCTATAACCCAGGGGTCTCCAACACGCGGCCCGCGGGCCACATCTGGCCCGCGAGGCAATTTTCCGTGGCCCGCGGCGCGTTATTAGCAAATGAAAAAATATTATTATTTCGTTAAATAGGACCAACTTTTTGTTTTACTCATCCGTCGAGTGTTTAAGAAAGGAAAAGTAATGAAACTTTAACTGGACACACCCATATATCACTATACGTTAAAAAAATGAACCTTTGTGATACATAAATATGATGAAATAATGCGAACTTAGTCTGCTGGTCATCAAGTGTAAATTTAGAAAACCGTTTAGTTCTTGTTTACTGTGTAATTTTATTTTATGGATGAGGAACGTTTATGCCTTTGAAGACCAATCAACATTTTATTAACATTTGAGTAGGCCGCCTAGACTGTTTTAGGTGCTTAGGACGATTTTTATAAGAAACAAATTGAACTCGCGGTCAAAGAAAAATCCAATACTAAAGCCAATCAAACGCTTTAGCAAAACTAAATCTTAACCTGCTAAAAGTAATTTTCAGTTTTACCACTACAGCTTTTAGGATTCATTTCACCTAAATATTATTTGCTTGGTAACGCATATCAATGATCTAAGAGCGGTTTGTGACATCACAGACAAAACTATAAAATATGAATTATGCGCAAACAATTGCATTCATTGTTAATTGTGGTGAAATAAAAAGCCTTGAACAAGCAAAAAAGATTTTAAAGACAAAACCTCATAAAGGTCAACGAAAAAAAGCGCCTTCAACCGTTAAAGAGCCCAAGACTTTGGTTTGGAAAGAGCCGGCCTAGAGTGTTAATAGAGTGGTGTTTAGCTTGCATAATTAAGGTCTTTGAAAGCGTTTTGACATATCAGGGCGCATGTGGCCCGCGGCTTCAAGGCAGCTCAAACATTGGCCCAGGACAAACTTTGAGTTGGAGACCCCTGCTATAACCAATAAAACATTAATAGTTATGTAATAGAAAATACCGTAGCTTCGCCCGTAGACAATCGATCAACAGATATTCCAATTGCTCCACCCTTTGCTGAAAAAACATGTCGACAATTTAGATTGAAGCAAAATAAATCAGAAATGTTTTCAAAAAATGTTTTTAAACGACATACATGTACATTTATACTGGTGATAAGACACTGACCGCAATTTAAAGTTATTTTACGGAATATCCCAAATAGTTTAACTAGCACAGTTTACAAAAGTCAATCAAAACTTTTTAGCCTATATGCATTTGTTGTTACCAGTCGCTGACGTTTTTTCGCATATCTGACTTCTTCCGGTCGATATTGGGCACACATAAAGAGCGCCGAATGGAACCCTGTTAATTATACCGCCTTGATATGGAGCACCGACGTACATTGTATTTCCACTACTGTCAACGTAACAATAGATCGTTAATTTTCAGGAAATTAAGCACGCAATGTGTTATAAGGGAAATGACAATTTGTTAACGCCTGATTCACTTCCTGTGTTCACAATATGGTAAGTAATAAATGACGTAAATCAGAGAAGATTAATGCTACTAGGGCAGTGGTTCTTAACCGAATGTTTTCAGAGGGAAATTATGTAAGTCACGTAACCAAACTCGGGCCCGAGGGTCGAACCCGGCTTTGAATTAATCGTTGAAAGTTACTTTCCTAAAAATTTTTCGCAACAACATTTAAGATTAATTTCAGCAAGGCTTACAAGACACATACAAATCCAAAGGACGTTTGTTACATCACAGACAAGACTAAAAGTATCAATGACTTTGTTATTGTGCGCGAATGAATGCCTTTCCTTTGTTGATTGTAATGCAATAAATGACTATTGCAAGCAGGGGAGACTCTTCAATATTCCAAAAACTTGAATCTCTCACAGAAGTAATAATTAAACTCAATAAGATTGCAGTATAGCGTTGAGGTTCCAGACCAAATCGCTTCACAAAATTATTTCATTTATAGAATAAAATTTTTTGTTATAACTTAGGGCACAAAACACCAGTATAAAAATAACAGAGGGGGAAATTCGAAGTTGGTGATTAACTTTAGTGGGAAACCACATCAAAAAGGTTAAGAACCACTGTACTAGGGGCTTAACTAGAAGGGTTGAGTGATTGCAATGTTGTCCATCAGATCTTATGTTATGTACTATGGTCGAGTAGACTCTGTTAGTTGTGGCGTCAGGACATGAATTTATCAATGATGTCAAGTTGACAAAATTTTTGTAGAGTTTGGTGCGAATCATCACTACAGAAATAATATTTTCGAGACATTTATGTGGCGAATAAAGTAACTTTTGGGAAAACAGACCCAAAAACATGACAAATTAAGATCACAAAAGCAAATCTATAAGTTACTAAACTGAATTTTACCTTGCGACAGTGGCAGAGGAAGCACCAAAACCCAAAATATCAGATGAAGATTTTGTTGGGTAGAGTTGATGGTATTGACCAGTTTCGATGTTTTGTGATAAAACAACACATGCCCAGAAAGCAAACGAAATGACATGCATATACAACATTGTTTTCACCATTTATAACATTTAAAGACCTGAAAACTCAAATCGCATTTTTACCGACTCTTAGTCTTTGCAATTAAATTTCACGTAGCAAACATGTATAAAGGATTTACTTAAAATACAATATGATTACTTAAAAACATGTCCACTTAAACAAATGAATAAAAGTCACAAAATAACGACCAAAAGGCACCTCCCACAGACGCATGACTAAAACCTACGTACTTTTCACATCAAACACAATCTATGTGGCTATATTTGGTATTTACTGGTTTATATTAGACTCACCAAGAAACAATCCATTCTCAAGTGGCGCCACTTCCCGTTTTCCTAATATCGCAACGTCAAAGTAAAAAAGCTCGTCATGGCAAACTTTCAATACACAAAGCAACCCTTTAAGGCAGATTACTTTCTGTTTTGGCTGCAAGCATTGAACCACAATGAATCATAACACTCCTCGGTTCAAGCACAATTAACCTCGGTTCAAGCACAATTGACAGCCTGCACTGCTGATGACAATGGCAATTGTTGAAACGTCTGCATGAAGTTCTCTGGCAGTATGTGTTTGTAGTGTTCCTTATCATAACACTATTTTCACCCGTCTTTTAAAGTCACGGTAAAGATTAAGCTGCATAATAACGAAAAATTAAAATGTTTACACAAAACATAACCATTGAGAGTTTCGTGTACCGTTATATTTACTTGAACTGCTGTGCCTTAAAATATCGTCTACTTTTCTCGTACAGTTATTTCATATTAGAGCTATACTGTACGGCACAACGCGTTGCACCCACACATCACGCATTTTAGCACCAAAAACTTCCTTGCATCACACAATGCGGTACAGTCATAACAGTCTTTACGCGTGGAATGCAACTAGAACAGGCTCTGTCGTCACAGCCAGGCAGCTTCTATGACGTAACATCACGTGAGAATTTTGACGTTGATGGGCTTGATGTATTTTGAGCTAGTTTATTAATTAAAAATCCTATGTCTAGGATGTAGGTTTGATGGAGGAAACAATACACGCAAAAATCTCACGTGATGCTACAGTTCATACTTCAGAGTTGCTGATCTATACTCCAGTATCCAGTATTACCAAAATTGGCTGGTGGCTTTCTTTACATGCCGAGTTTTAAAGGATATTCGTACTCTATATCAGTAGTTCTCAACCGCCGGTCCACGGACCGGTGCCGGTCCGCGTCAACTCTTCTGCCGGTCCGCCAAATATATTACAATTTTTTATCTCAATTGCAAAATGCAAGATGTTGAAAGCTTGTCCATTAATTGAACAATAAAACATCCAATTTTAAGCTGATTTAGAATATTCACGTTCCCTAACTTGCAGCATGTCGTACGTCACAATGCGGTAAGGGTGGTGCCAAATGAAAAAGTGCAAAGGACAGCAGCAAACTTCTCATTACGTTGAATTTTTATATTTCTTTAAAATTGCATATTTTTATCGTAATTACATGTTGGGTTGATTTTGAAAGTCCACCGGTCCGCGAAATTTGTTTTTAAAGTTTACCGGTCTGCAAACTTTAAAGGTTGAGAACCACTGCTCTATATGGTTATATCAAGGCATTCCCTTTTAATCAACCTGCTTGGCAATTTAAACGAAACTGAACGCCCCATTCTCTTCGCCACATGCAAGGACAAAATACGAAAGTTTGCTTCTTACGCTGTTAATAACTTTTAAAATAGTTCCACAGTTTATAGGAAATAACAAACCAAATTGCAACCAACAATTGTAAAAAAAATCTTGTAGCATAAGCCTTAACATAAGATTCAAGAAAATAACGACAACACAAGTGACATGGTTTTGAAAACGTACCATCATAAATACACACGCTTCCGCTCGCACGGTAATATGACTCATGCCACGACCTAGACAGGGAAATAGAGCAAGTTGTAGTTCTGTGCTGTCTAGTAAAAATCACTGCTTCAACTAAGATGAAAAAGTCAACGGCTAATCGTCCACCAAGTTCATAGTGCTAGCACTTGTTGTTGGTTCATTTACTGCCTCTGTGACATCATTATCAGTTGTCTGTTCGCCACCTTCTGGAGAATTTTCGTTTTCGGCTTCGCGTTTCATGTCTGCGTATTTGCTCTTAAAGAATCCGCCCTATTCAAAAACATAAAATTAACAAATAATTAGGTACATAAGACATCGATTTAAAGTCCACTTGGAATGTAGCTTGACTGACAACAAATATTTCATTAAAAAATGCAGTCATCTTGTAACACAATTTTTTTATAAAACTGTATTGTTAAAGTCCACTTGAAATACAGCTTAATTAACAAGGAATGTTTCATTAAAAAACGTAGTCATCTGGTAACACAAACATTTTAACAAAACTTTATTGTCATTATAAGTTAAGTGTTGTAACACAAGTCCAGCTATATCGTGAGTTAAATTACCCAATAAACTCCAAATCAAAACCTAAAATTAGTTAACCATCATCCACGACAGTAGGCAACACCAGGTTTTTTTTAAGGTTTAGTTTGGGTGACCGCTAAGTAGTTTTAAGAGACAGCAAGTGTTTCATTTAAATACCAAAAAATAGCCATATTTGCTTATTTGGGAAACCGCTGGAGAAATTTGGGGGACATTACAATAACTCAAATCCCAAGTAAGTATGTAGTGCATTGTTACCTTCCACAGTGCTATTACAAGAGCTACCAACAAAAGAATTCCTCCCAATACTCCTGCAATAATGACAATAATGTTTATTGTTCCGTCATCGGTTGCCGCTGAAGTCACCTTGTCAGTCACTTTCGTGTTAATCTATAACAAAATAATCCAAAGTAAAACATTTTACTGCAGTTGTGTATTATTGCAGTTGTACTCTGCTACTTACTGAGGATCTCTGAATTGGATTTGTAATGACAAGAGGCGAACCAGTTGTGTCAAAAGCAAGATGACTGGTTAGCGTCGTCTCAAAGTTTTTCTGAAAAACGAACAAACTTTATCTATATTTTTCAGGAGGCATCTAAAACATACAGGATCGCTCGGATCGCTTGGATCGCTTGGATCGCTTGGTGCATAATTAACACAGCTTGGCTCACCTTTATAACACCTGGTGCACATTTATATCGCTTGGTTCAACCTTTTATCGCTTGGGGAACGTTTATATCGCTTGGTGCACATTTATATCACTTGGTTCACCCTTAAATCGCTTGGTGCACCTTTATGCCACTTGGCGTACCTTTATATCGCTAGGTAAAGGTGCGCGTAGCATTATACAGGTGCACCAAGCAAAACAAAGTTGCACCGAGCGATATAAAGTTGCACTGGCCAAAATAAAGGTGCACCAAGTGGAATATACGTGCACCAGGCGACATAAAGGTGCATCATGCGATATAAGGGTGAACCAAGCGATATAATAGTGCACCCTGCTATATTAAGATGCACCAAGTATTATCAAGGTGCACCAAAGGATATAAAGGTGCACCAAGTGATAAAAAGGTGCACCAAGCGATCCTGTATATTTTAGATGCACCGATTTTTTTACTATTTGGACCCAACATGTAAAGTTCTTAGTTTAACGACAGTCACACGACAGTCTGTGAAGACTAAAAACTGTCCTTTACCGTGTCACCATGCAAAAAATAAACTTACTTAGTTAAAATAAACTTTACTTAGTCAGAAAACAGAGTAACAAATAAACGGAATAGGTATAAAAAATACACGTTAGTAATAAAACGTCACCTAGCACAAAAAGACGAACATGTTATGATACGCAAAGTATAACGTTTAGTAAATAATAATCCTGTTTAATTTTGTCATTTTGTTTTAGATGCTTTTGTAGTTTACCTGCTGGAAAGTCGGTAACCAGACTTTAAATGATGACGTCACTGATAAAGTTGTATGTGGCGAAAGCTGATTGGTCGAGCAATTGATTGACAAACACTGTACATCCTGACAAGTCTGTAACATACACAAACTATTGCAATATTGCAATAATTGTATGCGATTTATTTAAAGAACATTACCGTTTTTGGATTAAATGTGGATGTTGAATTGTAGTTGAGTGACACACTATTGTTGCTGTATCTGAGTTGCAACTTGTCGACGTCGGACAAACTCGAACAAATGCATTTGCTTTTCGGCTACAAATTAAAAACAATACCCGAATAAATCTCATGTAAAAACTTTAATGGTCAAACACTAACATGTTTCAAATGGCATCATTGGGTTGTGATTAGATGATTTTTTAGTAAGATATCGCTACATAGAACTAAAATTACATGATAGAAATTTTGTGTGCCTCGAAAAACTTACCTCACACTTAAATTCGTAAAGGTAAAACAGGGGTTGTCCTTGTTTGGTTAATGCTGGCCATTGAAAAGAAATTGCAGCACGTGATACCACATTGGGTCCGTTATTAACTATCTAAAACAAGACAGATCAACTTTAGGCCTGCTATAAGCCACATAATGAACATTACAGGCCTACTATCAGTTCAGTTAGCCTAGTATAAGTTAGTCATTACATATACGAACTGGTACGGCAGGCCCATTAAAGGGGGCATACCGAATCAGCCACGGAAAGGCTCGTGTCGTGGGTTCGAATCCCACTGCAGGCTAGATTTTTCTACCCTTCACCTTTGCCAATGGTGTGAATACTTGGTGACCGGCTGATTCGGTATGACACCTTCACGGGCCACGCCTAAAATGTTTTACACACAAGTGTGCAGTGATCGATTGTATGGACGCTTCAGGGCTGATCCTAGTTATGGATTTGTATTCATCTTAATTTATTAAACATCATTATTTTAGGCCAAGGTGCGTTTTGCGTTTACACAACGTTGTAAAAGTATTGCAGACCGACAAACTTCAATTTTATTCTTGAGGCGTAAGACTCCTTTCACTGTCATACAGTTTCGGTGCATATCGGAAATTATCTTTAAATGTGAACAAGTTGGTGTTGTACATTTCTGTCATACATTTTGGACTTTAAAAATGCTTCATAGGTTTCGAACTAACTTTGTAAGTGTGGTGTAGGTCTGTTCTGCTTTCTCCAAGAGCGGCGTCATTTAAACTTGACACGGTTTGTGACGTAACATTGGGTAGAACAAAAATGCTTGCCGGTGTTCCCGTCCTAAAACGCATACCATAAAAAGGTTATTTTTATAAATTATTTGTGAACATTTCAAAGCAATATCACGTAAACTTTAGTTTGAAATGTTTGTTTTGTACATTTCTTACAAACCAGTCACACATTTATTCATAAACAAGCATTTAACCACTAAATAATCAACTTTAAATTGAAACGTTTGTGAATCAAATTTACTCATTTCAATTGGATCATTTAAGTTAAATTAAAAAAGTTGTATTAGGTGGCAAAAATAGTTTTAACCTACCCTCCGATTAAGACATCTGTTGCATAGAGCAAATCTTTGCTGTAATGAAACATGTTGTTGGTAGTGTCTCTCTCGTTTGATGTGTTTCCCAAACTAAACAGTAAATAAAAAGTGTTTTATACTTAAAGGCATTAAATAAATTAAAATAAATCAACTTTACTTTAAAATATGATTGTGTAAATATGCCCTATTATTTCTACCAAACTGATTAATTTTCAGCAAAAAGATCAGAATGTACTAGTCGCCAACCTTAAGGCTAAAACACACATTTAAAATCTTCTGAACGTCTAAATTCAAAATGTGCAATGTATCAATCTTAACGCATTTTTATTTGTTTTTAGGTAATGTAAAAGATAATTAGTTTGAAGTTTTGTCACACAAGTATCTTGCACTTTAGTAAAACTAGGTTTGATTGTTTATACAATATCTATTAAACTTCAGATTTTAATTTTCAATAGTACCTTGAAAGTATTCTTCCAGTCAAATCAAATTGCTCAGTAGATGCAGATGAGAGAAGCGAGTTGAACGAATAGTACAAGGTGAAGTGGCACTAAATACAAAAATATAAGTTACAGATAGTAAAGTCAATATAATTCACAATACAAACTTCTACATCAAGTTTAAAGAGGGCAGTTACAATATAACCACTATTGATTTTTAACTTAGCCTACCTTGGTACCGGGAGCCATAAAGCGATTTGAAAGTGCTGGTGAAACATATTCCAACACAACAAGACCTGGTGACGTAATTGAAATCGTTCTGACGCAGCTGCCATTTGCCTAAATTCGAAAAAATGTTCGTTCATTTACGCTAAACTACACGTTTCAGCCAAATGACAATTTGCTACTAACCTGAACAAACGACAATTGGGGTGAAGTCATTTCGATTTTCGTGAAGTAAGAATCTCCGGAGCCGTTGTTACCAATAGCAACGTTCACAGTAAATATTGGTGGGTCGGTCCCTATTACGAATGGCTCTTTTCCAGTCCTTATTCTAAACAATTAAGTGCCAACAGTTAGTCATGTCTCAACGTTTTTTGTATCTTCATTTAACTGTAAACGGTTCTACTTCATACATCATCCATTTCAAGGTATTAAGAAAACTTACGAATAAGTTGCGTCAATTGTGAGATCATAATCACAAAATCCCCCGTTACCATAGCAACCAGCTCGTGATGGCCAAACAACTTCAGTAAAGTTTGAGGCAAAATGATCCAAAACTGGCGACATTTGCGTGTTGAGATGACGTGATGGTAAATGATGTGAAAATTGTATGACGATCGCAGTTGAGATCAGTGATGTGGTGAGAGAGGATGGCTAAAAAAGTTTTTTATTATTTGTTATTTTAAGTTTGAAAATTAGTTCAGATGAATGCAAAGTCATAACTGGGATCAGCCCTGCAGCGTTCATGCAGACCAGCGATTATGGCCATCATAGTACGCCAGGCCCATTGAAGTCGTCATACCAAATCAGCCGGTCACCAAGCATGGCAAGGCGTAGGTTAGATCAATGGGACTGGCGTACTAGGAAGTTTGAAAATCATCATTTTTATGGTTTTACGTATTGTTAATGATCTGATCGAATCTGTTTTTATTACAATATAAATTCAGTGTTTAAAGTATGCATTTTGTGCAACTAGATATGACTAAGGTACATCAGTAAAGTTACCTGAACTTGTATGAGATGAGTTTCACATGACTCTTGCAAACCGATAGATAGATTTTTCGCCATAGATAATTGTGTAGAATTGAAAAAAATCAAACGTTTCACTGCCGACGTTGCATCAAGAACAAGATCAGTGTTCATTTCTTTACAGAGAAAAGCAGTTTGTACAACAAATTTTTGCTTCGTATGATTAAAGCAAAACAAAAGGGAGATTATTTAATAATAATTACCGTAAGTTTCCCCAGCGGTCATCCGACGCAATGTACCACTAATGCAAGTGGTCACCGAACCACATGAGCTTAAGGAGTTTTTCAAGCAACCAATTAAATCCAAATTTGGTGGGTTTAAAATAATTCGTGACGTCACATCGAGAATAGAACGTGACCGTAGTACGACAACTCTATCACTAGATGGGGCTGAAACAACCAAATCAGGGAATCCATTTCCGTCTACGTCTTTTCCGGTTTTTGAGGCGGTAAATCCGAATAGTTTCAAATTAGAGGAAATTGACTTTCCCTTGACAACCTGCAATATGTTTGAATTGTCAATTCTAGCCGAGCGCAATTTTAAATTCGCAACATCAAATGTTGGCCAAACTTTAGCTCAATCTAGGCAGGAAGATCCTTTGTAATTATTTACTTTGTAATTAGAATCTTACATGAGGTTAAATTGCAATTCTGGCACATTGATCGTGGCCATTGTGGCACTGAAAAGCACCAGGGGTGATTTTAATCGCTGACATAATGTAAAACTGCAATCTTTACTTGCTATTTTAGCAGCTATACAAAAAATGTAACCAATTCTCTGACCTGCGTCATACTTGGGGAAACCCCCAGCTTTGATAGATAGTAAATGTGAATCGATCCGGTGGCAGCGTCCTCTCCAGGTGCACCAATAACTATGTCGTCATATCCGTTTTGATCGAGGTCACCAGCGTTGATGATTGACATCCCAAATCTCGAGCCCACAGCGTCTGAGCCTTTTAACACTTGAGGTGAGTAGAAAGCAGATGCAGACTGCACAAATAGCATTACGTTAAATACCAATGAGTAATACCTAACTGAAAATGCGAAGTCTAAATTAACACAAAAAAATACAACTGTTTAACAAAAAACAAACATATAAAAAAAATTTGCAGCTAAAACAAAGGTGGGAGAAAGTAAAAATCTTCCTACCCAATATTGGGGACCTGGTTTATCCGGATTATTCATGTAAACAAAAACTCTTCCTTGGTCATATCGTCCTTGATTTGAATAAAGAGGAGCAGACACAAGCAAATCATCAAAGTTGTCATTGTTTACATCAACTGCCAAAACCGATTGGCCGAAATAAGCTCCAAGTTGCCACATTGGACCAGATGGATGGAGTGAATGATGCGTTGTACTGGAATCAATTGCTCCGAAAGCTGGGTATATTGCGACCTACAAAAATTAGACAACCGTAACTTTCAAAAATTTAACAAATGTATCTAATAAATAAAGCATTAAAAAAATTGGAACAAACTACCGACATTTCTAACGCTTCATTTACGGTTTTAAACATCAAGAAACAATACACTAAAATAAAGTATGCAAAGTTGCTATGATAGAAAAAGGTTAACAGCAACTTACGATTCCTTTTGAATGATATCGGGGTGAACCACTTGCAATGAACTCTGTTCCACTGAGGAAGAATCCCGTTGTTACAGAATAACCTGGTTCAAAAACCGACACTCGTAAACACCGTAATAAATTTCAAATTTATCGAGAAAAGGTTGGCACATACCAAGATATGATTGGTTGAGAGATTGAATGCTACTTGCACCGAAAATCGCAGTGACGCCTTCAGTGCCGATGTAACGTGAGAATGAAGATTTAATGCTTTCATCATTATCCCGATAATCGACAACAGTACCTGCGCTGTCATACGAACCAACCGCGCCAACGTACAAATCGCTTGTCTAAAATATAACAAAAAGTTATGAACATCCTCAGCAAACAAATTATTTTATAGATCATAATAAACTTAGTTCGAAAATACAAGCCCGAATCCCGTTCTTATCCGCATTTTTATAGTAAAGGCCGTAGGTTGATTTACCAAAGGGAATTATTTCCAAACAAAGCTTGAAAAAAAGCTTGACACAAATGTGACCGAATATGGTCAGTCCCGAAACAAGCTAGTTTTTCGATTTCAGGCCCTGCCAGAATCCGTGCCCGATCTAAGAGCCCTGTCCGGAAATACAATTCACTGAAAACCGTAAAAGCAGGTGCACTTCCATGTTATTGAGCATTTTTTTTATGATTGGGTATTTAATTTATCCGGTCTACCTTAGATACGGTGGTAGAAAATCCGATTTGGCAACGAGAAAGGAAATCAGTGCCATTATTTCCCGAACCTGCAAAACATTGACAATAAGTGAATTTTTAAATATTTTTACAGTCAATATGTAAAAACAGCCAAGATAACTATAGGCATCAGGCCTAACAGTATCCATCTAGTTTTTCTACTATTTCCAGTTTTCACATAACTTTGACACGATAGTCTTCTTAAAAATACGTAATAAAGAAAATGCAAATGTTGTGTTTTTCGCGGAACTTAGTTATTTTATTTGTATTTAGTTTTTATGTTTGTGATAGGTAGTATACATTTACAGAAAACTCATTTTTGCGATTTCAAACAAATAACTTTCTGCTTTACAACCTTCTAACGTTGTGGCCGCTGCTTTAATGACAAGTCTCAATCCGTCAACAACGTTAAACAGGTTTGTGAAATTTCCCACGGCAAACACACGACTCTCATTCCCAGCTATAGCTAGTAGTTGACTTTTATCACTGAGACCAACACCAACCGATACAATTGTATGTGTGCTCCTGTAGAAAATATCAAAAAAGGTCATATTCCTGGTAGTTCCTTATTAACCCACAAACCTAAGTTTGATATTTGGAGTACGAAAGGCGAAAAATCTTGATAATATTTTCCTGAAGTTATTTACATTTTTCTAAAAAAACGTATGATGCACACCTGAGAAATGTCGCCGTGTTAGTGACGTCATCGGAGTTAGTAAAACCATCAGTGAGAATGACCATCTGATAGGGAACATTGGGTCGTCCGCGAAAGGTAAACTCTCCAGCAACCCCAAGAAGTGCTTTACGAATGTCAGTCCCACCAAAATTTTGTGTGATCGAACTGATGGAGGCTTGAAAGATATTCAATAATTTTTTTTCAACGTTTTTCATTTTAGAAATCGTTTGGGCCAATGTGTATTCCGTGTGGCACTAGTACTAGCTAAGTTAAAAGCGTTTGCAGGGAAACAACATTAGGTGTAAAGTGTACCAATAAATGTGATGCTTGTTGTAACTTATAATGTTTTATGATTAACCAGTCAAAATCAAATTGAACTCATTTATTTGCGTATTTACTTGTTAAACTTATGTAAATATACAACATGCCAGAGACGCTTTCCAGTAAAGCTTAATTTCTATTCCTCTTTTGTTAAAAAAATGGATTTGAAATTGCATAATGTACATTCTATTTGTATATTGTGCACACGGTGATCATACAGTCGTGATGTAGCCTACAACTCTGACAAACTATTTTGCAAGTAAGAAACTTTACAGTAAACTAAAAACCTGAATAAATTGTTTCAGAATTGTTTGCAGCAATCAAAATCAATTTGACATCAAATTCTCTGTACCTTGTAATTCGGCGAATGAACGTTTTTGTAGCAAAATTCTTGCAGTTGGTTGTTCACTAAACGTGTATACTCCAACACGAACGTCGCCATTATCTATGTCGTCTCTACAAAATTATCAAAAACTTTTATTATCGTTAAAAACAAGATTGAACGTTTTGTAAAAAAATAAGAAAAAATAATGGCCGCAAGCAATAGACTTATTATGGCATGATTATTTATTAAGATTTTTTTAAACTGTCCGTTTTAAAGCAGAGATGCATATACAGTTCTTGAGCAAAAATGCTTTTTTTAAAACCAAACTTACTTAAACCCGTAGGTGAGGTTAGTCAGCCAGGTAAGTGAAAGACGGAAGTCCGCTTCCGACACACTTGAGGATTCGTCAATTGCAAAAACCATATCCACTATTAATGCACCCGAACACACTATATATTTGTAAAACATAAATGTGTTTTTTACAGGAAATATTTTAGTAAAATTCAAAATAATAGGGTTCGTGTTGTCAAAAGCGTTTTCAAATTACAAAGTCGAGTGGTTCTCAATTGGTGGTCCACGATGACTTTTTAGTGGTTCACAAGATGTTAATTTTATTTGTAAATAAACTGGAAATAGTTGCCTATGATTTACTGAATATTCAGTACAAAAAAGCTTATCCAAGGTATTAGCTATTTATTGTTAGCTGTTAGTTGTTTAATATCACTCTTTGAAATTCTGTATTAACGGAATATATTTCAAGAAAATATGTTTGTTGTGAATGCTTTCTTTATCGTTACTTAGCAATGGACTGGTCCATCATCAGTCAATATTTTTGGCAAATTAGAGTAGACGACATAAGAATATTACTTACACGCGGGACATGGAGTGCGGAGTTGTTGTGTTATGTTTCGAACAAGATTTTGTGTGTAACAGGATCCTACTAATAGTTCACTGCCTTTTGAGCATGTATGGTGATACAAGTGTCCACATGCCTGTAAATAAAAAAAACTTTCAAAGATTGAAGAACACTATATAGGTATAGAAAGCAAAACCGTTTTAAGTGTCAAAATAGATATAGTCTTGCAGACTAGTTTTTTTCTACACAACTTTTGTATTTTATTTTGGTTTTATGTCAATAAGTTTAAGCTTACCACTAATTTTGTAGCGCTTGGTTCCAAATCAACTGTAATTCCCATTGCTCCGTTATCTTCTACAAATTAAGAAAAATGGAATTTTTTTAATGATTTACTTTATATAATTGGCCGTTATAAAAAAAAACATTGGTCAGAACACTTAGTTAACGTCGTTTGGAGTAAACTACTTTATTGTGACGCAAACATTGTAGTATCAAACTCACGAAAATTAAACTTATTGCTGCAGGAAGTGATCCCTTGTGCTCGACCATCAATTGAGCAGCTGAATACAGTACCAGGTTTCCAACTATTGTTTGTTGCAATTGCCTCGTACGAGGGAGCACCGACATATAACGTAGTGGGGGTCCTGTTCAAAAAATGAATTATTTAAAAAGTTTGAAATAGCATGTCAATCTAATGGTAAACAATATCTGAAAAAGTCTATCTCTTAAATGGTTTGTTTTCCAAATTTATTGTTAACTATAGATATTTTTGAAAACGGTTGTGTTTAGGTCATACCCAGCTTTGACTGCCACTGAAGCTCCGTAGTTGAAGACTGCGTGGTTTAATCCGTTCGGCTTGTTCGGTTTAATTACTTGAAAAACACGTGTTTCGACATTCTTTGATTGAATGGTAGTCGCCAGCAACAACACCAGTGTCAGTAAAATCATTTTCACTCACAGCTAAGCAAAATGTTATAAACGCTGCAAACACGCCAATGCAAACTTCTCGTTACTTTCACCTAATCACGTGATAAAAAGGTGGTAATTTTTACTTTTACAAACTGAAATGTGCCATTTCTAGCAGTGAAGTCTGCAGAGCACAGAGTAAGATGTGCCTGTACAACTAGAGATTGATGAAGACCTTCCACGTGCTAAACAATACACCAATTACAAAAAAGTCTGCGAAAATTTTCGGATTGCGCAAAGTCTATCAATATGTTCCTTTGCTTTGATCCTGGAGTGGCTAACAATACCTAAAGCAGAAACAAATCTGTGTTTTACTTTATTGCGCAACAATGAGTTTTAATATAAGTCCTTTCAAATGAACTGTTTAAAACTCGAAATTTTGTTTCACCTATTTTGTCTATAGTCTGCTCTTGGTCTACTGTTTGTTTAATATTTGGGATACTTCGTTTTCCGTTTCTTCTATACCCTTGTATCGTATAAAGGTGATATTTGTAAATTCAAAATAGGTTCAATCATAACAATGCACAATAACCTGACTTGCATGCAAAGGCACGACACGAAGTGCTTACCCATTCAGGGCACTAAAACAAATTTCCTACAGACTTCTTGTTTAAATCACTTTTTTCGACTCAAACAAACATTATTTGCTCACGTTTACATTTACTTTAAACCAAACGAACAGTATCACACAAACGCGCAAAGACAACAACCAACCCAACACACTTGCCCTATTTTACGGAAACGCGTGTAAACAAACCTAAAGGTATAAATTATTCTAGCACTTTAGCGTTGCACTACATGTAAAAAAAACTTGGGTTTATCATCTCAATCGACTATAATCTCCAGCCGAAACAAATGACTGACGTTTTGCACTCAGTCACAACGGTACGACATCACAACGCTGGGGTAAAAGGAGTTGTGGTGCTTTCTCATCGCATGTGGAATGACTCAGTGTTCCAAATAAGGCTAATACTTCGATATAACAGAGAGGTTTATACGTCTTGGAAAGGACCTACGTGTTTTATCGTATTTTAACTTGCACAAAGTTTGGTTTAGCTTCCGTGTTTCTATAAACCGTTTATAGATTCTTCGTTTTCTATTATCTATAAACAAACCGTTGCGGCAGAGTGGAATTTATAGCATTACTGGAATCTAAATGTTTTCTTCCAAAACGTTTATGTTCCAACACTTTTTTATCTGGCAGATTCTGGTTTCTGTATTAACAAGTTCGTTTAGCATTTCAGGTAAAATCTAATCTGTTAATGGGTCATGTTATAATTTGTTATTCTTGTCAACATCGTTTTTTTTCGAATTGAAGTGAGGAGCCACGTGACTGTGCGAAGTTTTGCGCACCCAACGGAAGTGACGTGTTTTTACCACTTCCTCAATGATTTCATTCACCAACGCAGTAGGGGAATGACAGGCCTTCGCTAATCTGACTTAATTTAGACAATTTTGAATGACTTTTAACTGGTTGCGAGGTCTTTGACGGGATGCCGACCACCGTGATGTGACAACATTGGTTCACAGATATCCAACATTAATTCAGTTAGTCACTAATCACGACTTTAGCAAATATTCGCATAGTATTGCAATTTGAACCAATTTAAAAACAACTTCGATCCCGTGCTATATCCCGCACAAGGTTCAAATAAAATTGCACAAAACATATATGTTCAAGGATATAATAAGGCACCCTGAGGTGAAAAAAATCTTTATATTGCATCTTTTCAGCCAGTTTTTATTACCTGTTTGTAACATAACGTATGATAAAACGTTACAACCAACAATAGGCGACTGTTTTTTAAATGTTTCGTTTGCAGTACTCCGTGACAAAGGTTGGGAAGTTTATTGTTTCCGACTGTTATATGTTTTGAGTAAAATTAATGCTGTGATTAGAATCTTTGGATCTTCGGTAGTATTCTATTCTGACATATGAATTACTAACTTACGATTGTATAGTAGCTAATGTGTGGCAATGACATTTGAAACTGAACTTTGTTTAATCGTAAAAAACAAGCCGAAGTGGTTGTGTGAATTATTGGTCACTGCTTATGACGTAAACGGTTGCTGCTCCCGCTATAGCAGCTACTTTTTGTCCCGTTTTGAGCATTACGCTGTAGTTGTTGTCGCTGTGACGTCATTACACCAAGGTTCCGGAAGTGACGTTATTGTTTGTTACAGGGCGGTCCGTTCAATGTGACGAACCATATAGTGAAGTTTATTGTTTGTTGGGCGTACCCTGTCTCTGTATTTATTTCTGTTCCAAATGTTTTTTCTGCATTTTCCCATAGTATTTCTTTCATGTTTGGGCTACTTTTTCGTTTACCTGCTATTAACATAACAAATTGTGTTTAATTTTTACCTTTATCTTTATTTTATTGTTTTGTTTGTTTAACTGACTTTTCCCAATAAACAAAAATTGCCAAACCATTACAAAAATTGCCAAACCATATTTAGACTCCTAGGTCGCCGTTCAAAATAAAAACCCTACTTTTGTAAATCAGCAAATCAAAACCAAAAAGTTTTGTTGGAATCATGTTCATAATCCCAAAAGATTTGTAAAGAAAAACATTCCTAATTTAAACAATGTCCACATTAAGAACCTGCAGAACAGTAGTAAAAGTTACGATTTGAAGTAAAGTGGATCACTCATTCACAATAATATTTTCGTTTTGTGGTCGTTCTTCTGCATCTGCTCGCATTTGCATTTCTTGTTTCAACTTTGCATATTTGCTTTCGAAAAATCCAAACTGCACACAGAGAAAAATCAATAACAAATTTTCCGACATTAAAAAAATTCCGACAAAAAAATGTACCTTCCACATAACAGCTATAATGGCAGCAAGCGCCGCAATTCCACCCAGTATTCCTCCAATAATGTGCCCAACGTTCAGTTCTTCAGGTGCAACGTAATCATTTGGTTTGGACCTTTGAATAGATGTTGACAACTGCAAGAATAAGTTCGGATTTGATTATTGTTTAGTGTTATTAGGCATGGCGTGTTGTTTATGTATGGAGTATAGATACCGATGTTGAACAAAGTTTTGAATGTGGTTAAGAGAAAACACTGAGCTGTTCTGTCAGTCAAGATTTAATAGCTTAGGAGTAAGATTTGGACTCAAGTGGCGGATTAGGAGACGTTAAGTTAGAGCAGTGGTTCTCAACTTTTTTCATTCGTGGCCCACTTTCATTGCACAAAAATTCTGTGGCCCAGTAAATTTTTATGAAAGAAAGAAACAACTATAAAGTAGGTTCAGAACAAAAAAAACTGCAGGACATATTTCAAAGAGATAATAAGTTCAAAATAATATAATGCAAAAAATCATAAAACAGCACTTTCCCTTCTTTAATCAAGCACTTTCAGTTATGACCGAATAATTGGACAATTGATATGCTGCTATTATCTGGCTTTATTGTAATCACAAAGTAGTGTATTACATCATAAACATACGGGGTTGCAGAAACTCAAAGTAACTTTATACCGTAAATAGAATAATTCAAAATTAATTTACATTCCTTCTCAATTCCTCCCCAAGCCATTTTCCTTGTAAGATTGAGTGTAGTGACACAAATGAAAATTCTTAAAAAAAGCTTTCTATTTGATTGGTCTGTGGCCCAATCAAAATGCTTACATGGCCCACCAAAATTCTTGCTAAGTTTAAATTCTGTTCAAACTTTACACGTTGTAATAACTTACAGTAAAATGTGTTCTTTCATTTTTGTTTATAACAGGATATTTGTATACGTCGAGCGACAGAGAGCTAAACACGCGGAACCCCGACAAAGACAAATAAACGGAAAACCAAGGCTTGAACGCAGCGTTCACTGTGATGTGATAATGAGGCTGCAGATGACGTATTTCGCATTGGGTTTGAGCGCAGAGCACATCACTGCAGTTCTGAAAGAAGAAACGCAATAAAATCTTACATAAAGAATGCTTTTTGAGATTCCAAACAATAAAAGTCACTAATTGAACAAAAATACAAAAAGAATATTGAGACTAGAAACATGAAATCAAAACTAGGAGCAATCACATTTATTAAGAACCACTACTCTAGCAAATTTAACTTTTAAAAAAACTGTTGTCAACTTACATAAAGAAATGGCAGGTTAATTTGTACAAGAGTTTGGCTTGTATCAGGTGCTGTTGTATTTCTTAGTGCACAGATGCAGTTGCTCTCGGGCTAAAACATAATCGTTGAAGGTAAGTATACACGTTATTTTCCTTACTAGGCTATTATGTTATATATTAACCTGACAACTTATATGATCAAGCAATGCAATTTTGTGACCTGACTCGGTTGTTTCAGGCCATTGGATAGTTAGCTGTCCTTTGTACAACGTTGAAGGTCCAAAATTTCTCACCTATTAAAATTGTCAAAAATACCCATGGCCAATAGGTAAACCAAATTACATTTCACAATGTATCTTACTGTGTAGTTGTGATAAACAATAGGAATGTTTTTCTGATCATATGTAGAAATACTTTCATTGAAAAATATAAGTGTGTCACCACTCCTGAAAGGTAAAAGCAACGTATCACCAGATTTTTGAAACTTGTTTTGTCACCTACAGCTCATTAAGAATAAACTTAAATTTCTAACTACACATTAAATAAGAACAGTACTTACCCATAAATATTTAATTCCACCTCATACTGAACATTTTGAGTAAAGAAGAACTTGTTGTTTTCAATATTTGGATCAGCTGATGTGTTTTCTTGACTAACCAAAGCCAACACATAAAAATTAAGTTGAAAAAAATAAAATCATGCAATGTTAAAACATATCATCCAATTTGAATTTTACATGTCAAGTGTGAACTTGTCAGAAAACCTTATGGCAGTATACCTTGTGTAAACGATTCCAGAAATATTAAACTCAGATGCTTTGCTTTCCACCAAGAGAGGTGACATATCAAAGTAAAGAAGAGCTGTGCACTAAAAATTACCAAAAATCGAAACAAAGGTGGTAAGACGAACAGAAATATTTTTACACATACTACATCCACCTACTGTTGTTCCAGATTTCATGTAATGTTTGTACACTGATTTAGACAACACTCTAAATGTAGTTACTCCCAATGTTGTGTTTTGGTGTGAAACCTCAGCACAGCTACTTTCCATCTGTACCAATACTCATTTTTATGTCTATGAGCATTGCTTGACAAACCAACAAGCAGAAACAAAACTTGCCTTAATGTATTGAACCAATAAAGATGTAATGTTAAAATGCACAAAGTAGGCAGGATCATATCCCATGTTTATTATGGTTACTTCAAGTGCAAATATTTGGTGTGATGGGTCAACAACAACAGTGCTTTTGTTGGTCAAGCTTTAGGAAATAAGTATGCCATTTTTAAAGATTTTTAAGGATTAAGTAAGCAATCATAATTACCTTTTTACACTAGAACTTATATCACTAGTACATAAAGTAGTCAATGGCTCTTTGCAACCCAAATCAAAATTAATATCTACTGAATCTGATTTGAGTGTTGAAAGCAATGGTGATAGATGCTGCTGTTTCACTGAGTCCTTTAAGTCATAAATGTGTTCCAATGTGGCGGGAAATGTAAAATCGAAACTGAATGGATTGTTAACAGTACCAGCCTAAACAAAAACAAATTTCAAAGTTGATTTTCAACACACTACTGTTCATATTTAAAATTTAAAAAGAGGTACTAAAGTGAAGAATGTGAGTGAAAATAACCAAAACCATGTTATACCTCGAGTTGTAAACCAAAAACAAAGCATTGTTTCTTGGTTGAGTTATAAATAGATGAAAATTTGCTCACATGAGCATTTTCACCAATAATATTGAAACGTTTTTGTTTGCTTTTTTTGGCGTCCACAGATAATGTTGATTCCAGCTCTAAAAACAATATTAATATTTGTTCAATAAAAACTAAATGTAACAACATACAAAGTAAATCATCAGTTTGTTTACCCCAATCCTGCTCGAACAATTTTCCATCTCTTCTTGAAATGTTAACACAAACTTTAAATTGAATACAGACATCTGCTTGATTTTCCACACAAGAGATAATGTTGACAACATTTGTTTCCATTACAATTTTCGAAGTGACATCAATAATAGGTCGGGATTTCATGAGCACCACTTTGCTACTGGGTGGAGCACCAACTAAAACATCTTTGTACCCATTTTCATCAAAATCATATCCACCAAAAACATATGCACCAAAGTTCTTTAAACTTGAACCAAGAGTATAACCAACAATTTTCTATCAAAACACCTCAAGTTAGCCTTTTTAAACTATCTTATCAGGTCTGAAAGATGTGAATAGGGATCAAACCTGCTTTTTTGATTCATGGAGGCCATCTGGTGAACCAAAGTATATGTACACAGCACCACTTGTGGTTGGAGTAGTTTCCTCCCCTGGGGAACCAATTATGACATCACTATACCCATCAAGATCTACATCCCCTGCATTGCTCATAGAAAAACCAAATCTTGACTGAAGCACATTTGACCCTTTAAGTATTTGTGGTCTGTATGTCACATTATTCTGTTGACAAACATGAGTGATTATTTGAGGTAATTAGTGTGATTTTATGGAACACATATATAAAGGTTTAAAAGCTTGGCTTACCCACTTATTAGGTCCAGAACTGGTTGGGTCATTCATGTAAACAAAAACTCTTCCTTGGTCATAACCTCCTTGATTTGAATATAGAGGAGCAGAAATAAGCAAATCATCAAAGTTGTCGTTGTTCAAATCTAGAGCCAATATTGACTGGCCATAGTAGGCACCAAGTTGCCAAAGATTATCGGTTGGATGCAGTGAAAATGACTGATTATTTATCGCACTGTTTGATACATATCCATACACCTATTACATGTTTCATGGGTCATTACAAAATAAATCTAACATACATTTTGGATTAAATCAAAACTTACAATTCCCTTTGCCTTAAACCTTGGTGCCCCAGTAATGATGAATGTTTGACCATCACCATAAAACTGACCGCTTGATATGGAATATCCTGGGAAGTTACAAACCATGTTAAAATTTATGTCAATGTTTGTCTACAATTAAATACAAATCTTATGGGTTAACATACCATTTGCAGTATAATAAATAGTTTCAAAACGGTTTAGTTTGTAAACACTTGCCGATGTAAGACTCCATGAATTCAGTTCCATCTCCAGCACTTAAATATTTGGCAAAGTCATCAGTGCGTAGGTATTTACTGTAGTTTAAACTAATATCGAAGATTTTGGCACTGTAACTAACAATGCTTCCAAAACTATTGAAGGCATTGACTGCTCCAACATGCAAGTCTCTATTCTGAATATTCATAAGTTTAGCACTTCATACTACGACAACGAAACAAATAAATGTAGAACAACCTTTGTAATGTGTGTTGCAGTTCCTGAAATACAGTTGACGAGATCATTGTTCAAACCTCCAACATTATCTGTGGTTTAATAAATGTGTTTAGTCTTGTTAGAAATACATGTGTTTCAAATAATTAACAAACCTTCTAGTGTTACAGCAGTGTCATTTATGATTTTTTGGAGTGATAACAAAACCTTGTTTAGAGAACTATAGTCTTTCACATTAAAAACTCTTTCATCACTGACTCCTCCATTAGCAATATCCTTCAGCTCATTACTATTAGCACGACCAACACCAATTGCAGCAATGATGATACCTCGCTCGCTAAATGTTTTAAACATTCCATTTGGCAGTAATTGCTTTTTGCTGTGACAGTTACTTACCGAGCTATTTCTGCAGCATCACCAGGACTGTCAACAGCCGCACCATCTGTTATGACCACCATTAAATGGGGAACAGTACTTCTACCATTTGTATCAAACTGAGTTACAGCTTCATTGATTGCACCTTCAGTGTAGGTAGAACCTCCACCATAAGGAGTCCCTGACACAAGTCCTTCAGCACAAAACTGAATTACAACTAGTACCAGACATTAATCGGTCCAGTAAAAATATATCGATCTTACTTTTTAATGTAACATATGATCGCTTTTTCAAGTGTATATGCACTGTTGGATAAGTGCCATATCTTATGAGCCCAACTAAAATGTGGCCACCATCAATTGCCGTCCTACACACATTCCATGTTTGTATTTTGCAATGTTTGGAAAAATAAATGCAAATTTAACATAGTTTAAACATTTTAGACAAAATAATATGTCAATATACAAACTTAAATAACAACTAAAACAAGATATGACATTAATAAATAATTATTTTTTCAGAATTATGCTTACTTGAATTGAGCCAGAACATTGTTAATCCATAGTTTAGCAGCATTAAAGTTGTGGAGCAGTACACTTCCAGACTCATCGACGACAAATAAAATGTCTGTTTGAATTGTCAGTTTCGGGCATTCTTTGAAGGGCACAACAAAATAATGTGATCGATTACACAAAAGAACTGTAGACTTTTTTCTGCTAACAAAACATTTTCCCGCCAAGTGAGATGAACCATTCGTTGTAACGAAAATTTGTTGCAAAATCATTAAGTCATGAAAAAAAAATTTTATTAACATACAAAGGCAAAATTTTTACTTAAGTTCCAAATTTATAGAATACTTATTTTTCTAGTGTTTTCGATGTGTTTTCTGAAGCGGCTTTATATTTTTGTTACAAAATACACCTACGAAGCAAGCTGGGTCCAAACCAAAACTGAACGTATTTTCTGCGATTGGTTTTTCGGCGTAATTTCTACTTACCTGTGGAGCAAGGACTCTGTAGCGGTGCTGATCCACCTGTCTGATTGATTGCCAAACATTGCCCTGGTACGCGTTGTGGGTTAGTCGACGTTGGGCAGTTAATAGCATAATGATGAGCACATGCCTAAAATTGTTTTTGTTTCCAATAATAATACCATGTTTTTCTTGTTTGTGGTGGTAATGTTGGTGTCACATTACATATTAAATTAAAAAACTCAAACTTTCGAATTACTAGCACCACTAAATTACTTACGATCAGCAAACTTTGTGCTGGCAAATAAGAAACGGAAATTCCCAGGTTTCCAGAACCGAGAAATTCTGTGAAAAATATTTTTTTATGAAGTGACTTATGACATCATTTAAAAATTAAAGTGCCTTCGCAATGGGAAGCATCGTTGGTCACGTGACAAGCGTAAACCGCCCCTGAACTATGCAATGGATTGTATTCACGAAACGGAGCTCCAATGTACACAGTAACCGTTGATCTGCGTTGCACATATTGCCAATATATCGGTTAAAACCTGGTGTGAGTCTAAAAATTTTACATTTTGTGTTGAATGGCTCTTGCTCACCCGTGTCTGCTACCAACCGCTATTGAGTGTCCAAAGTGAATCTTTTCAACAAAACTGGCAGTATTTGGTTGAATAAGAACTATTTTTCGAGTTTCGATGTTTGGGACATTTCCACTCACGTTATCAAGTAAGCCAATCGTCATCAGAAACAATTTGAAGTTTGTTAGATACATATTGTCTAACGTCTCTGAAATTTACCGCAAAAGGTTAAACAAAGACTACAACGGCGCAGGTGTAATTATTTTTCACTTCGGCACTGAAACTTGAAAACGGTGAAAAATACAGTCTTAGGATACAATTTTGCTAAAATTTGCAGAGTAATGTTAAAGCAAGTAATCAAAATAACTTCGTCTGTACAAAAGTTTGGTACAACAGGTCTTAATTATTTTATGTATTTTTAATACTAATTATTACAACCGATATAGGTATTATTTTAACGTAAGTCTGTTATAAACTTACGTTTATTTGTTAGCAAGATTATATCATAAATCTGGACTGATTGGATTTTAAAACTCAACCTTTTCCCAACACCGAAGTTTCTTTAAACTAAGACAAGAAGACTGAATGACTCTCCTAGTAGTTTATCTTTTGTCGATGAAGTTGTTTAAGCAGAGTTCATAACTTAAATGTTTTTTGTTTCATTCCCACTCATTCCGGCAACCAATCCCACTTACTACCAAAGTGTTGCTTTAGACGAGTAGGAAAACATTACGCAGCGTAAAAACTACATGACAGACTTAGAAGATACTGACAAATAAAACAAAGAAATGTGACACCATTGTTTACTCTGCCAACAAAATATATGTTTAGGTACTGAATGGCACCAATACTTATCTAGCCCAATGATTGTTAGTCTAAGATTGTTGGCCTCTAAAGTGTTGGCTACGTACAAGCAATAATTTTACTAATAACTTTCATTAAAAACTAAAAAAAACTGTTAAAAACGTTTTTTCTAACCGAAGATTTTGTCAAACATGTGACATAATACGTTATAAATGTCATATTAAGTGTTTAAATTGAATAAAAATCATAGTTTGTGCAAAAAAGGTAATCCGGAAAAACACGGAAATAAGAAATCTTTTTGCCAAAAAAGAAACCGTCTCCTTTGCAAAATTGGTGGTAACATTTGTTACTGAAAATTTTGTCAGGATGTTAGTTGTTGCGGAAATAGGCTATAGTCATTGTCCCCACCACACAAACTCAAAGCTCCCCACGTTAAGTAATTATGGGTCCCCTTCCTTGAAGGGGACACATCTTGATTTTACTCGATTTCTTTTTTTTTTTTTTCTTTTTTTTTCTTCTTTTTTTTTTTCTTCCCTGAAGTTTGTCCACCCCATTTTGCCCTGAAATGTTTGATGGATTTGGATGAAACTTTCACAGATGGTAGATATAGTTGTGTAGATGTGCCATCTGCTTCGTTTGTCATGATAACCCCAGTATTTACCCCGCTAGACCCCAAAATGTAAAATGTGGTTTGTGCGCACCACAAACGTTAGTTTTGTGTGATGTTATAAAGACAACTACATATGGTACTCATGTTTAAGGATTGCTTGGTGAACGTGTTTGCGGATAGCAGTCAAGGGGGTTGTTCACAGCCTTGTGACGTCATAAGTCATTAGGTTGTTTGTTAAAACGCCCCCTAGTGGTCAAAATTGAAACATTGGCCAATTTGAACAAAATTTTACAGGATTGTTGTTTGGGTCATCTTGTGACGTCATAAGTTATTACGGTTGTTGGTTAAAACGCCCCCTAGTGGTCGAAATTGAAACATTGGCCGATTTGGACAAAATTTTACAGGATTGTTGTTTGGGTCATTGCAGTTTCATATTTTCAACATTAGGGTGAAGAACCCCATCAGTTACCCCACTAGCCCCCTAAAATGGGTGAATATTTAAACAGGGTCGGAATTGGCTGAAATTTGGATAGCTTGTATAATTTGCCATTTACAATTGATGATTGTTGTGTTAAAACCTGTAGCCCCAGCATTTACCCCACTAGCCCCCTAAAATGGGTGAATTTTTAAACAGGGTTGGATTTGGCTGAAATTTGGATAGCTTGTACAATTTGCCATTTACAAATGATGATTGTTGTGTTAAACCCTGTAGCCCCATCAGTTACCCCACTAGCCCCCTAAAAAGGATAAATTTTTTAAACAGGGTCGGAATTGGCTGAAATTTGGATAGCTTGTACAATTTGCCATTTACAAATGACGATTGTTGTGTTAAACCCTGTAGCCCCAATAGTCACCCTGCTAGCCCCCTAAAATGGGTGAGTTTTTAAACAGTGGGCAATTGTTGGAAATGTTATGCCATTTATAGGTATCGATTGTTGTGTTTTACTTCTTTGTTTTAAACTAGACAAACTTTAAACAATGCTTGAATTGAGTCGATTTGTATAGTTTGAACTTTGCATAGCATGACTATTTAATCCTAGTACCAATCACAGTGTTTTACTTTACAACACCAAAGTTTCTTATGGTTATCTCTTGAAATGCAGTGTTTACAACTTTGCATGTGTGGGGACCCATGAGTTTCTGCCTGCAGAAACAACTAACGTTTTAAAAGACGGTGGCAAATATGGGACCCAATATAAAATAAGTGAAGGAATTATATTTATGTTTTAAAATAGATCATAGTGTATGTGCAAGGGCAATATGTGCTAAGCCACCCTTCTAGTTATAAATTAGAGACGCATGTAGAAATAAAACCACCACGTGTTCCATAACGTCGTGTTTAACGCGATTGTTCGTTCAATGTGATGTTAATAATTGATGAATGATCAATATTACAGTAGGTCACATAATTGCTTCATGTTCCGTGGTTTTTAAGTGCGGTAAATGTGTTAAAAAGTAAAATGACAAAAGTTGCCAAATGTAACTTATTGTAAACAGGTTTGCTAAAAATATAACACTGTCGAAAAAGGTATCTCGTTTTCGTCTTCTTTCTTTAAGAAATTTATTCTTTGTCTTGGTCTGATAAAAAATAAACACCATACACAATGATACTGATCCAATATTTATTGATAGTTAGCAAAATGTCACAGCGCCAAATGTAAACTTGATTTCTTCGCAAACAAGTATATTCAAGAGGCAAGTTGTATTGTCGTCACGCTTGGTCGCAAACGCGAGTTTGTAACATTTGCCTGTTTTCTGGTGAATGGGAATAATCTTTCTTTCCAATTGACGAAAGTCAATGTCATGCCAACGATGTTCGCTAAAACGATACAGTCTTCGATTATTGTCTGAATGTCTTCGTTTGACGATAACAACGGGGTTGTTACGAATATGGTGATGTCGGATATGACGCAAAAGGCAGTGACGTAGACTGCAAGTTTAATTACGGGAGTGAGGCCGGCAGTTGGGCTACCACGGTGCAAATGGTCCGATGGTGTTAGTGCAGTATTGTGGCGAATTATGGGACAAATGAAAAGATAAAGCAAACTACCGTGAAATATAATAGAAAGCAAAGCCGTTACTACAAGGTAAATGTACGCAAGATAAGTATCTTCAACAAAGTGGCAACCATTGGATGAAACTACAAAGTACCTTGCGAGACCAAACAATAGCGGTACAACAATTCCAGTGGCTAAAATGACAATTACAGTCAGCCCGCTAAGAAAACGCGTCACTGCTGATGTCAGGTGTTTCATGCTTGGGTGAACATAAAACGAACGCTGCCTCAGCCATAGCAGCAAAAATATAAAAACAAGTGTCCAAGTCATTAGAACAAATATGAAGTTTTTCATTAGGGAGCAGAAATGTAGCTCGAATGGCAACAAGTGCAAAATCTCATACACAAGTTTAGTAAGAAACATTAATGTGCCTGTGATAGCACACAGAATCGAGCATAATCTCATTCTGAATGCGTGTTCTCCCCCATTCCAAGTATTCTTTGATTGTATACGTTTAGTAAAAACTTTGCGCACATCCTGCCGCAGCGATTTTGATTTTTTCAGTTTATGTTCATAGATGCACAGTTGAACTGATATAAATCCAGAAGCAATGATAAACAACACAAGATTAAGAATCCGAAATGTGACGTAAGCGGTCGTGTCGTCATGTTCACTAGTTAAATTTCCAGCAGTCGAATTCTCTTGAAGATTTCCTGATGATTCAAAATTGTCCATTGGCTAAAGTGGATTGGAATTTCAATCAGTTTTGATGTCTAACCTGAAAATATTTAAGCCCCTAAAATTAAGTTAGAATCATGGTTAACATGTGAAAACTAAAACCATTTGGCAAAAACTAAACATACAGAAGTGCTAACAAAATTAGTTAAATGAAGCTAACCTTATTTTTTTAGTGTATTATAACATAATCTTTGCTTTTTGTATGTGGTCTCACCACCACTAATTACATTGATCAATTCAAAGTCGCACAGTTCTTAAATCAGACTGGCTAAAATACTTAACTACGAATGACAAGATGGCAAATACAACAAATATAATTTAGTCAATCTGATCGGACTGCAAGATTTAAATTTTAAAGAACGTCCAGATGTCATTACAACGACGAATAGACGCGACGTTTACATATATTATTTGAACAACATATGTTGGTGTATTAAAATTTGTCTTTGGTTACGTCACAAACGGCACCTTCACTGAAAACATCTGTAGTATTTTGTTACTGCTCTGCTTCGTAAAAATCAATTAGTACAGTACCATAAAAACATGATTTCCCTGACTTTGTTAAAATTAATGTTGGCAAGAACAACTAAACATCTTTTGCCACAATTAAAATGTTATAATTTTGTTTATTTCCTTAATTCTCTTCCTAATTTCTTTTCATTCTCTTTAATTAGCTTACCAAATAATTTGTAAGTGGACATTAGCCACGTTATCTTTAAGTCTGAATCTAAATAAAACAACATCCGCTTTATCGCATTTTCACAGGGTCGGTTGACCTCAATCAAAAATTTATTTTAATACGCACTTTTTTGTACCGACTACAGTAAACACCTAAATTAATACAAGACTACAACGGCACAGGTGCAGTTAAATGAATGACCACCACATGGAAAGCAAGGGATGGCTAAATAACCTGATTCCATAACTATAGCCCCAAGTTCGTCCTGTCTCTGTATTCTTGGACAAATCCATATAGGCTGAGAACAGGGGTCGGCCCTTTTAGATATGGTAATATACAAATGGGGCCTGGGCAGGAAACCATAATGTCTCGTAATTACCTATGGGCAATAAATTGCCAGAGACATAAAAAATGCAAGAGATTTGCTTAATTCGTTTCACGCTCCTGTTAACGCGTATCGCCAAAACGCCTTTCTTGTTTATATAGCTCTGCAGTCGCACAACTTTCACTGATCAGTAATAACAAACAAACAAATCAAGTTAAGCTGACTAACGAATGTTCATTTTTCATCCACGTAAAATACGTTTATGCAGAAAAAGCCATACAAAATTTTAAATAAAATAGTTGCTCAGAAGAATGTCCGAAAATTATAATAATAAAAACTGAAAACTCTTATTTTGACGACAGAACTCAGGTACATGTACCGCGGGAAAACGCAAATGCATGAGGTTTGAACCTATTTTATTACTTCAGACTATGTGGTCTAGTTAGTGTCTACGTCATCTTGCCACAATCTCAGCATTATTAGGGAAACAAGACTAGCATTTTCCGGCTCCGGTTTGACAAGCGAGTCATTAATTATTTACTTGACATGAATATTGAGGCGGCGTACAACAGGTTCTGCCCGCTTTGAGATTTATGTGTTCGGATGGAGCAGTAAAGTCTGACCAGCAACAAATGTGATAAATTGCATTGATCGCAAAGTGGCTATTTCGCCTGTCGCCGCAATTTTTACAATCGTGACAATTAAAGTAAATGACCACATGATTCCAATTTGATCGTTTTTGTAAAGAAATTAAACAATGTATTTTATAAACAAATCCGGATATTATTTTTTCAAATGAAAGCAAAAACGCCAACCAAAAGCACATTCGCTTTGACCAGTAACATAGAAAAATTTTGGCCTTCCCTTTTTGTGGTCACGACACGTCGACTTGCAACGGGTTTATGCAACAAAATTCATAAACTAGGTTTGAGCGACGGTTACTATAAGTTTCACTTAACTAACTGCAATACGATGCGATGCTTCAAAACTGTGGGAATCGAGGTCGCAACGTAAGTGCACACGTTTTACCTACAGGTATCGCACCATTAAGGGTGTCATGATGAATATTTTTTCAAATATTTTATGAAATGACTCATGTTAGACTTTACTGCGAAAATGGAACAGCCCAGATTGACGATTTTCATTATTGCCGAATCTTTGAAAGTACTACATTTATGCATTTGGTCGCAACGATTTTATTATTTTTTTACAATATTAAAATGCGTACATCATATTGCCGGATTATCCTGGTTATCGAAGTAAGATTTAAAAAACCTAAACATAAAAGTAGTTCCTTGTTTATCACAAAATTAGAAACGTTTAAATATGTTAAAGAAGGCGTTATTCCAAAGTAAACAATTTATGTTCACCTGAATTCATTTTACTATACTTTAATTTCTATCCAAAATTATTGCAATTAATTAATCATAGCATAGGCTACACATGCTTTTTGCCATTATTGTTTTGTTGCGCAGCGTTGCAGCTTCACCGATATTGTTTTCTACAACTTGCGCTTCTTTTCCGGGACTGTTTCTGGTTAAAAAAAATTCTCGGACTTTATTCCTTTTGTAAAAAAGCTGTTCTGTTGTGACGATTTATAATACATGCGTGGGCAAATGGTAAAGCTGAACGTAACGCGGTATTTGATGTTAGTTGTTCCAAATTGCCGAAAGGTAGTAAATAGGATTCGGTTTATTGGAGAAAAACGTGACAGGGTTCGATGTTTTAAACTAAACTCGGTTTACACATTCCATGTTAACATACTATTTTAGGTTACTCATTCCTAGTTGCACATCAGATGTTTTGTGGGCTGTGCGATATTTCATGGGTAGAGCTACTAACACCATAACCCACACGACACCCAAAGTCGATTTGGTTATATCTCCAAAAATGCTTACGGTTAGGGCTATTAGGGTCGGGATAAGGTATTAGCACTTAAAATTCAATAAAACTAAACCAAAAAATTAGTTACTAATGTAAAAAATTTAAAAACTTATTTCCCAACCCAACCCATTTATAGCCGCTAAACGAAAAATTCAGCTCTTTACGCCCCCTAATCGACTTTGGGTGTCGTGTGGGTTATGGTGTTAGTAGCTCTACCTATTTCATGAGCAACACCAGACAACTCACGAAATTGGTGGTATGAATTTTAATCCTAGGATGTTGTGTTGTAAATATAACTTACATAAATTGTTTTGTGAAAAATTTTGTGTTGCTGAAGCCATATTTCCCAAACGTATGGTCTTGGATAGCCCAACAAAAGCCCTTACTTTATTGCCAACGAAGTCGCCGTCTAAAACAATAGCGAAGGAAATTTCAAGAACGCACAGAAAATTAAAATATAAATGCACCAAAGTTACCATCACGACGTGTTCGACAAATATTCATAAACACGAAGTAAATCTTCTTCGGCAGTTTCGAGGGTTTCTTGCGAGCAAACTGACAACAGGGCACCTTTTATGTTATCGACAAGCCGGCTTACTCGAATAAACGATTGTGGGTCTACGTCATCTTTGATATAGTCTAAATTCGGATCGGAATCGGATAACCGGGATTCTGCTCTTTCGACCTCTTCCATTTCAGGATCAAAATCAGAGAGAAATTGGGATGTAGTGGTCACCTCGACCGTACTTACTGCGGGGTCGTTGTCTGTGATGATTTGAATTACTTGTGGTTTGTGGGCGTCTTCGTCCTCCAACATAATTACTGCCTCGTTGCCCGGGACATTTCCGTCTGTAAGAATGAAACCTTCGACCTGTGTTGTTGCAAGAACAAGGTTTAAAAATATCATGCCCACATAACCTTTCAAGGTGAATACAAATTTTATTTTAATTTTTTTTTAGATTGCTTTAAAAACACGTCATAATTTAGACACAAAAACGTTTTTGCAATCCCTGGTATTATAGTGTGAGTTATGTTTATGATTAGGATCCATTTTAAGGCCATGTCTAGTGTCATTCCACAGCAAAACATATGCATGCTATTCTGCAGTCACATTAAACTCAACCTAAATTTGCGCGATTTTTTTTCAAATCTGTCAACACAACAATGTCAAAATGCATTTTTCAAAAGATTACAAGAGACCATATATAGGACGGCTGAAAATGTTTATATAAATTAAAATTCCAAACTTTACCTCAATTGCATCATGCCCAGTATGAGCACTCATTGGTGGAAATTCAACGTAGCATCGGATTTCCACTTCAAGGTCTGGATTCGATTGTAATTCACAACGCAACTTCTTCGAAGCATTTTCACGCTTTGCTTTTGTGTTTGAGGAGATCTATTAAACAATTTTTTTGTAGAATTTTTATGTATTTGCTTGATATGAATGTGTTGCCATTTTACAATAAGGGAAAACACATAATGTAAGTTTAAATTTCTGCAAATGTAACTTTGTGTTTAGCCATATTAAAGAATGTCCTCGCAAACTCAAATTGTTATTCTCATGAAAAATGAATTTACCTGAGATACTATTTTACGTTTACTACAGTTTCTTGTAGAAAGATGTTATTCATGTATTTCTTACCTTGAACTGTGGAAATCGAGCAATTTCACGAATTTTGATAAATGCTTCACAATTCCTCTTTTTTGAACCTTTTACTTGATTATATTTACGTTTTGTCATTCCTGCCATGTACTGGGGAAGAAAGGGTAGTAATTTTTTTGAATGTCCTAATTAAATTCCAAAAACACAACCACAAGTGGCAAAAAATTGAGCTGTATTGTTTTATACTGGACAATGCTGTAGAATTTATTACTTATTCGTTAGAAAAAACACACAGATGTCAGACATATTTAAAAATTTATGGAAAAAAAGAACATTTAAAAAGGTCTTGGGTTTGAAATCCAGCCATGGACTATGGCTTCTAACCTATGTCTTAGCACTTGGAAATGCTTTGGCTATGTGCAAAATTGTTTAAAAACATTAACTTGCAGTGTGAAAACTTAGAATATGAACCTTATGTTCTAATGAATGTAGTTTTCTTTTTCGTTTTCTGTTCCAATCCCTATCCTTTCCATATTGACATTCTAGCTTTGTTGTTCCAATTATAACATAGGGAACTCCATCAAAAATGTCATCTGTATTTGAATTGTTGGACATCTTTGCATTCATTCTCCACCAAATGCGACTCTTTGATCGATCTGAACTTAGGAAAGGGCAATTATCAACCATAAACATGTTAAAATGAATAATTTATATATGAAACATTTGCTGAATTATAATTTTCGAAAACTTACCATATGTATCTTGACTAAGTTTAATAAATTTTGTTCCAGTAGCAATTTCAAATCTACCAATTGCTTTTTCAGCTTTTTCTTTTGACCGAAACCAACATAAGCCGTGGGATAAATGCTGTTCATCTTGACATCCAAATATATCGCTATCAAACACTGTCGAATTTCTAAACAGCAAAAAGACATTTAATGAGTAGTATTTGTAATGCTTAAAACGACTATTTTACATTACTAAATATCTTTTTTTAAGTTTTTATGTTTTATAATTTTGGCTTCAGTAAACAGCAAGTTGAAATGCACTTTGAGACACACTTTAAGCTCTGCGAGTATAAGTCACTTTTAGTTAAACAGTTTTGCTGACCAAAAGCATTTGTATTCCAAAAATACTTTTCAACACCCACTTTTTAGAAATAATGACTTTAGTGAATTACCAAAACACACACTTACGGGTACCGGCGTTGTTTTGATGGCACTTCCATTTTGCAAACCTACAATTGTTTATTTGTGTTGTGTCAAAATTTACCAACCGGCGATCATATGCCAATAATGCCATCAACAACCGAGTGACGTCATTTTCCATACATGAGTGGCGCCCATTCGACCGAAACAAAATCCTAAAAATCAGGTACCGTATCAGTTGATACCGTATTATATTTTTGGTGACACCATATAGTATCTATGGTGACACTGACAAGTAATATTTATTTATGACAGCTGGGAAAAAATGGAATCCAAGATATTACTAAATATTTACCTTTACTTTCATTTCATTCAAATCTAAGATGTCGCTTTTAATAGAGGACCAAAATTATGGAAAATAAGTAGGGAGACAAAATAGAATTTATTTATTTCTTCAACGAATATTTTTGCCTGACTTTCCTTGCTATGCTGAATTTGTTTTTAATGAAGCGCATTAATTTAAAAAATGTTTTGTTTACGATGAATTTTCTGTGTGAGTTGTCAACAGAGGCAGCAAAGAGTCCGGCGGAAATTTCGAAATTTGTTTTTGTTTGTTAAACACGATTTGTAGAACAATACGATTTTAAATAATGAGATGAAGTCTTTAACCTGTAACGAAAAATGCCTACATCATATGGCCTGCATAAAGCTTGAAGAAACGACAGGCATAAAACTCCAAGAAGAACACGTTTATCAACTGGACAATGCAAAAAGTGGAAAGGTTTGAATTTGGTCATCGACTTGAGTATCATCATGGAACTATTTGTAGTAATCTTTGACTCTTTTTTATACAGGATCGAAAATTTTCCCTATTTGGAAGTACGTTGAACTCGGTGCCCAAATGTGAACATCATGTGAGTGTAAAATGCTTTACTACCGTGTTTTTTTGCATTATTTTAAGAACAAAACATTTGTATTGTTTTTACAAATATGGTTATGGTTCTTTCAAAATTATGTCAAAAATCATTTCAATTTGTTAGTTAATTTTGCCAACCATCTTAGTAATTGTGTTTGTGTTAATTGTTTCTCTTTCATTAAATGCAATATAACCATAATTTTTACATGTGATTTTTCTTGCACGCCAAACTGTAAATTTTGTGGAAATTGTTTAACTTGGAAAGCATAAATGAATCTTTTATTTTGTCCAGAACCTACACCCACCATTGATAGTGCATCAAATTTGCTCCTACTTAAGAAATCATCTAACTGTTGTTGGTTTGTTTCGAATATCAGGTTCCCACAAACGAATTATTGCACTGAAGGCAAGTCTTGACACAACTTTGAAACATAATTATTTTTTTGTGTTAGTTTACATTTGTTTTTGCTTTAGGAAAAGCTGGAAAACAGAAGTGAACTGACTGATGAAAATCCCCATGATGTAGCAAACACACTTACTATGTTTCTAAGAGAACTATCTGTTTGTGTATTTCCAAAAAGCTTCTCTAAAGTAACAACACAAATCTTAAACCTCAAAGACAAGGATATACAATTAGAGGTTTTTGTTTGTTTGCAAATTTAACGTTTTTTGGTCAGCAATTCATTATTTCTGTGTTTCAGGCCACTCAACTTGTGTGTTTGATGCTTCCTCGTGCACATTTACATTGTCTTCTGTATATTTGTCATTTTCTCTGGAATGTAGCAGAAAATTCATCACAAAATAAGTAAGAACTGAAGGACAGGCATTGTGTAAATACACTAAATCTGTTTTACAGATTCTTTTTTATTTTTTTTTTATTTTACTCAAAATGTTTTTGTTTTTTTTCTTTCATTTTTCTTCTCCTCAAAGTTTGTCCGACTCGTTTTTCCATCAAATCCTTGATAGATGTAGTTATGTAGATGTGCATCCCACTTTGTTTTTGTTCATAACCCCAGTATTTACCCCGCTAGCCCCCTAAAATGGGTATTTTTTTGCCGAAGTTTGTCCGGCTCGTTTTTCCATCAAATGTTTGATGGATTTGGCTGAAATTTACACAGATGGTAGATGTAGTTATGTAGATGTGCATCCCACTTTGGTTTTGTTGATAACCCCAGTATTTATCCCGCTAGCCCCCTAAAATGGGTATTTCCCCCCGAAGTTTGTCCGATTCGTTTTTCTATCAAATGTTTGATGGATTCAGCTGAAATTGACACAGATTGTAGATGTAGTTATGTAGGTGTGCATCCCACTTTGTTTTTGTTGATAACCCCAGTATTTACCCCGCTAGCCCCCTAAAATGTTTTTTTCTCCCGAAGTTTGTCTGACTCGTTTTGCCATCAAATGCTTGATGGATGTGGCTGAAACTTATACAGATGGTAGATGCAGTTATGTAGATGTGCATCCCACTTTGGTTTTGTTGATAACCCCAGTATTCACCCCGCTAGCCCCCTAAAATGGGTATTTTCCCCTGAAGTTTGTCCGACCAGTTTTTCTATCAAATGTTTGATGGAGTTATCCTACTTACTCATTGTTATCTATTGAAATGCATTATCTACAACTTTGCATGTGTGGGGACCCATGAGTTTTTGCTTGCAGAAACAACCAAGGTTATAAAAGACGATGGCTAATATGGGACCCAATATAAAAGTGTAGGAAATATATTAATGTTTCAAAATATGCTATAGTGTATGTGCAAGGGCAATATGTGCTAAGCCACCCTTCTAGTTGTTGTTGTTTTTGTATTTAGACACAGTAATCAATATATTTGTTACATTTAAGTTGTTTGATTGTGAAACTTGTGTTATATATTCATTTATTACATTTTTAAAGCTTTAGCCGACTTTTTGAAACATTCTAGCTAAAGCATTCATGAAAGAAAAGTCAACCAACTTCTTGTCCATTGATCTGCAAGCATTATCATAATAATAGTACGATGTAATATTCAGTATTTGTTTTTCAGAATGACCTCAGAATGCCTAGCCACTGTATTTGCTCCCAATTTATTGAAGTTCGAACAACCTAAAGCAAACACAATGAAAGAAAACTTAGACTGTGTGTTACAACATGCCCAGTTTGTTAAGATGTTAATTAACAAGCATGACAGGATAGGTAAGCTTAAATTTCAATTTGTTTGACCCCAGTTCAGGGATGGCGAACCACTGACCCGCGGGTCACAATGTGACCCACCACGTGAATTTCAGTGACCCACCACGTGAATTTCAGTGACCCACTTGTAGTTTCAAAATTGTATACTGATTACTAGTGGTAGGGTTACCAGACTTCCAAGATTAAAAAGCAACACAACAGTTAACTTCAAGCCTTTTGTCAGATTGCCTATTGTCTTAAAATTCAGATTGTTTAGTCAATTGTGAGGCAACAAATATGTTTATTTAAACGTACAACTTGAAACAATTTGTTGTAACTTTGTTGACGCTGTTCGGTTCAACATATTCATGCGAATCTTTGTTTTCACACAAGAATTTCATAAAATCAAGAATCGTCTCAGCTCAGATATGACTGCAGCAAGTATTAAGCTGAAAACTACCTAAGATTACAAGACTTTTAGAAAAAATGCAGCAACAAGCATCTTAGCATTGACATTGACATGTAATAAAATATGTGACCCACTTTGTTTTCTTTCCGAATTTTGATATCATGGTTGACCCATTCAACTAAAAAGGTTCGCCATCCCTGCCCTAGTTAATCAAAATAAAAGTTTAGTTCCTTATTTTTAGCTTGTTTAGCAAGCTTTAGCTTGTTTTACAACTATATGTATCTTTTTATGTTGAAAATTTTAAACAAAATGAAAATGTAAACTATATTTCTGTAGCCTTCCACTTTTTATGTTATGTTTCATGTTTAAAACAGGTGAGTTTCCAGCAGTACTTCTTCACCAGTCAGTATGCAGTGGCCCAGAGTGTGTCCATGAAATTGTGGTTGATGATAGCAAACACAAAAGGCGGAGAAGTTTTGCTGGTAAGTTGTATGCTGTAAATTTAAATTCCAGGCAGTGGATTTTACTTGTTATTAACACTGTTATTTAGATCGCATGATGAACACCGTTTGTGGAAAACTAATGAAGTCGCATGTGAATTCATCCAACAATCACCAAGGTTTGCTTTTTTATTGTTGTTCTGCAAGTGGTGTTTTCCAATCACTTAATTTTAGACTCATTGTTTTCCAATATTTACCCTTTAACAAAGGACAATCGATATATGCTCAAAATATAAAGCTGTTTTATTCCAACCATCTTTGTCACTTTTAAACAAACTTGAAAACCAATATAAAAGTTTGTTAAACAAAGTGTTGGAATAAAATTAGTTTGGCTGAATTCAGCAACTTACATTCGAGGACTTCTCATTCTAATAATGAAAACATTGAGAGACTCAACAATCCTTTTAACTTCTCATGCAGTTTTAATACATACATTTTGATAGATGCATCGGTATACAAAGAAGTTAGAATAAAGCGAACAGCAGAAATAGATGAAGAGATTCGACCTGCTAAGAGGTAAAACTATTTCATCAGTAACTTAGTCTGTTCATTTCAAGCATAAATATATCTATTAAACAAGAAATGTGATTTTGATTTACTTTAAATCGAAATGAAGTTGTGTCCACATAAAAAGTCAAACATGCTTTTTTGGGGGTTTACAGAAGAAGTTTACAAGGTTCAGCATTATCTTCAACTGAAGTGTCAACACTTCCACCAAATTCAAAGTCGGTTCCTAAAGTTCCCAAAATATTGATCACACCATTCCAGTTTCAAGGTTTGGAGCAAACTGTTTTACATTTTAATGTCTTTGTACCTCATATTTCTGTTCATTCAAGCCCTTATTTTTTGTTGGTTTGTTCTGCATTTCCACATTGTGTTATGGTTGAAGAGATGAGTCTTAAAACTGAGGGGCAGCATCTGGCCCTCCATATCATGACCCACGAAGTAATACCAAATTTTAAATTATTGTTTTACTTTATGCTAATGAAAGTGCCCAGATAACATACATTTATTACAAGGTAGAAATAATTATAAGCATAGGCGCCGAGTAGGCGGTGACGGGGTTGCGCCGCCACCTTGGGTTTGTAAAGCACGGTGGCGGCCACTGTGGAAATTTTGGTTTCTTTATAGCGGTATCGTACGAAACATCGCAAAATCTAAAGAAAAATTAGTAAAATTTGCTTTTAAACAAACGTACTGACAATATAGCAACAAAACTTGCCTCAAAACTACAACCTGTTTTGGTTAGTGCCTTGTTTATGACATCAAACAGGCAATTGTTTGTCAATGAGTGTTTGGTCATTATTGTGTGCAATGCGAATGTGTTGTAATAAAAAAGTGGTTATTTCAGGTGATACAAAGAAACAACAACTTGACGAAACATTTTTTAAACGTCGCTAAACCAATGATAAAAAGCAACATGTTCAAAAATAAACAATGCTTCAACCATTCAGTTTTTTTTCTAAATTTTGACGAACGTACCATTCTATCCATTCCACCTTGCATTTTTGTGAAACTCTGCGCCTATGATTATAAGTGGAAGTAAGGTTAAAAAAGATACCATTAACAACCTTTTCTGGTAAAAATCACCTATTTTTATTGTTGTGTTTTTATATACCATATATAGTTCTTCTGTAAGATCAGCTAATTTGTTTTGCTTTTACAAATGTTTGTTAGCTAACATTTACCTTTTCAGTCCATCTACTCCAGGCTTAGTAAGTGTCACGAAGGCAATAAATGTTGCATTTTACATAATATTAGTTTTGTTGTCCTGCTAAGTTGCTCTTTGGCTCTTAAAGACCTCTGGTGCAAAGTATGATATGGCTGGCTTATGCACTGTGTTTCGTTCATCGAGTTTATATTGATAATTTTAGAAAACATAAAGAGTCCAAACATGAACTTTGCTGATGAAAATACAAAATGTGATTCAGCAACGCAAGAATCATTTAAAAAACAGCAACGGTAAGGATTAAATAGGATTTCGATTAAAAGCAAACAATCAGTTGCATAGTAGTTATTCACTGCCCTTTTTAAAATATCCACCATAAAAAATGTGAATTTATGTATTGTTTACATAATAGGTCACATCAAATTAAACCTTATATTAGCTCAGAGCTATATGACCTTTTTCTTGTCACAAAACCCTTATGCCACTTAAACGAATTTTGCCATTTATTGTTTGCCAAGATAAAATATATTTGAAATTAAACTTTCACTGGTTAATTTTAATTTTCAGGCATGACTCTGGGAGCACTTCCTGTTTTAATGCCACCAAATTGCCTGTGAAACCAAAAAATCGCAGAAATCTTAGAAACTTGATGAAACATAAGCATACAGAAGGATTGGTGGTCTCATACCCAGTAAATGACGAATCAAGCTGTCTTACTGGACGAAAACTGGCCAATCACAGCTGTGAATCTTTATCAGGTACTTTATGTTGTGTGGTTTTTGAGACATCAGCTGTTAAAACGACTTATTAACCCAGTGCTCTTGACTGTATGTCATGTGGTATTTATCAAATGTATATTTTGTGTAGACAGTAAAAGAGTTGTTATTTTTTGTCAGATTTGGAAACGCAAAAAAAGAAGAACAAAAAGTTTTTAAACAAATTGAGATCACCCTTTGTTTCTCCAGCTGTAGTAAGAAGATCACGAAAAGCCAAGAGAGGTAATTTCTTGTGGAGATGTAGAATAATATACATTTTTAAATTGATGGCATTTGTAACAAAAAATGTTCACAAATGATTCTAGTTTCAAGCATTTTTTTTCAGCCCACAATCAGAAAGTTAATCGGTCAGCGGTTTCTCTGCAACCCATGAAAGACCATGATGGGGCGTCCAAAGGTACTGAAAATACAGCTATCGTATATAATACTGGCACTTAGATTGTGGCTGTTACGATTCACTTTCTACTAAACTTTTGCTTTTAACCATTTAGTACCTACCTATCTATTCAATGGGTTTGTGTTGTAATATTTAATCTTGCATTGGATTTTACTTCATGCAAACACATTATGCCAACATTTTACAATCAAAATTTTGTTGTGCAGATCTGTTAAAGATAAATCGAACTGACCCTAAGTACATAAGTATCGAAACTTTGGAATCAACAATTTCGGACACAACAACAGAGGACAGGACTTTTGATAGTGAGGATGGAGGTAAGTTGCTGTCCACAATTTCTTCTTGTAATTTCTGAAGAAGGATGACATTTTATAGTGTGTCGAAACGTAGGTTACCTTATAATGAAACCGCTGAAAAAGCAAGATTTGTTAATATTTTGTGTCTGGCAGAAGATCAATAGGGGCAGCACTCTGTAAATGAACACTGCACTATTACTTCTGTTTCAGTGTTACAAAGCACTCAACAATCAGACGCTTCCATATTCGATGGTTTAGATCGCTCATCCGAAGAAGTCATTAACAACAGCGTTTCAATATTCGACCTCAGTCTCGGTAGCCTCATAGCAATGAACAAACCCGATAAGGATGTGAAACATGACGATTTATCCTGTACCAATTCTGCTGATCTTTCTTCGATTATTGGTGACCCCGCACCGCATGAAGAAATTCATGGTTCCTTGGCAACGAGTATTCACGATGTCGCTGTGCAAGACAACTCCTCCGATTCGCTAAATAAAATAACTGTAGATAACTCTCCCAGTACTGAGTCCATTTCATGTGAGCCAGCAGCTACATGGGAAGCGTTGCCTTGTAATGATTTGGCCAACAAAGAAAATGAAATTCACCCGCTTTCATATGGGGATGAATCTCCTTCAACTTCTAAGGAAAGTTACATATCGATACAAGGTTGCATGTCGCCAAAATCTGATTCCAAAATTTCGTTGCATCCTGAATCTATGCAAACCGATTTTACAAGTGCATTGGAGGAATTAGACAAAAAACAAGAAATTACATCTTCTATAATGGATGACAATTCCCCCAAAAGTCCACCAGGTCTCGTTGCAGCTATAATGGAAACTCAAAGCGAGCTGCACCACCACGATGAGAATATGGAAGTTTCTGGAGCAACTGAACCCTCGCCGAAAACATGTGACACGGGTGCTATCAGTCACGCTTGCCAAGAGCATTCGGAGCCGAAATCTCCACTCCAAGTGATGCACGATTGCCAATTTGTACTGGATTCCATTATAAATCAAATAACTACTAATGAACATAAACCAACAGAAAGAATGAGACGAAGAAATGTCGATTCCCCCCTAAAGCGTTCTCGCGTCATTTCACGTCGAAGTGGAATATTTTTTCTCGAGGAAAGCGGGATTGTTCGTGGAAAAAGTCCTCTGCGGCGATCAGCAAAAAGTCCAGCTAAGAAAAATCTAAGGTTGGTGAAACGCGTCAATTCACCAGCTCGGCCTTCCCGCCGACCAGTCATGTCCAGCGCTACAAAGAACAAACTGCTGCACAGTATGAGGGCTACCGAATCTGTTCTCCCAAACAAACTAAAACTTCAACCTAGAAGTTTTGAAAAAATAGTTGGGACTGGAACCTCGTACGATGTCTTTGAGGAGCTGTTTAATCCTGTACAGTTAAAAGATGAAACAAAGCACGATCCAAAGGGCCGCTCTTCGCATCAACGTATTCCAAGGTTGGATGAAACTTACGCATTGCGAGTCCGTAAGTTTGAGACCAAGCAAGAAGCCACGACATCCACTCAACATCAAGCTAAGGTGTTTAACAATAGAAGCATCAAGCCAGGTTGGGTATCTGAAAAAGTTGAGCAGTTCAACACTTTGATCAGCAGCAAGTCTGTGTCCCCGATAAAACTTGCGCCCCTTCCGTATAGGGTAGCTGAACCCCAAACCCCTGTAAGTCCGTACACCCTCTCAAAGTCTTTAGACCATGACAAACTGTCTCAGGTTGAAGACTCACGCGAGAACGTTAAATCTGTGACGACAACTGTACCTCACATAAAGTCAAACAACTTAGATTCCACCCAAAGGAGGGGTAAGACCCCTGTCCGAACCCCCCCTAGACCCCAACGTGCCCCTCTGGTAATTATGAACGTTCACGCTGGTGATGAACTTGATTTTTCGCCGATTCGTAAAGCGACGCCCAAGCACCCAAGGTCACGTGATCCAATTCAGCCGTTTTGATTGGGTGCTGGTGAAGGCAAAGCAATTTACTCGTTTGTTTGTTAGCTGTAGCTAGTATGTTTAGGTACATTGGTCGCCTGTAAGTGCAATTTGCATGGATAGCGACGGTTTCATGAGCCTGTAAAGCAGGTTTAGTACATTCCTACTTTTTGTTTGATTGACGCCATCAAGGTATCGTGGATTTTTGTAATTATGCTTATCTAATCATGATCTGTTTGTTGCCCTCAATGTTAAAACCGTTATAACTGCCGCTTGCATCTAAAGCAATAAATCTTTCCAAAATATCGTGTGTTGTTTGAACAAGGAAAATATTATCACAGAATAGGCGGACCTATATTTAATACCATGACGCAATATACATGATTGTTGCAGACAACGTATCATTTTACTATGTTGAAAAAAAAACACTATCGTTTTTTAAAAGTTTTTTTTTAATGGGAAAGTTGGTAACTTTTCAATTTAATTCATCTCCTCTGGTTTAGAGCAATGCCGCTCAATTTTCTTGCTCACAAATTCCCGAGACAAGATTTGAACTAACAACCTTGTGAACACGAGGTGGTTGTAAGAATCCTTTTTTGAAAAATTTTATTACAACAAAACGTAATTTGCTCAGGGCATTACAATTTTTTTTTTACATTTTATTATTTGGATACTCAAAACGGTTAAAATGCTTTATCGGTTTCACCTCAAAGAAATACTCCCCTACAGTTCATTCAAAACAGCAACATGCAACGAGTAAGTTGTGATATTTGACATTTTTTGACAATTTAAATATGATAGGCCTCCACTTAATTCTCATTTAGGTATGAACTGCACAAGCCCATTTAAATAGAATACATGCATAACGATAGTGCCGACAACGCAGCGAATAAACGGGGATACAAGGCTCAGCGATGACACATTGTTTCCAACAAGCACACCGGTAATGTAACAGCAAAGTTTCCGGTGTGACAATTGTCCTTTACCGCCAGGCTGAATGGAACATTTTGCAAACATTCGGTGTCGCGAACAAACAGCTAGTTGCTGTTTAAGGTAGACCTAAGCAGCGTTTTTTGCTGAGGGTATGCTGACTGTAGTGCTAGCTAACAAAATAACCAATATGACGAAAAATCTGTTAAAGTGGCGCAAAAATGGAGTATTGTCATCATTTTTACAGAAATATCTTTTTGAAATGACTCCCGTGCTCTTTGCGCCACCTATCGCAAGTTTTTGTAGGTTGATGTATTTTTCGCGTATTTCATATAATGACCAAACGCATGTGATAAAATACTATAGAAAATAGCATACTAAATATTACTAATATGTTTATTCGACACTTTCAATGGCCAATAGAAGTTGCTTTTAAATTTTATCAGTGCACAAGTGCAAAGCACAGGTTATAATTGTAAGGAGAATACAGTATATCTTCGCGAAACATGAACAAAGTCTTTTGGTCTATTTCATTATTTTGCTGGGCGATTTTCCTTCCTGGTTCATGTAAGTATTGTTTTTTGTACTTCAGTTTTGTACATTCACGCGATCGTGTTTAACAAAGTATCTAACACATTGTAAAACTGTCTGCAGCTTATCTAACACATTATTATCTAACAAATAGCTTTTTGTCTCGTTCTCTTCTTAACCACATACTTAACAAACTAATTCCGCAAAGCAAAACATGATATATTATCAGCATTAACCAGCAGTTTTAAACAGTTTGAATAAGTTTGTGTGTTTGACTTTTCAGTAGGTCAAGACTGTGGCTCAATGGGTTCGTCAGCATTTCTGACTGTGCAGTTTCCACCGGCTGTATGTTCCACGTTTGGATATGGATTTACTACCACAGTGCCTGATGCCGATGCTGTGATTGTCAGTCATGTGAGCGGTGTCTTGGTTAATAATCAAGACTATTGCCAGGTAGGATTTGGGCAACACTGCATAACGAACTATATCAAATAGGAACTGAATTACCCATACGCCAGTCTTGACGCTGTCTTTGTCCGTCAAACGTTGCGATTACTGTCTCATAGCAAGTCCGTTGGGCAATTTTAGACCCAGTCAGGTGTCATTGGGTGATTGCAACATAACTCTGGCTCATTTAAGAACTGTAAAGCTAAAACCTAACACCAACGAGTTAACGGGTTTAAAACGCGTTCGCTATCATACCAGGCTGAGTGAGTTCTTCAGGATACTGATTCTAACACCAATAAGTAACGCAACAGGTTTGTGCTAAAAGTCTCAATAAGTTGATAATTCAAACCGCTGCCTGGAGATTCATTAGCTTGGAGATAAAAATCTAGAAACAGAATTCGAATATTTCGTACCTTACAGTGCAGGCTTATTTCGGTTCCAAAGTCTGTGGTGGTGCCGTCAGTGATGGCACTTGTGGGAAAACAAGGTTGTGTGACAAGCAAACTAATCTGGGAGCTCAGATTATTGTTATGTTCTAAAAACATTTAAATTGAAAAACCGACGACGTAGTAACAACGGAAAAAAGCACTTTGTGGTCCATTAAAATCCCGAGGAAATAAAAATAAACGACCTGTCACAAGTAAAATGCCCCAAAGTTTTTGAAAAACATTTTATTGATAAGTAATTTAGTGTAAGGAGATGTGGGACTTGATTTATCGACAAAACAGCTACGCTGCTACAGCATGCTTGTTGTTGCCTTGTGAACGATTGCTACCTTAAAACGGCCAGGTAGACCTACAGACACGAGCCTTTAACTTTGCAACCTCGTCCGCGTAATCTTCCTCTTTTGCTCGAATGTTTACATGTGTACAGGGTGATTACTGTTTTTATGTGTGCAAATCCCGAGGATATTTATTCGCGAATCTGTTTTTTGTTTGTTTGATTAAGTACATTTTTCTGGCAAAACTTGGCCATAAAAAATGGACGCTACAAATCTGTCGTCCTTTGACTGGACGACGCTATTATTGGACACGTGCTAAAGCCCACGTCATAATGATGTTGTTTTTCTGTATTTTGCCAAAGCTACCACATAATTTGCAGTGATTGATTTACCTGCAATTTCTATTATTTTTCTCATTGTATCTGTTCTCACGTTGCTCTAGCTGTGTTTTAAAACAAATGTATTGCATCAACAAAAATACCATATTTTAAGATTTATGCTGGAAGTGACAACACCGGTATTTTGATTGGGGAAGTTCTTCGTGGTGATGTGAGCACAACATTGGTGGTTCCAGGAACGCAAGTTTTTTTGGACTGCCAGACAGCTCAAACAAACTCAGGCACATTTGTTAGGATCAGATTGGTGGGCGGTATGTATAGAATTTCGTTTGTTTTACAGTAGTTTTGTCAGCTAATATTGCTTTTATTGGGCATAGCTTTAAAGACAGTTTGTAATACCATGACACTTTTTTGTCCAAAAGGCTTCATTTCTACTCTCCACGGATTTTCGTTTGTCGCAAGTGGCAATGTTTGACCCAAATAAACAATCAACAGAGCAAATTGTATCGATTTGACGACAACCTCTTATTAATACAGCTATCCCTTCTGAAAAAGTTACCATTTGCGATGAAGCACCATACGAACTCAAATCTCCTGGTTACCCTGCATTCTATAAAAACCCGCAACGTTTGGAATGGAAATTTGTTCAGCCTGTGCGTTCGACGTTTACATTTGATTTCACAGCGTTCGATACGACACCAGATCAGGATATCCTACGTGTAAGTTTAAACTTGCATAAGTACCTTAATTGCACCCCAATTTAAAGCCAGCATGTTAGAGTAACAAATGTAAGCTCGTGGCATCGATTTCAAGTAAATGAACCCAGTAAGATTTTGCTTTTATATTTACTGCAGAAATATTATACAGTTGCCATAACTAATAGCAAAATTAATCAAGCTGTTGGTGAAAACCTTTAAACAAAACTTGACCAGTTTTACAATGGTAATTTGGTTTAGATCCATGCAGATGGAGTCACACTCGCAGAACTGCAGGGAAGCATGTCAACCCCTTTCTCGGAAAATATAGACGGAAGTATAGTTACAGTCACATTTCTCACAACGGGAACAAATGCTACTGCAAGTTTCTTGGCCAATGTTACGGTCCAAAGAAGTAAGGTGTTTGAAGAAAACTGTATTTGACTTATCGACATTGTTAGTAGCAAGTCGTTTTTTTCGAAAATCGGATTATATGGTCATTTTTTCATTGTTAAACCAAATCAATCGATGAATCGACTTTCAGTTGTTTTCCAAGAGTTGTTGTCTAAATTTCTTGCCTTACATTTGACAGGTCAAACCTGGATGCCAATCTACTGCGACGAAAGCAACATTACAATCCAGTAAGTAACACGTTAATGATAGAACCTCTTTTATGATCGGTATTGGTTTTGTTTTACACCGGCGCTACTCAAATGGCGGACCGCGGTCCATATCCGGACCTTTGAGGCGTTAGATGTGGTCCTTGACGGTTTTTTGATTACGACTTCATGTACAATCATTTGTGTGTTAAATACTTGGTCATTGTCATGTAGCATAGGCGTTTATGGTGCTCACTCAGCAATCATTCTTACCATAAACCCAAATTGCTGAGTCAGCACCATAAACGCTTATGCTCCGTTGCGCCACCTACCAGAAGTTCCCAGACCGGGCGCAAGCCAAAGTTCAGTGTAATTAGCTCTACCCTTTCCAAAGGGGATCCGCATTGTAATTTCTCGTACTGCGAGGAGCCTAAAGTACTTTCAAAATCTTATGTGAGGTCAGATTGCACAATTGTGACGAAACAAATGTCCAATTGCTCACTACACAATTAACAAATCAGCAATTGTTTGCGCACGTTATATCTGTGATCTAATAAACTGATTTTTAATCATTGCGACACGAAAAATCCTACAAAACCAGGTAAAATGTTTTTTGTATGACTTTGTGCCAATATACTTTTGTAATGAGTAAATTCACGTTCAGTGCCTAATTCAAGCTTTTGTTTCCCTGACATCAACATACGGCTTAAATGTTTCTTTGGCCGCGACTCTTCCCATTATCTACGCTACAACCAGTGGTGGGATTTAAATTTTTTATCAGCCGGTTCTATCACAAAAGTCATATTTTTCAGCCGGTTCTGTTACAAAAGATCCATTGACAGTTACCAGTAATGCTAACCGGTTCGCTGATCTCATAAAATTTCGTGAGACGGTATAGAACCGGTGCGAACCGGCTAAATCCTGCACCACTAGCTAAAACCCAAGTTGGCTATGACATGTTACATTTGCATTACTGACAGAAATGTGCGAACCTCGTTATTTTTTACCCTTCATACCTTTGACAAAACTATTTGAGTAGCCCTGCATTATCGTATACGACCATACGTATAACTTATGATGTATACATGTGATGTGCTTTTCCGTACATTGTTTGACCAATTTAGTTGAATTTTTTACAAACAGTAGATATGAAATCTTTTTGGTTTAACATAATTAACATATCAGACAACTTACCCAGTGGTTTCCAAAACCTGTGAATTGCAAAATATATCAAGGCAAATGTTGAAATATTAGAATTGATGCAGTGCGAAAGATAGGCAAATGAAAAAGGCCACCAGCAGCCGTTTAATTTATTCTGCATTTTTATGGTCTGGTTTCAAACAATGGAACAAAAGTGTCTCATTGTAACTGAAACACTTTGTACAGCTACGGCATCCTCTAGTTTCGCTGAGATAAAACTATTGGCTACTTATCGTGTGGAGTAGTTAATCACCAATATTACACCCATTTTACTGTGATTCAACTCTATTTGGCTAGTTACAATACGATTCTACACTTTTAGTATTGCGCAGGCACTGTGGGAATGCCTCGAATATGAAAACAACGATTTGGACGCACTCTACATTGCTCAAAGCAGAGACGTTCCCGTTCAAGCTCTCCCTGGAAAATGTCGTGCATCAGGAGCTGACACTACATTTAATTTCAACCTTACAGAATGTTTTGCGTCGTTTCAGGTTAGCAGAAAAAAAATGTGAACATGTGTATCATAGCACTCCAGGCATATTAAAGGCGTTGTACCGAATCAGTCGGTCACCAAGCATCCACTTTATGGCAAGGCGTTGTCTATGCTAGACAAATCTTTTCGGGACCCGCGCTCTATGTAGCCTAAGTTTGCCGTGATTGTGGGTCTGCATGGACGCTTCAAAGCTGATCCCAGCTATTTATCTATGTCTTAACTGATGTGCATATACGTTACATACAAATCTTAAACAATAATACAAAATGTGCGCGAAAAATCGACGTGTTTTCTAGAAAAGAATATGCCTGCTTTATGTGACTGCTTTTTTTTACTTTTCACATGTTAATTTTTTGGACGTAGCAAAACGCTGATGAGATTACCGCTACCTTCAAAGTATGGAGTGTGAAGGGACTGGATACGAGTTTAGTTGTCCAAAGATACGTCAGATATCACTTGACAGCAGTTTGTCGATACAACGACAGCCAGATTGTGAACTCCGCCAGATTAACTCCTATCATCAAGTAAGTCCAATCGGAAGGTTGCAAAATCACAAATCACAATGTATTGGGGATTCGTAGTGTTTTTACGCTGACTTTGTTGGCTACAGTGAGTAAACAACTAAAGATCCCACATATTTGCCATGTTCAGATAAACATCAAAATAGGACATAGCTTTTTGTGACTTTTAGTGTGGTAACAACATGCTGTTTTGTCAAATACTTTAATGTAGTAATATGACGAGATTTTTAGCCAACTAGGTACAGCACTCGACCCGGTGGCCGGTGAGTTTCAGACTTCGCTTGCACTTTACCGCTTCAGCAACTTCAGCACCGCCTTGCTTGCAAATGAGCAAATTATGGTCCCAGACTATGTATATGGCGAGGCCAGATTAGACAATATACCATCTGGAAATGAAAACTTCAAGCTACAGGTTCGCCCATTCATGTTGCATGTATCTTAATTGTTGTAAAGTTTCATTTTGTACAGATTAACTTTTGCTGGGCAACACAAATGGAAAATTCGGGCGATACTCCACCATACCTTATTGTGGATGACGGGTAGGTGGAGTTTTCGGTACAAAACCACAAATTAATACATGTTTGTTGTAGTTTGTGCATAGTTGTTCTGTTTTACAGAAATCAGTCAACTTTAGACGATCCAGTTCAAATTTTTGCAGTGCTGTAAAAGTCGTACATTAAACAAAGGTTAAACATTTATGCAGATGCGAGGCAGACGCAGTGGTCGGAGAACCAAATGATGCAAAAGTCGTGATCAGAAACTACATGGCCAACTACGGCAGGTTTAAATTTAAATCTTTTGCGTGGACAAACGTCACAGACATGGACCAAAACATCTACGTACACTGCAACTTGACGATTTGCCAAATTACGACTGAAAATTGCCCCGCGCTGGTATTGTTTCGTTTGTTTCAAAATATCTGTATAACTGCATGAGATGTAAAATATGGTTTAAACTCCTAATATTGATTTTGGTTGGTACGTATGTGCTATAATTACTGCATATGGTCACCAACCGTTTCATCATGAAACAATTCTCGGCGACCAAAAAATATGGTTTTGTTGTAGGATTGCTCCAAACGTAAGAAACGAAGTGCCGAATATTCCGAGTCGAGGCAATTGTCCTTTGGGCCATTCCGTGTAATGCAGGAAAAGGACAATTTGCCCAATGGTAAGTTCGTTTAGATCACCATCATCTAGCAATATCTTATACAAGTAGCTATTACATACAAAGTCCCATACTCGTTGAGTGCTAATCTTGTATTTATTTTTGTTTCAAGATGTGGAAGAAGTTCCAGTTGAGGATACAGTCACTTTGAATGACAACATCATAAATCTGTTATCACTAGCTATTTTGCTGGTTGCAGTGATTCTATGTGGGTGCTTTATACGCAGCCGAGTGATGGAAAAGCATCATTATCAAAATTATATATAAATCAAGGTTGAAACTACACCATACCTTTTCAGCGTATACAGAGAAAAATTGAGCACCTTTGCAGTATAAAATATTTTATCACATTCAAATTTAATCCAAATATTAAAGAAAACTATTTTGTGACAATATAAAATAGAGTTTATGGCAACTACAGAAAAAGTTTGCCAACTTTAATGCAACATATTTGATTTCTTATTAATACTACGACCATAAGCAGTTAACAATATGCGACATAGCAACAATCATCCTTGCTTATATTGGAACAGCATCTACACTATAAATCGAATAAAAAAATATTCTATGTTTGTGAAAAAATAAAACAAAGGAAACCATCTATTACACAATCCTTTCTTGACTAGGTTTTTGAAGTATTGCAGCTTCTTGAGGGTTAGATTTAAGAGAAGTACAAACTTCAGCAAACAGTTTTTCCCATTCCCATTCAACGTCCTGCTCTTCGCGGACTTCCTTCTCAGAGGGAAGATTTTTTATTAAAACTTTCATATCAATACCACCGTCCAAAGTGCGGAATGCTGATTGATTCATAAGATCAACATCAAGTTCCCTGCATGTACGTAAAACAGCATGAGTACAGATAAAAAAATACTGCATTACACTTACAGATAAGACTGGGAAAAACACCAATCAGTATATCAGTTGCAAAATTTTTTGTTAAAACAGACGAATATGCACTAAAAACAGTTAAACACTACAAAATTATTCGGAAAAATGTTGCATATTGACATGATTAGTCTAATATGATCTGAATAGTCTTTATCAATGTAATGACCATGCAAGTATGAATGTTGTAATGTTTTTACCTGAAAGTAGCCATGTTATTTGATGCCACAGTGGGAGGAGCAGCCATTTCTTGTTGCAAATCATCTTCATGCAGTTCCTCCAAGTCAGGAATGACCTGAATTTCACTGCCTGAATCACTGACACTATCTTGCTGTAATCTGGAATCAAAAATGTCATCAGGGGTTGTACTGGCCATGTCCCATCCCATCTGTCGCCGAGAGGGTCGGGGTGGTTGAGAATTTTGTGTTGTAGAGAAGTCATGTTCCTCTGATGTGCCAGTGGGTGCTTCCACTTGTAAAGTAATTTAAAGACATTTGAATTAAATACTGAACTACACACTTTAGAGAATGTTACATATAAATGATAACCAATTAGTAAAACAACCAGAAAATAATATTGTATACTGCCAAGGTGTTTCCTACATAGCACTGCCATAAAGCAATGCATAAAATCCTAAAAAGGTATTTGGAAGTGTTTCATTGTATGTGCAGATCACGAACATGAAGTGATTTTACATTGTCTAAATGTTAAGTCTTGTTGCCATTACCTTGCATTATGAACTAGCAAATCTAAAAGTCAAATAATTTACTCACACTTTATTATTTTTCAAGCATACACTTTAAGTCTGGTCATAACTACCCACCTTTTAAATCATCACCATCAAACAAAATACCTTCAAATGATTCTGAAATACAACTAACACTGCTTTAAACTCAACTCAACCTTGAAACTGAATTAATATGACATAATCTCAGCTCTAAAGACCACCGGACATTGTTTCTGCTAAAAACAGAAACAATGCTTTGAAAACGAAATAATTCTATTTCCCTAACAAGTCAATTTAATTAAGACTTACAAATACAGATGAGTTCTTAGTTCTTACTGTTTGCAGGCAGAAATGTTTTGTACATAACATTTTTTATCAGATTACAGTAATCTGCCTTTCTCCCTGTTTGTAATATATACCTTACTGGGCTGCACTACACCAAAAAGATGGACTTTATATTTTTGTTTATTATATTATATATCGGATTGTTTTAAAATATTTTTCCTACCGTTTGTTGACTTTTCGGGAGCTTTAGATCGGGCTCTTCTTCCCTTTTTAACTTTGCTCTTCTGAGCAGGTATATCAAAATCAAAATCGTCGTCCATCGCTGAAGTTGCCAAGACCAAACAATTTTTTAAAACTGCAATGCAAAAATTAGCAAAATGTTTGCAATATTTTTTTACATTTGCCGGTCTGGAATTTCGTTGGCAAATCGGATGACGGCGACGTAAAATCCAGGCACACAGGTAATATTTTTATTTTATTAAATGGATAACATTTTGAATACTTTGGCAGTTGACACATCATTCTTGGGAACTTACTGAAAATTTTTGATTGGTAGTATTGTCTTTTTGTGCTTGTCGAACGCTAATGTGGTTTAGGCCCAAGATTTGTTCTACAATTTTCAACAGATTACAAATACATCTGCCACTATAACTTTATAGTAGACCCATAGGCGCCGAATAGGCGGTGGTTTGTAAATCACGGTGGCGGTCACTGTCGAAATTTTGGTTTGTTTATAGCGGTATTGTACGAAACATCGTATAATCTAAAAAAATAGTAAAATTTGCCTTTAAACAAACGTATTGACAATACAGCAACAAAACTTGCCTCAAAACTCCAACCTGGTTTGGTTTGTGCCTTGTTTATGACATCAAACAAGCAGTTGTTTGCCTTTAAGTCAGTGGTTCTTAACCTTTTTTCCTTGCTGCACCCCTTTCAAATCACCAACCAATTTTCGCACCCCCTTTCAAATCACTAACCAATGTTCGCTCCCCCCTTTGTAATTGCCTAAATAGAATAGACCTAACCAACGTTAATGATTCAGCTTCCCCGCACCCCCTAGGAACAGTTCTCGCACCCCTTGGGGGTGCGTGCACCCCAGGTTAAAAACCCCTGCTTTAAGTGTTTGGCCATTATTGTGTGCAATGCGAATGTGTTGTAATAAAAAAATAGTTATTTCAGGTGATATACAAAGAAACAACAACTTGACGAATCATTTTTTAAACGTTGCCAAACCAATGATCAACAGCAACGTGTTCAAAAATAAACAATGCTTCAAACGTTTAGTTTTTTTAATGTTGACGAACGTTCCATTCCATGGGAAGTTTGTTGGGCTTTGATTTGAGCTCTTTGTTTTTTCACGCATTTGTGACGTCACATTATGTGACGTCATAAATTACGCCCGCCACCTTGCATTTTTGTGAAACTCGGCGCCTATGGGTAGAGCTACCAACACCGTAACTCAAATGACAGTCTCGGGAGATTCGCTTTCACAAAGGGGCGTAAAAAGCTGAATTTTTTTATTATATAACCAATCGACTTTTGGTTGTCATTTGAGTTACGGTGTTAGTAGCTCTACCTAACTTTATTCATGACACAAAATAAAGCCCAATAAAAAATAAATTTAAACAACGAGAACAAAAAGAACGAAAGAAAGTTGACGAGATACACAATGCTAAAATATTTTGCTGTAATTTAGTTAAAGTGAAACAAAAACTGGGTTGGTTGGCTGTGTAAGACATAGTTTGAAACTGGATGTTGGTAGAGCTGTTCGGGTCTTGAAATAGAAGGGGACTGTAATACAAAGAGCCTGTTAGTAAATGTTATTTGCATAAATCGGTGTTTTCCAACGGTTTTTAAAAGCGGCACACTTCCATTAGGCTTAACTGCATTTTTGTTCGCAGTAGCCTACAAGCACACAGGTTAACAGCAAAATTATTTTCAGAAATTAATTTGCATCTTTAACACAAACTTTTTGGTGACAAATAAGATCAAACGAGTTCAATCATAAACATTTTTGTTACTTCCGAGGGTAAAAATATGATCCAATTATCCTCAAAAATTGTCAAATCGCAGTTGTTGTGCAGCACAGCATTTTTAAAACCTCCCGCGGTAAGAAACACTGATCTAAATTAGCCTACTTTGCGTTTAATATTTTTCAAAAACCCAGGAAAACAATTACCATTGGCTTGTCACTCTTTTTCGCAATATCTTGAATTTCTGTAAAAAATTATTAACGTTTTTCATCCAATGTCCGTTAGCAGATTAAAAAAGTTAGAGTAGCACGTTATAAAATACCTTTTTGTCGTTTCTGTTTGTGTAGCTGCCTTAAAACAACCTCAAACCCTGGACAAGCAAATTTCGTCCCCGCTATTGTATAAAAACATTGGAAGGTATGACGCAAGTAAGTCCTAATAAATTTAGTTTATACTGTTTAAAAAGTGTGTCTTTTAAATACACCAGCAGACAAGTATCAATTTTTGTAAGTTATTCCGTTTTTTGTCACAGTAGTTACATGACCAACTGTTGCAATCTGTTTCAAATCCACAGACTTGATTTCCACAAACATAACTTCCGCAGAAACTGCATTGTACCTACAATACAAAAATTAAAAGTAAGAACATTTGCAACAATTACATTTTGCAAAAATTAACTATCGCAGGTCTGTCTGCAAAAACAGATAACACTCAAAGTTTTGAATTAACCAGTTGGTTATGGACTTACCCCTCGGCAAAATATTAGTCCGAGTTTACGACCACAAACATCACAAATGCTTTTTCGCTCTTCCTCGCTCCCTTTTACTTGATATGCTCGTTCAATGAGTAGCCCATTCAATGTTCTGCGCAACACAAAAAAATATCAAACACATTGCATAACTGCCTATGACGAACATTCATTAGGCTTTAGCAAGGCACACAACAACCAATAGCAAAAACAGCAGCGTAAAAAGTCGAAACCAACTCTTCGGGTCGGGTTAAGTTCGGAATTATTCCAATTCCAATGTCTTTGGTCAATGCTTAATGCCAAACTTTCTACATGCGCACATCTTTAAACTTACTGGATTCTTTCTTTTTCTTTGCTTCTTAGCTCGGCGTCACGGTTGATGACGGCTATGATCGTTTTTTGTTCTTCCAGATTTAGTTGATGCATTCGACGAGTGATAAACTAACGCTTTTAATTCCTGTCGTACAAAATCAAAGCTTTTAAAAGTGTGGCGTCAAAAATCTAACATGGTCTAAACTGTCCTAAACACTTTAAAGCTACTATTTATTTGCCCAATTTTTCTATAACGTCGGTTACCTAGACCAACAGCACTTTTTTGGGCTTTAGTATAATTGTGCATTATATGCTTTAAATTCGATTGTTGACAATAAGATGACGATGGCATCCAAATAATAGGATACCGAATAGTTCACTTTTGTGTGGCTTGTTTGCTGTGTCCATATCACGACTTATTGACGAATCGCTATATACGGTATGATCACGAGGAAGTATTAGTCAGCGCCGTATGGTCTTGGGACTGTCCAGCTTGCTTGTTTTTTGCCGCCATTTAAAACACCTTTCTCATTAGCAATATTTTGCACTTCCGGAATTTTCCTGCACCTTATCCGACGTTTCAGTGCATGGCATTCGTACAACAAGACAAAATCGTTTTTGACAACAACAGGATGATAACACACATAAAAGAGACTAATGACACCAACCTGGCGATGAACGTTGAAAAACACTTTACAGGTGGTTAAGAAGCAGATAGTTAATGAACATTAGTACATCCTTTTTACGTTCATCTTGTTAGCGCATCGTGTAATTTCCTTTTTTTCGCTAAAGACTAGCCAAAGCCTCTGAGCATCCTCTTTTGACGCGTCTTTCTTATGTTATTTTCGGCCTATTCTCTTTTTTTCCAACAAAATATTCTTTTGCACAGGAAGCAAATTAGTGTAAAATCTGCCGCATAACGCGAAAGTAAAGCAACACAGTATACATACAGCAAACAACCACAAACTCCCCCCTCTAAGTCTTGGGGTTTACCGATTTCGGCCATCCAGATTAAAGTGACATCAAAGAAAGTAAGAAAGTGAAGTGCTAATGTTTTACACATATAAAAGCTGAGACTTTTTTACACATTAAATTATACACATAGCCTACATAATGTATTGTTGGCGAAGGATTGGCAGACTTTTACACAGAACGTTGGCTCTTTCACGCGATCTTGGATAACAAAAGATACTTCCAATAACACGAAATGAAGAATCTAACTTAGATGCTGCAAAACCTCATCTAATGATATGCGACAAATAATGTGGGGGCCAAAGACAATAAAAAAGAAATGACCTCAAGAAAATTTTCACATGAATTAACTAAGAGAAAATGTTGTCCTTCCCATGACCTTGGAAATAGTTTTGTTTCGGTAGTGGGCATTTACAGTAGATAAGATACCGTAACCTAATCTATTATGTTCCATTCGTACATTTTACAGATATCAGCACACACATATCGAAAAATATCAAAATCTTGGCGGTCAGGAATCTTGTTATCATTCTTGTTGATTACCATCACTCGTTGATCAGCTCCAGCGATTTGTAGTAACTCCTGAATGTCATAATTTACGCTGCTTGAATCTTGGTAAAACTGCGCGAATGTCTGAAAGAATAAATATAGTGTTGAATGTTACCTTATATTACACTTTTTTAGGCAGTGGTGGGTTTCAGCCGGTTCACACCCGTTCTATTGAACCGTCTCACGAAATTTTATGGGATCAACGAACCGGTTAGCATTACTGGTTACTCTCAATGAACTTTTTGTAACAGAACCGGCTGACAAAAAATTTGAATCCCACCACCGCTTATGCCTTATAGGTATTACAAGTCCTTTCTTCTGTGTGTTTTAGTTGTCGATTTCCGTAACATTATCTTATTACGGTAATGGAAAAAAAAACATTCCCAGTTATGCAACAGACATCAATTACATTTCGTAACTAAATTATGGTCTTTGTATAAACTGTATACGTCGCATCGGTAGTGCAATCAATATTTACAATGCAACTTTGGAATTTAGCAAATTTTCAATTCCAATCTAACGTAAAAACAGGGGCGCAGCCAGAACTCGATGTTAAGGGCGCCAATTTTGTGGCTCAATATACCACTATTTCATAATGTTCATACCAAAACACCTTCGTTGCGAAGTGCTTCTGCTGGTCCGAGAACGTCGTCGTCCGATTTTGAGTCAGTAAGAACAACCACAGCTTGTAGTGGTCGGTTTGGATCTTGCTTTTCAACTTTAATTATTTGCAGAGCGTAAGTCAAGGCAGCACCGATATTCACAAGTCCGTCATCTAAATTGATTGTGTGTTTTATCACTTTAAACTTTAAGATGAATGTATGTAAGTTTGAGTGGATGTTAATTGATCTTAAATAGATCAAATAAATGCCTAATGTGGAGTGTTCAAAAGAATCTAGCTGTTTAACTGACGTGAACAAACCAGAAACAATTCGTTTAGTATTACAACATGCTGTTACTGTTCACTCGATCTTGAAATGTAACTTCGCCTGTGCCACATTGCAGTTCGTAAGTTAGATCGAATTACAGCAACCCTGTTGTGGTTATGGCTAATGTAAAGTTTGATCCCAGACCGTTCATTTGTGAGGAATTGTGATCACCGCCGGTACCTTACCTATGAGTTTGCGAGATAATTCGAAATTCCAAAGTTGCTTCATTAAAAATGTTGTGAATTTTACATTCTTACCTGCTTGCCTGTATTTCTGCGTTTGTGCCAGCTCAAAAAATGTTGATGCTGCCATGTTGTTGGTGTCGTTGAGTAGGATTGCTTGATCTAAATGAGGAACCCTGCTGAACGTTATGCGGGCAAGTCGTAATGCGTCGTAACCAAGTTTGTAAGTCCTGTGAAAGCAGTTTCAAAATTAATAAATGGATCAAATTTATTATCTTGTAAATTGTATCTGGGACAAATGCAATAAAAAAATTACCTGAGAACATTACGTGTAAATGTTGTGAGTACCCTTAACCAGGTTCGGTGGCTTTTAATGTGAAGTAGAACAACCAGATCCATCGGGGCATACGGCGGACAGGAGCCTGCGAAACAATGAGGTAAGCAAAGTATGCAAGCGTAGGCGTACATATGCGTAGGAGTAAAACACTTGATGGTGGGTGTAAATGTTGTGACAAGATCCGAGATTACGAAGTAATATTTTTACAAAACAAACTTCGGGGAATCTCTGCGGAACCCTAAGTTCCTTGAAATTCTGGTTACATCGCCCTGCGAGTCAGATTCTATACACGAGTTTCGCAACTAAAGTCTGTAGACTCATAACTAAGCAAGCATGCAGTGTCTTCGCGCTGTACCAAAAGAGCCATGTGAAATGTGATATATACGTAGTATACGTAAAAGTAGACAAACAAATTGTGAAGTTTTATATCATTAAATGAAAAAAGGCTCAAGTGTATTGGTTTTTTTGTACATGGCATATAAATTAGAAAATGGCTGATTAAGCATTTTGTATCAATGATGACCTTAGCATAAATTTGCCCCAAAATTTGAGAAGCCAATGTTGCATCACTCTTTTTATGTCCATTTTGGCATTACATTCCTTAAAGACTCCGTATATATAATGTTGAACAAATACGTAAATAGTGTTACCGAAATCAATAACAAAAGGTTTATTTATACCAGGGGTGGGGAACCTACTCAGTACTGCGGGCCGCATGAATTGCACAACATTTTCGGGGGGCCAAATATTTTTTTATGTTCAAATTCCGTGTAATGTTCGAATTCCGTGTAATAATACCCTAAGCACACAAGTGATTTTATATTTCATAGCTCCAGATTGGATTTTTTTCTTTGCTGTTACTTGTTTGCAACAAACAAGGCATACAGGTTCATCACTTAATTCGACTAAAATCTGTCCATTCTTTCTGGAACACCCTAGCTCCATTTAAAACTAACACAACATGGCAAATGATTTGTTACTGGAAGAAGAGACAATCGAGTGACTGTTACGTCACAAATACAGCAAGTGGTTGAATGTGTGGCAATTTTAATAAGTTTGGCGTCAAATATAGAAATGTCGAAGTCTTTTCAAGTAAATATTTGTACATAAACATTTTATTATTGTTTTTTTATGCTACGTTTTATGCTGTAACAAAATTGTGACGCGGGCCACTTTCAAAAGGCAAGCGGGCCGCATACGGCCCGCGGGCCGCAGGTTCCCCACCCCTGATTTATACTAACGGGCGCAGCATCGCTTTGGTTGACTCCACTCTCCGTTAGCAAGACATTCAGATGTTGTTGCTTCTGGTGTCGGTTGTATCGTGAATCCATCGCTGGTGCAAGTAAAATTGCAAATTGAACCAACGTTGTTCGAGGAAGTGCATTCAACCTTGCCGTTATTTAACCGGTTTACGTTGGGGCATTTTTGTGGTAATTCACTAGCCCTCAAACGAGCAAAACTGCCCGAGGGCGCGTCACTTTGAACTGAAAATAAAAATTGCAATAAGTTGTGAGGGTGGATTGGGCGTAAATTTTTAGCGATTTAAAATCGATTGAAGAGAATTCAAATAAATCAAAAGATTTGGATCTAAGACCTTAAGATCGTTAAACGTGATCACGATAACCAAAATAAAGCACAGTCTCAAAATTACTTATCTGCTGTTATGTAACAAGAGTGTGGATATATGCTAACTCAAACCAATCATATCTTATGCAAAAGACTGGTCGTTAAAACCTCGTTTACATTTTACATGGGCGCATGATGCATTATTACTTGTCATACTTGATTTCTCGTGAATTCAATTAAAACATTTTGGAAGTACAAACAACCCGAAAAACGTTATTTTGTAGAGTTTAAAGGCTAGCAAAAATAATAACCAACCTCAGTCAAAACTTTCTGGTTTTTGGTTTTAGACAAAGACGCAAAATTAATCTTTAGGGCACATCCACTACATTTTGTTTTTTACCTGTAGGAAACCTACTTCTGGAACAATGGCATTATAAAATGGCAGGCATATTATCCTTTTTTAAACATTTCCCACCATCGTTGCAGGTAACACAAGCACTGCTAAAGATATTTACAACTTACCGTGGCAGGCTTCTTTTGCGTTACATAAGTTGGAGTGGCAGCAGCAAGTACAAACCGACGAATTAAGATGACTGTTGCACTGGTTTTGATATGGGTGAACCTTTTCTCTGTTCTTTAAAATAGTTTGATCATTTTTAAAATCTCTTATCGTAATTATAACAATTACACTCCTGCAATAATGTTGAACTGGTTATATGGGATGTGACAACAAAACCACGGGTTGTTTCTTAACAGACAAGAAATCTAATAATATTTCGGTGAATGCATTTATAGATGAGGCACAAAATATCCCAGAATTAGATACTTGTAACAGGAAAAACTGCATTAAATTGTGATATTTAAATTAAAAAAAACACAAAGAAAATAGTTTTAAATAGAATTGTAAACCAGTAGAGGTATTTTAGGTCGGGTTCAGGTTTAAGCTTAAGTTTAAATGAATCTGATACTTCGTGCCTTATCTCAGAATCTTTATTGTGGAAATGTCACAGAGGAGGATGTGTTTGTTACGCTTAATTCGGGCATTAATTTAAAAAGATCTGGTTTGGAGTTTCGGGTTAGAATTTTCTGGTTTTGTTTATAACTCTGGTTTCGACATAATTTTATTGTGCGTGTTTGTGTTTCGCATCGAATATTAAACAAGATATATGGTATAAAAAAGATGTAACAGATGTAGTTTAAAACTTTCCAACAAGAACTTCTAACCTGATTTTGGTCGTTTTGGCAAGCGACGGTTTGCTTGCATCCTTTCCACATGAAAGATTCGTCACCATATCGACGTACCACAGTCACGCATGAATTCTTTTGTAAATGTAGATAATTTGGTTTAAACAAAAATATATTCTTAGAGAGGTTTAAAGAAATTTAGTCGCTTTTACCTGTGAAGTCAAACACCTAACCATTCGTCCAATATTGGAACATAACTTCACGTTTGTGGCTCTTTCGCATTTCCAACATTGTAGACCTGTAGTGAAAATCATGTGTCTACTTATGTATATTGTAACATATAAATATTGCGCAATAAATTACATGGAATAGCCAAGTCTAATACAATTTTAAAAAACACAAATGCCCGTAAAATGACATTATAAATGATCCATAAAGCTATACTTTTGTTGTTAAAACTATATTACTTTTTACCTTCGACTGTTTGAACCAAAAAGCATCCAAAAAGAAAGAGGAACCGACAAGTATAAGTCAAACACATTGTTTAACAAACTACCCCTGCACCTTACAAACGATATGTGGGCCCATCGTTTTTTGGTCTGGAAATCCTTTTCAACCTTAAAAGCCCTTGGGCCAAAGCATCATGACGCAAATAGATAGGAGCTTTGCAATAACCACAACTATGAAACGAGACAAGAATATTAAAACCAGTGTAATTTATTTATTCCGGCATATCGTTCTAAATCTAGGCATTTCACACAAACGAATTTTTGACTAAAAGCAGGACTGTCTGGCTGGGCTGACTAGGCTGACTTCGGCAGCAGTATTTCATAACAGCACACTTAATTCATGCTTATACAGAAACTGACGACGCCAATAGGCGAAATACATATATTCTAATGCATTTTCGAATGATTCTATTTCTTTGAAAACCTGATTCCTGATTTAGAGCATTTCTTTTACAGCTATTTTATATACCTGTTTACACGGCTTACGAGTTCAACCAGTGGTTCTCATAACCTCTCAAGGTTGACGCCAGGGCCAACCGTGGTTGTGTGCAGTGATGAATGGGGCGCTGGAAACTAAAGGAACAATTGGGGAGCACTGGAATGAATCCGAACATTTGCAACAAAACAAGGCGCAACACTGAATCAGCCGGTCACCAAGCATTCACCACCATATGGCAAGGCGTCAAAATTAGGTTTTTAAATCATTAAATCAACCAACTGCAAAGCTGGAAATAAATAAACAGTTCAGGTGTTTAAAATACTTAAAGAAGTTAGAAACGTATTTATGATCGTTGCATTCTAAAACATGTTGAAATCACTGCAATAAATACACGAGGGTGGCCATAATTTTGAAACAACCTTGAATATAGCTTGGTATAAATGGATTGCAATCAAAGACAATATGAGTACAGGCCATGATCATGATGCGTTATGTATAGCTATTGTGAAGTAATGTCGCGCTATATTTGTTACAACGTGCGCTTTCTTTTAAAAAGTTGCATGAGCTGCGCTGTACCTCGCCTTCATTTGGTTCTGAAGTTCTACCATACTTAAAGACAATTATTTTTCAAGTTAGTAAGGCGAAAAACAAAAGTTCCCCTCTGTCTATTATTACATGCCCCTACCCTCCTAAAAGTGCAAATGGGGTTAATGTTTATTCATGCCAAAGCCACCATATGAGCACAAGTTTGTCCAATATTCGCCTGAAATTCTAAATGTCTCAATTTCTAACATTTCTTGGAACACTATGAAAAGTCGACAAAGAGACACATTATCGCAAATTGTAAAAACTGTAATTCGAGTAACGCTGTACGATACAGGTAATGTAAAACGTACAGAAACGTAATATCACAATGACGAGTTGCAATGAACAGCTGCAAGCAGGTAAACGTCAATAGCACCGTTAACCATAATGGCAAAAGTACATGATATGTATAGAATATTTATAAATATATATATAGGTCAATGTAGGTTTGTGTGCACAACCAAAGTTACATTAGTGACATTCTAACTTGGTAACAACCTTAATTCGAAACGGGCTGTGTTTGCAGTCTTTTGTGCCTTTAAAACTAATGTACATTTTACATATCATATATTACGTACGTATGTAAATGCATTTGATAGGCCACACCACGTATTTTAATAAGCAGTTCCAGACTAAAACTGTCTTTAAATGCTTTGTAAGCAACCAGGAATGCAAGACAGTTGATACAAATAGATTGATGTTGAAATATAAAAGCATTAAAATAACAAGATCGAAGCATTACAATGGCTGTATGGATAAGGTAGCCTGCGAAATTCGTGCAAAACTGCCACTGGCATACTGCTCTGTACAGTGAATGATGGTTGGTCATTGAAAAGTAGTTCGTAAATTCATTCCCTGATTATTTCGGGTCTTTTACGAACTGCTAAGGATCTGATTAAACCACAATACACGTAGTCTATAAATGATTGAAATAACCGGAGAAATTGACACAACAGGATGATTAAAAGGTGATTTCACTAAGATCAGCGTTAACAAAAGACATAAAACTCAAGAAGAACAAATAAAAGCAGTATGGAAGCGATTTTGGCGCAAGATGAAATATTTAACAAAAAAAAGAAATCAGCAAATTAAGTTAAGCTACATCTCAAATATTAGTTGAAGAACTAAAGAAAGGGGTGGGAAGGGTACTTATATGTTTACCTCGAAACAGCTGAATTATCAGACAAAGGCGACGCCTTGTTCAGTTGGGTTGGGCTTCGAAATGATTGAGAAACGCTAACAATGTTTCCTAGTCCAGAATCGCTGGAAGCTATGGAGGTCGGCTCGCTTTCGCTGTATGGAATTCCAGTGAGTTGTAAAGTCGATGGCGCAGCGGGGTTCTCTCCGCTAGGTGGGGCAGTCTGCTCGTTCCGTTTTTGTTCAGTTTGTTCAGAAGCTGATGCATTGAAAGTACTGCTTGTGGTGTTGAATCCTAGCTCAAGCGTTGACTTTTCTACATTATCACTTGACGAAGATGTATCTTTATCCAAAAGCGCTTCAGACATTATTGGAGTACGCATGCTTTCAGTTGTGTCGCCGTCCCAAAATTCCGTCGTAAACTGACTTTCAATCTCATCCAACATCGAACCAATAGTGACGTCAGTTTCGTCATTGCTTTCAAGGGGTAAAACTTTTGCGGCTTGTACTAGAACAGGTGGCATGGCACTGGTTTGACCAACGCTCGCTGTAGTCGGAATTTGCTTGCCGCTTGGCGACGGTTGTTGAGCAACAGCAGCGCTTTGGTGCCACGCAGCGGATTTAACTTTTTGTAGCGGTTCGTACCGAAGCTGGCGTTCGTAGTTGGTAGGATCAAAGTCGAAAATTTTTTGCGTTGGTTTTTCCATCTTGAAACTTGCGTCCATATCAGACGTCCGGTTGTCACGTGGTTTTTGGACTTCCTCATCAACGTGGATGAGCGAAGAGTCAGAGAGGATGAGCGTATCGTCGGCGGGAAGCGATGAGCCAGTGAGTTGTGGGCGCATGCGCGCACCGCTTGGTGACGTAACTGTGTTACTTCGTTGCACTTTTGGTGGCGGATTGATGCGCGGAAGTGACGTATTAGGAGATGCTATGGAAGTGTTCCTAAAAACAAATGGGTTGAAAGATCTTCTGAAAAAAAAATCCCACCCAAATCAAAACATACCACGACACAGGCGTGTTCAAAACCACTTCCCCACACCAAAGATTCGATAATTTGTGTTTTAGTTGTGCATAATTACCAGACATAATAGGTTGTGTGATTGATAGAAAATGTAATTTCATTGCTGATATTTGTTGATAAAAGGGTACATAAAACATCTCAAAAATCTTGAAATTAACGATAGGTGACGGTTATGCCAAGGAAAGAGCAAAATAGATTTATTGTTCAGAAATTAAGTTTGAGAAAGATCTGTAAATTATCAGTTTGTGACACAGAAAATAATCTTTAAGCCCATCAAAACAATTTTTTTAACAAATAAGTAGTATGTGTGATGATTCAGACAAAAACATATTTTAAGGCTTTTTCACTATTTTAGAATACTCATTTGGGTATTACAAACAAGTACAATATCATTCACAATATAATGGTTACTCTATGTAACTTCAAACTACTTAGTGTATCTCACGACACAATCTAAGCAACAAATTCCATTATGACCAGTTTCGAGGTCAATGGATGAATATTCTCAGGGGCGCAAAATACGCCACAAGGGAGAGAATCTAATGCGACAATCATGTAAGGGAGGTGGCATCAATATTTGTTTGTTAAAAGAATCGCTCTAAAGCACTTCTGCTATCCATCAGCAATAAGTACATGTCTATCTCGGAGGCTTTTTTAATCAACTAAGACAGGGGTCGGCAACCTTTTTTGCACTGCCGACAGTTTTTGAAAGAGAAATTTTTGGCGGGCTGGTCATCAAACAACTACAAATACTTGGCAAAAAAAAACGCTTATAATAGTTTGTCATTTCCAGGTTGCAAGAAGAAAATGTTTAAAAGCATTTACCCTGAAAATTACACGGCCCGGTAACGAATACCTCGGACCGGCGGTTGCCGACCTCTGAACTAAGAGATAATAGGAACCTTTCTTTTCACCAGCTAAAAACTCAACTACAAGTAATTACAGCTAGAAGTTAATTGCGGAAGGACAAGCAACAGCGACTGTGACGTCACAATCATACTGACCGTATTTAACATAATGGGGAGAGATCGGTGTTTTGTTGTCTGTCAGAAACGCTGCAAATTTAAGCGTGACACATAAAAATAAAAAGCCGTAAATACGAAGTTCCAATTTACATCAGTATTGTGACAAGTCATTTTGCCTGTCCACGTTATACTATTGGAAAAGTGCGATTTTTTTACGTATTATTGGAAAAGCAACTCACTTGGAAGCAATGGGAGAAACTGCAGAACCGCTGCTAGGTGGCGATAGAGGGCGCCATTTGATCGGATTCACGCCTGGCGAGTCCTGAAACAATATATTAGACATTACCAGATCAAAACAAAAAATGCAAGATAGCTGATGTACAGTGAATATATACATTTTCTGCAGACGGTTCAACGTCATCAATAAAACTTTACATTTGGAATCTAGACTGCAATCAAATGTGACGCATTCGAAAATTGCCACAAGTAACAACTATAATTTGCATACCTTGCTTCGTTTCACTGAATCTCCTTGACTATTTGACCTTGGTGTTGAATTTGCTGAGGAACTGGTATTATTCAGGTTAAGGATGGGTGACAAAGTAAAGCCGTTTCTGTCAAAGAACATTTCTTGTTTTGAAAATTTTTGCATAACCACTAAAAAAATCGTATGACTAAAAATGCCAAATCATTTTTTAAATCAAAAATTATAATTGCAGTTTAAACTAGTGATGTACCGAATCGGCTAAATTTCGATTCGGCCGAAACCGAATATTCGGCGGTTTTGCCGAATAAATTCGGCCGAATCAACCGAATCATTTATGACGTCACGCGAAGTCGTACGCTACGCGTTCGACGTGAAAAAATGTTTATCTACCAGGCAGCCAGTGCAAAATAGTTGTGTTTCGTCCTTATTTCAGTTCTGTGGGGTTTAAAATTGCTTTAAGCATGACTGGCAACCTGCCAATGAATTACTAATTTTTTGGACTACCGTGGGGAAAACGATAATGTGTTGAAAAAGATAAACATTGACGCAATTTTCGTTATGTTTGGGCTTTTGAAAGATTGCGTGGACCTTAATAAGCAGAAAAGACACGTTTAACGCGTTAAATTTGTGTTCGTAAAAGATTCGGTTTCGGCCGAATCGCAACAAATTATTCGGCCGAAACCGAATCTTTGCAAAAATGATCGATTCGGCTGAATAAATTCGGCAAACCGAATATTCGGTACATCTCTAGTTTAAACAACCAAAAAACAGTGTCCAATTTTTGTTATGTCATGATTTAGTGTCATGATTTTGTTGGAAGGTTCAAGCACCTTAACATGAAATCAACCAAAAACGAACACACCACTTTAGGTCCGTTCATAAAAGTAAACTATGCCATACAAAATCTACTTATTTTCATTCAAGTCCTCAAAACTAAAATAAAAAGTGTAAAAACAATATTTACGCTTGGTTGACAGATGTCTGCTGCAAAGAGTGTGATGTTGAAAACATGGAGGAAGCATCGAAAATTGAGTCGGTTGCTGCACTACGTTGGTAACTGCTGTTGTTACGTTGTAATTGTGATGGCGTCACCATGCCAGACGTCCAAACTGATGTGTTGCTGGGAAATTTAATTGCACGTGATTGCTATGTTACATAATACGCTATGGCGTAATTATGTGGTTTGGCAAATGATACACTGATATAATTTTAGATTCATGCAATGATACTAGTTTGAACAATGCTCTGAAAAATAGTCGTTGTGTTTTAAAACTAAGACAAACTGAAAAGTTTCAGACCACCCAACAAACAGCAATAAGGAACTGAAGATGCCAGTTCCGTGAAAAATATATATATTCGATGTAAATTCATTGATTGATGTTGTTACTTGAAAAATATTTTCCATTTTCAGTTATGTTTTACAAAACTTTTTAGCAAAAGTTTAATTTGACAAATTGTTTGCACTGAAGATTGATTTGGTCAGTTTTGTTTCTGCACAAAAAGCAAATCCCTCAAAGATCAACATTTGACCCGCTTTACATGTCGATTCCATTTGTACATGTTTAAAGAATTCATCTCAGTGCAGGAGACAAGCACATGTACTTACGCAGTATCATCAAAGTTGAGCAGATCCAATGCATCTGTTTTGATGGTAGTAGAACCAAAGGTTGCTTTAGTAGTGGAAGCTGTAGTGTTGGTTTTAACTTGTTGTGATAATCCTGTTGGCATGGGAACCTCTTCATCGTCACTTGAACTTGAAGATTCCGAAGATACTAAATTCAAATGTGTTTTCAAATGCCTACAAACTGATTGGGTTGTTAACAGTTCTAAAATTCAGACGGCAAATTTTGAAATGCATTTTTTACATCCCTAAATGTCCCAACTAAAGAACTGCATATATGTGTTGAACCAGTTCAAAAACTAAACTTGTTTTTGGTCTTTATTTTTACTTGAGTAGGATTTACACGGTAACAAATCTTTCTTGTGTGGAAAACAAAAAAGTTTACCAGAAATTTTATGAAGTTATTTGTTACTTTACACAAGATTTCTTACTGTAAGTTCCATTGGCTCTTCTACTTTTTGCTCCACTTGGAAGTTTTGGCCGTGTTCCCTTGGATGAATTACTCTTAATTGATGGAGGGGTAGTAGGGGCTAATGATGATATGTTGGTATTTTCAAACAAGCTGTTGTCCAAAATTGGTGGATTCTGAAAAAGGCAATGAAAAATTACATTAGTACATTAAAGCCCAACAATAAAACACACCAACAAATTTTAGGCACACTATATTTACTTTGAGAAAGTCCAAATCAGTGTAGGTTTGTATTGGATTTATGCCTGAAATCATATTGCCAGAGTCCACAACTATTGGTCCAATAGGAAAATCTGCAATCTGACTGGAACTTTCCCCTGCAAATCAATGCGAAACAACAGTTAATACTAATCAAGCATTTTAGTCACCCAGTTGCATATTTAACTATGAAATAAAACAAAAGCAGTGCATGGAATGTGACAACAAACAGTAGGACATAAAAACTGATTAAGTGGTGAACAATGACCTACTGAGAAAAAAGGCATGAAAAAAAGCTTGCACAGAGTTTTGCTAATTAATGAGATTTGTGCTACAAGAATTGTAAATGTATTAAAACATCATGTAAAAGTTAACATTGTTTTGCATACAGCCTGTATGGTATATTTTACCTGAAGGGCTAATTGTGCCTTGGGCATTTGCTACTTTTAGCTCAAGTTGTTTCATCTGGGCAACAATCACACTCATTTGTGAAATCAGCTCACAATTTTGTAACAAAAGTTGATGGTTACGAGCCTGCCAAAAAACAGTATGTACTAAAATACATTAACAACAACAGCCCAGGATTTTTTTTTAATTTCTGCCAGAATTATATGCAAATTATTTCAATTTTGTTAGTGGTCTCCTTCATCATAAAAATCAGATAATCAAGTTACCTGTGCTTCAACTCTGGCTGATCTTTCTGCAGCAAGTTGGTCAGTTAGTAGCTGTACCTATTCAACAACAAATGAAAGGATGACTTTACTTATTTTTAGTGATGGGACGGGTACCCGGTGCTCAGTACTCGGTATCGATGGTATCGAACGATTTCAGTGATATCGATACTCGTACTCGGTATCGAAATATTTTGTCTCAGTTTTCGATACCAACGTGCGAGTACCGAAGGTCGATTTACACCATAAGAATACGGGCAACTTTATGCCAATATTTGCTTCGGCCAGCACAAAATTGGAAAAAAGTTCCGCCAGGTTACATATTTTTTTTCGCTATCGTATGGAGATTACTTTTTTCTGCATGTGTGTGTGTGCAAGCCTGTACCCCGACCATGGCAGATAAATTAGCCAGTGATATACAACTAAGTAAAACACTGCACTTAAGTACCCTGTAATCGTACTCAGGATCAAAGGTATATACATGTGGTACTAGTACTCGGTATCGGTACTCGCTTCAAAACCTGGTATCGTCCCATCACTACTTATTTTCACAATCTGGTGTGAAATTTTATTTTGGCAAGATAAATTGAAATTCAAAACTTATAGTAAGTTGATTTTGAAACGATAAAAGTTTGATTGTTTTCTTGAAAACAACTATTAAATATACAAATTTAAATGCATATTTCTATAAGTACAAAACATTATTCATGTTCAAAAAACCAAAAATGGCTTCAACCACGTTAATCTGCCAACGAAACCTGGGCTTAATCTGCCTTTGTGTAAATTGATGTGGGACATACCTTGGCAACAGCAAACTGAGATTTCTGTTCAGATTGTTGGACTTGTTGTTGCATTAGCTGAATTTGATGATGTGTGCTCAGTGGTGCATGACCTGACGTCAGGGAAGAAAGACCTTGCATTGTTTGTCTGTTCAGGGAAATTGAAGGTGATTTTGGCTAAAACAAAAAATAGTCTGTTATCTCACAATAAAATTCATTTTGCCTCTTTTCATCCAGTTACACAACACAGTGTGTAAAAGTAAATTGTATTTTCACAAATTTGAAAAAAAAAGTTTTATAGTTTAAGGCTTTTATTTGCATCAAAGTTATAATAACACACTGCATTAAGAGTGGTGCAATAAAACTGAATACAACCCCTACACCCAGTGTAGTGTGGCTTGGTGTTTTGTCAAGCAGAAAATGGTTTGATGTAAATTTTAATCCTCTTATAAATAAAATGGGCATTAGATACAAATTCCATTGCCTGCATTAATCATCTTAAATGCAGTCAAACTACCCATACATTTCCTAAAATATTATTATTCAGTTACATATAATAAAATGGCAAAGGTTTTCCAAAAAATCTTGGTATACCAGTATTATCGCTGTTAAACAATTTGAAAGGAAAATCTAACCTGCGCTTGTGCTGAATCCAAATCAGTAACTCCCACTCTTGTTGTGCTTTCTGGAGGGGAATCGACAACCTCAACTGCATCAATATCCGTTTCCAAAACAGCGTTTGGTTCAGTTCGTTCATTACCACCTACAGTTGCTTGGCGTTCTACAAAGCATTAGTTCACGGTAACTCACGGTAACTTTTTAATGGTTGTACTTGAAACCTAACTTATTTTGGAATGACATAGTATTATGGATTGAATTTGAACACACACGGATATAGTAGTTGACATAAGTCAAGGGTGTAAAAAAAAGAATCATAATAAAAAGGTTATACTAAGTCTATTTGCAGTTCACAATAATCACTACCTTCATTTTTCTTATCTTGTTCTTTGTCGCTTGCACCTTCAGCTGTTCGGGTTTCATTAAATTTGTGGCAAACTTCAAATGCTTGACCGATGGTGCGAACAATTCGCATCGCATGACTCTGTATGAAAATGTTGATGTGTAAAAAAACATATATTGATTGAAAGTTTTCATTTGGAAGGACATTTCTTTAGATGTTTGGGATATCCAGCATTGTAAACAAAGAATACTTGCATTAGTTTTGTGGGAGTAAACATGACAATACCACATTAATTAAAGTGCAATAATCTTATGAGTTTAAGGATCGCAGTGCTGTTTACTTAAACAAATATATACATCACAAAAGTTGACTGCGTGCAATTTGACCAGGCATAAAAAATTAACGATACCATAAACAAAACTTAAAAAACTTTACCTAAATACCCAAGACACTCTCTACCATTGCAGCTTAGCAACCGCAAGTACTTTCACTTGGCATACATACATCATATAGGCAGATACAAATTTACAGTACAAGTCTCCAGGCATATTTTGTGGATTCATTCGGTTTTATATCACCACTGATTACACAATATTTGAAAGGGCTTTAAAAAACCCTGACAGCGCAAACAACGAGAGGTATTTACCTTCTTTGTTGACTTAAATACATTGCACCGAAAGACGTTGCTAGATCCATCTCTAGCTATGTAACTCCAAATCTTAAGGTCATGTGAATCATGAGAAACGTAAAATATCCTGCAATATAGGGCACAAGGTTAAATATATACATCCAAATGACTTATTGTTTTGTGAAGTATATATTTGTAACAGCGTTGTTCAACAATGACTGATATGTTAATAAATTATTATTTCCAGATGAAACTTAGTGTATACCTGTACACTGGATCATGCATAACCTGTAGTTTTCTTTCATCCCAATCCCAATCTTTTTTCTGCAAAAACAAATCATCTTTACATTGACTGATTCCACATTTTTAGGTGGCATTGTAAACACAAAAAAACGAAATTATTTAGGGTATTAGAGTCCAAGTCCTAATGTCAATCCATAAACACCCAAAAAAAATCACCCTTCTCTTTTTTCGTTGAACAACTCTAACCCCATCAACTGACACAGTCACATTGACTTTCCGCTTCTTCACCTGCTTTGCTTTGAATTCGTACTGTAAAACATAGTGAGGATTAAAACAGACAATTGAAAAATACAAAAATGTAAAAAAAGCAAAAAAGTTGTGAACATAAAAGGAATTTAGGACATTCATGTTTTTAACAAAATACAACCTTTAGGTCTACATACAGTAAATTCCACATCGGTCAATAAACGCATAAACCGGGTGGTTGTACTTCCACATGTAAACCTAAACCTGTTTGCAGGGAGTTAGAAATGGAAAGACGGTCACGCATGGCACGCCACAAAAGACCGAGCTCAGCGACAACTTTTGCGACAATCAGAACAATGGTTTCCCACAACGAAGCGTGAAATAACAGAAAGACAAGTCACCTGGGGTCAACGGTGCGACGGTAACAGTTGCAAAACATCCATAGCAACCGTTTATGCCCGTTTACTAAACCATCCGTTTATAAAGTCCAGTTATAAAATTAGTCTGAGCGGAGTCTTGACCTATTTGGCAAACAAAGACAGATACTGACCTTCGATCTTTTCCCTATTTAATAATCAATACCAGAAAAGCGGAAGCTCTTGAGGATTTATCTCTTCGACCTAAGGCGAGAATTAGTTGGGGTCAGCTACAAGTTATAACCGCGCGTGGTTCAAGCTGATCCTTTTTTGTTTGCAACGCTTTGACTTGTTCCGTTTATTGTGAATTATTATAAATACTTGTGGGCGCTGTAAACAAAATAAAATTGAATTGAATTAGTCGATGTACAACAACCTGAACTATTTCCAATAATTGTGCGACTTGTGTATTCGAATTTTGGTTTACTTGCATGTATTTTAAGCACTAATCCATTCAATTAATAAAAGCATGTCGCTTTTAAAGTCTATTTGGAACGTTATTTTCCTCACTAAACTTCCATTCTGATATTGCATCTATTTAAATATTCTCAAGAAGATGTCTTCATAATATTACAGGCAGGAAATGCATCATAACAAAGAAAGTGGCCTAATTGATGAAACGTTTCGGTCATTTGGACTTGAATATGTTAAACACAGAACTTTAAGTAAAAACCTGGTGTTTGTATTGAACCGGAACGGATGCTTACGACCCGTATTTAAAAAACAACAAAACTCGCGTTGTCAATATAATCACTAAAAGGTGAAATTTTACAATGGTTGTTGAAAAAATGGAGAAAGGGCAGTCAGAAAATCAAACCAACTTCCTTTCAATCTATGTTTCCGCGAACGCTATTTAATAGCGCTGTAGATATCCTAAGGCGTCAAAACAGGATGTATGCGTCTGGTATTGGCCGATTCGAATTGATTACTTCCGTTTTAAAGCAGCTAAGAGCGTTCTTTTTAATCACCCACGCCTGCAGCTGCCCTTAAGATAACGGTATGCCATAATTTGTGTAGAGAAGTAACTATCAGCTGTTGTAACAATGTAAGATATAGGTGTGATTTAAAACGTTCGAGGTAAGCGCCCTTAAAGGCATTTCATGAATTATATATGTGGTAACAACCCCCTTAAAAGCAAAAACGTTACTTTGCATACTTTCCTACTTGGATGGGGGTCTGTGATTCGTAACCTTTAATCGCTTTGTTTGCATTACCCTGTCTCCAATTTCAGTCAAGCTGTTGTTCTTGGTTAGCCCAACCCAATGTTATGCCAACACCAATAGTGTACATGTCCAAAAATGGAGAGTGTAGGCGAACAGTTAATTAATTGCCATGTGATATCACTCAGTAACTACTAGCTTGGTGTATAAGCATAATTTTTATGGGAGAACATGTCTCTGAATTTTGCCTTCTGATTTTACTAGTCAGTATGTATTATGAAACATGTTGGAAAATAAATTGTCGAACATATGTATTTTTATATATCTGTGGAATTTCTATTACCTAATCCGAACAAAAGACAAGCACTTTGACCTTAATCTTACAGGAAATCACCAGCATTGTCTTGGACTGGTTTTCTCTTTAAATATCCTGTCTCAATTAGCACCATTGATATATACTAGTTTTTGTGCTTCTGTCCACAAAAAATGTTTTTACAATTATCAACAACCAAAAACACAAACATATTTTCTACAGTTTTATGCAGCTGAAGGCACTTTAAAAAAAAGGCCAAAAAATTGCTTTTAGTTCTGTTAAGGTTAAGATATAGTGACATGTAATTTTCAATTTGATAGTTAGTGTACTATGTAATTTGTGTGAAACTTGTCATTTGAAACATAAAAACACCAACAGAGTATTTTCTAAAAAATGTTTTGCAAACCTTAAGCATCATAATTTTAAAAAGGGAAAACCAACTTAGGTTTGTCCAAATGCAGAAAGGTTAAGCTGAAATACAAATCTACAACGTTCTCTAAAATCTTACAGATTTTTTTCTTAACTTCAACATTTTTGCCTTCAATAAATCAGTTCCGTTCCACCAACTGTAAAAATCGATTGCACCACCGAACTGGAAAGCCCTAAACTAATCAAAACGAGAGCAACAGAAAACAGAATTTGCTAATTTAAATGCTGTTCTGGGAAAACACACATGGTTATTGACAACAAATGGAAATCAATATCAACAGACCATTTAACAGTTAACACTTTACAATGTGACATTCTGACAACAACTATAAACCAGGTTATAGGATGGAAAAATTCCATTTTAAACAACTAATTTTAGAAAAATATTGCATGCAAAATAAACAGAAAAAAGTATAATTGCAATATGCATGAAGGTTTTTATGTCAATATTTATGTTTTACCCTGATTCTTCGCATGGCAACAACAATCTCCATTCTTCCAGTAGGCCGAGGCACATCCAAAGTTCCAATGTACTAAATAAAACAAAGTTAAAAAAACAATCTTCATATTTTTGTTTGTTATTTTAAGTTGTAAGAAACTTATAGCAGAAGAAAGCCATAGATTTTCTAGCATTCCGTATAGAGTTAATAATATATGCCTGTAATTTAGATACTATTTGAACAAGGAGCTGAAGTGCCAGTTAGGCAAAATATTCACATATCATAAAAATTTATTGTCTCATTCTGTTACTTGGAAAATATTTTCCATTCTCAGTTACCTTTGATTTGAACTGGATTCCATGCTGAAAGGCCTCCTCGTTGTGTAAAGGTAATCTTGTATCATATGTATCATCCACCAGGTTGTAGTCTTTCCTTCTTGTTAGTCGAGTTGGCATTGTGACACAAGAAATACTATCTTATACTCATAAATTAGCTTAAATTAACCCCAAATATGACCTAAAGAAATTCATTGGCATGTTACATATTGTGTCACACTACATAATTCCATTTCGACAATCTACACCAGTACATCACATTCAATACAATACCACTTCACTTCCCTCAGATGTGTAAAGCTTTCTTTTAAAGCAAAGTTCCTTTACAAATAACAACATAGAAGAAATCCACGTAAAGCCCGTATCAGAAACGGTTTTATTACCGAATTTATTTGAAGGCTTGTGACACGCTAGCTTAAAATTCATTCACACTCGTTAACCTGCTCTCAAGTCTCAACCACGCCTTCCTTTTGTTTTGTGATCATTACATTTTAAGACCAAATTAACTTAGAGGGTAAGAAGAAAAAATGTCATAGTGGGACGTAACAGCGTGTCTTGTTCGCCCTCTCGCGGAAAAAACGAAACAAATACGAACTGTGTTGTAATGCAGTTATGAAAATAAGCACCGGCATTTAGCATTTTGCTAAAAACGCTTAAAAACAATGTTTACGTGGCTAAAATTAACGTCATTTGATATTGGTCATGGTTTAGAAAACAAAAAAATAAAAGCCAAAATTTTCGGCTAGTAGTCCGTTTTAAAAAAGACCACCAGCTCACTGAGGAGTTGCATCACTTGTAGTTGTAACAAATGTAATATCGTTGATAGCCCAATCACCTTTGAATTGCACGCAGATACAAAACTTGTTTTGGCCCTTTGAATAAAGCGGTTGGGTGTTGTGTAGGCTTGCATAGTCTTTCATCTCAGCTATAAGATCGGAAAATCCATTTACCTCAAGTTATTGAATTAGTGTCGATCGAAACCTTTTACGGCCTATATTCTGTCTGTTATAACTGAGTAAAGAGCCCGATGGGCACATGTTAATACGATGCCAGATAAAAACGCCAGTTATTTAAACAACATGATAGTTTGCGATTGACTGCTAGGCCTAGCCTACTCTTGATCAGAACAACAATGATTTTTTTAAGCTTTTTAACTGTGTTTTTGTAGGCCACAAGAGTTGCATGTCAAATTTATTGGTAGCCTATTCAAGTTAAACGTCTTAAATTTGGAAACTGTTTTGTTTTCCGTTTTGTTACAGGATATAACCCAGGGGACATGCGGAAAGGGTTTCACTGAAGCATTACGGAAACGAAAATTTTATATCACGCCATTTCGTGCTCGGTATCATTTGTAAACCAAAAGTTTCAAGGACGATTGCTGGACGAAATATATTATGGACGAAGTACGAAGATCGTTGAAGTTACTTTGCAACCCGAATTGCTGCATCTTCTGTTTCAGTAAGTAGCCTACACTGATTATGTAAATATGTTTTTACGTTCTTTATGAGTGGTGGAGGAGTCCAATAAAGAGATTTTGTTTTGAATTGTAAAGCAACATCATTTTAAGCTTAGGCTATATGTCCTTTAGTATAGTTGTTCCACCTCAGACTTGTAGGTCGGGCCGGGTTTTTCAGGTTTGGTTCGGGCCGGGTTCGGGCTTTGGTTTCTTGAAAAATGGGCCTGATTCGGGCCTGACTTTACACTCTGTGTCAGTACATTTTGAATAAATTTAACTAGCTAAGTAGCTATTGCTGGACCATCTAATGTCAAACAGTCCTAAAACGCCTTGTTCAAGACCAATTGTTTATTGTGTTTGTTGTCTTGGTCTTTCCTGAGGCTTCAATGTATAGGCCTGTCAATCAAACTTTAGGGCCTGAACGAGCTTCTCAAAAACGATTCGGGTTCGGGCCGGGTTTCGGGCTTGTACTTTGGAGTTCGGGCTGGGTTCGGTCTCCAATTTCAGGCCCGTTTACAACTTTGTACCACCTTGACGACAATTTTAAAAACTATAAGATAGGTTCGTTTAATTGTGAGAATAGGACAGGTAAAAAGCATAATTAAAAAATAGAGCAATAAGCCGCTAATTAATTATTAGCGCAATATGTTTATGGACTTGTAACGAAGCTTAAGTGAAAAGCTTTATAACTGCTTAGTTAAACCCTGCTACTTGTGATTCGGCAAAACAGAGTCAAAGGTAATATTGTTAGTCCCGTTAAGCCGGGATATGCGCACACTTCGCTTTAAGGCCAGACGGCAAAATATTTCACGAGAAATTTGAGACTCGGACAATTCAGGGTTTGTTTACCCACCGAACCTCCAGTTACATGTTGTACTAAACGGCTTTGCTTAAGTCCTGTCCACTTTTGTCACTTCAAAGCCCTAACACGAGCGCTTGCTATTCACTACCGTGCCGTCGAGGTGTAAAGGCGTCCCTACGACCGAATTGGCGTCGTATGTGTTTGTGACTTTGCTGTGGTACAGTCAACGTTACCTTTTTTCGTGGCTGGCAAAGGACAAAATATTTTTGGTATGTACGTATACCGGAGCAAACTATGTGGTGAAAATGTAAGTTTTTAAATATAGTTTGAGTTTAGTTTTTATGGTGATAGTCAAATAAACCTTGAAACTCTTCGTTTTTGGGGGTAATAACTAATAACCAGCAAGTATAGGTGGTGCATTCTGACAAATGCCAGCATAACTTGTAAGTCTGTAAAGATTTAGGTGAGGTAAACACCGCGTGAAGGAGGTTGTTTGTTCTGTAATTAGATTATCTGGACCACCACACCTGAAAGCCAGCAATGCAGTTTTGCGTTTGCGCCGTGGTAAGAAATTTTTGTTGCTCAAACACTTTTCAACCGATTTTCCTATAATTCAGCATGATAAGAACCCAATTTATTACTAATTTGTCATATTGTTGCACAGTTCTGTTCGAAAAAATGAAAAGCAACAAAATGATGGAGTAACATGTTTTCAATGTCTGTAGTCACAAACCGTTGATATTCTTACGCAAATACACAAACAAAAGCATTTTACTGTGGCACAATGCATGCAAAGAAACGTGATAGCATGTAACGGACTATTAAACATGTGAAAAGGGGTGTGTCTGCTCTTGAAAGCCTGAAATTCACTTCCTTTTCCGTGACATATACAAACAAATACACATAGAAATTAGTTCATTTGTAAAAACGTCCACTTCTCAAGATTGTATTTTAGTCCGTTCGTTGTAACGTTTATTGAAGTTTAAACCTTTGTCACCAAAAGCAACTATGACGGCACCGCTCTTTTGTACAAGACAAACAGGCTTACAATGCGTTTTTGTGTGTGTGTCCACCTTTTCTACGGTGGTAGTTGCTGCCAAATCTCAATCTTTGTTGTTAATGTGACGTAATGTCTGCTGTTTGTACACGTCATTATTTGGCCGCCCAAAAAGGTTGATGAGAATCTGTTTATGTTCAGTGGGCCATGACCGTGTTCCACTGTGAATGAGCTCCTCTTTTACTCTTTTTATGTGAAGCTAAGCGCGTTGACAGCTTATTTAGAAAATGGTTTTGAAAAGGTTTTGTTCAGATGAGTTTGGCCTCAACATTGTGACTGTTTATACAAACAGAACCTCACCTGTATGTTGCGACAAGGTGGATTTTCAGTTGACTTTAAATAAACGACAGATACGGTTTTGACACATGTTAATAAATATAGTTTATTTATTAGTATTTGCCAATCTTCGCACCAAGCTGAATTTCTAGATTAGTCATTAACAATGCACAGAAAGACGTTCCTTGTGGTGCAATTGAAAAGTATTCAGGTAAAGTTTCACACATACTTTGTTGACTAACCTAAACTAAAAAATCCAAATAGTGTAGGTGATTAGTTACATCACCATAGCTTACAAGTTTTGACAATAGTTGACATAATGCCAGACGTTTGCTGCCGTTGTAACTTAATCATCAGAAAGCCTTAGGCGTGTTTACAACCGCTCTGGACTGGTCATTATTGACATGCTTTCAGCACAGAAGATAGCGTAGTAAAAAAGCACATGGCCTAATCCAACCACTGAATTGCAAATGGCTTCCGCTTTTTCACAGAAGAGTATTGTTCTTCAAAGCACGTAAAAAAGTGGAAAGTTTTTCGATTATTTACACAGAACATTACAGCTGTAGCAGTTTTAGTATGGATTTGGGAGTTAAATCACCTGCAGCACCTTTAACTCACCTTTTCGTCCCACCTGTAAACAAGAAAAGCGCAAGCCTGATTACTTGTTTATCTCTTCAATTTGTGTCAAGAAAAAAAAAGTTTCAACGTGGTGCGTGCATTTGGAGCCTGCAGATTGCAGAAGCAGCGACGCAAAAGCATCAGATTAAACAAGCAGATTTGCCGTTCTTAGTTTACAACCCAACCTGGGACACAATGAGCAAATGTGGATTGTGGGTTGTCAATCACAAATGGTGGTTTAGTGTTATGAAAGTTTGTGGTTCGTTACTGCTGATTTAGTGTTAGATTGAGTAAATACTAGTGTGAGAAGGAAAATAGCTCTCAGTTCACAGTAGATTTTATCGGAATACGTAGCAAAGAAGGTGTAGGGTTCATGTTTAGTTATAGCATGATGTGTTGACCCAAATCTTTTAGTTGTGCAAATGTTTAGTAATTGCTTATCTGACACACAGATCCGCTGTAGCTGTGTTAAACTCTAAACCAGGGGTGGGGAACCTGCGGTCTTTTAGGGCACTAAGTGCGGCCTTCGATGTCAGAATACAATTTAGGATGTTGATAATACACACTGCACCAGGCGCAAAAAATAGACAGAAACGTATTTTTCACCTTTATTCCACATTACTATTTGATTCTAATGGTGAAAATAACGGCCCAAATAGACGTAAAAAGGTGCGAAACAAGCGTCGCATAAAAACGATTTTGCTCTGCCCCTGTTTGGTCAGACGCACACTCGCAGGTGGCTTACACCAGTGGTTCCCAACCTTTTTTTGACGCGACCCAAATACTTCCCAAAATTTTGTTTTGTGGTCTCTCGCGACCCATGGACATACCTGCTTACTATTTTGGTTGTACTCTAAATCAGGGCTTCCCAAACTGGGGGTCGCTAAACAAACTTGAGGGGTCGCAGAGAGCTGTACCAATTACTCCATACACAAAAAGAAAGTACCCCATGGCGTGGAGTACGGGGGTGTGGGGGTGCCGCACGAACAGACGTCGGTTGAAACGCAACGATTGCAATTGTTTTGAAATACACAGGCATTTTAATGCAACATAAAATATGACATATAGAGTTATAGACTAACGTTTAAGTATTGTTTGGCGCAAAAACTTTCTCCAATAAAAAATAAAAATAGGTAATAAATTTACGATTTCAAAGCAGTGTTTAATATCCGTTTGCAAAGCACTGCAATGGCCTAAACTTGGTGCAAGGTGACCTCAAAACTTGGTGCAAGGTGACCGTCACAGCAAACGTCCAAACCACACGAATACATTGTGACAAGTGCCTATTTGCAAAACAATTTGACAGAAATTAAAAAGGCTAAAGCACGTAAATAGTATCGGTGTTTGGACGTGTAAAGTAGTAGACTCCCGAGTTCCGGTAGGTTGTTTTTAGTTTTTGCTCAAATTAGTCGTATCAATAAATACAACAAACGTATTTTTTGCACTGTTTATCACAGGGGTGGCCAACCCGCGGCTCGCGAGCCGCATGCGGCTCTTCGCCTGGTTTTATGCGGCTCTTACATCGTTGTCGAAGTTTGGGGTCACTGTGTATATTTTGGTTAGTATGTGACAATCTGGTACAAAAATAGTTAAATTTGAAGTAAAGCTTTAACAATTTTGCTTTTGAACAAACTTATTAACTGTATGGCCACAAACGGTAACCTTGCCTTAAAACTGCAACCTTATGTGGCAAATGGCTTGATTATGATGGCATATATTGATTTGTTGAACAATGAATGGTTGCTCATTATTGCGTATGCGAATGAGACACAAAGCAACAGCAATATTTACAACAAATGTGTTCCAAAGTAAATTTAATGCTTCAATCCGTTGTTCTTCGGGTTATGGCAAACGTTATGTTTTATGGGCAGTTTGTCTTGGCTTTGAATTGAGCGATTGTTGGTGCTGATTGCATCAGTGACGTCGAAATGAATTTAGTTTCGCCACTTTGCATTTTTGTGAAACTCGGCGCCTAGTTTAGGGCGCATGCGCGTTAGATGAAAATACCGCAAAGTTTTTCAGCAGGGAAAATCACAATTTTTGTCAAGTTAATCTTCAAAATGGCGGTGAAAAAAGATTTTAGCAATTCACCAGACATGAATCTCACCGCACGTTACTTATAGAATGAGAAAAAAGGGGTTTTTAATTCATATGTTTTTGTTTGTTGGATTCGTTGAATTGAGAGTTTGTGTGTGCTAGACAGTGCAAATCATTTATTGTTGAAAATGACTGACCCGTGGTCTATACTCTATACAAGTCAAAAAAATTGTGTCATTATTATGTTGGTGCATGTGCGACATTTAGAATAAATCTGGCTAAGCACAGGTCTCTGAGTGTGTGAGGAAGGGACGAGGCATTAAACATATGTGCTTATGTGTATAAAAATATGGCTCTTAAGCTTCGACCGGTTGGCCACCCCTGGTTTATCATATTACCCGTAAAGGGTCGCGGACAATTTTAATAGATTAAAAGGGGTCGCGATCAAAAAAGTTTGGGAAGCCCTGCTCCAAATCACGAAAGTTTTTTAAAAATTACTACGCCAGTTTTGAAAAATAAATTATCAAACAAATAATAATCGTTTTATTGACCAAACATTTCCATTTAGCCCGAACTTGAGAACTGGTTCAAAGCATTCAGCCAGACAACGCTCAACAGTGATCTAACACATATTTTATGACGTCACAAACAGAATTACCCATTATCACATCAAGTTGTCACAAAATTATTATTTGGCAACAATTTAAAGTCTTGGGAAATAAAATAATAACACTACGAAACAAAGTCAAATAGTAGATGTTTTTGTTAAAAAAACAGGCGACCCAACAGAATTTTCAGGCGACCCAACTTTGGGTCGCGACCCATAGGTTGGGAAACACTGGCTTACACCTCGCTTCTGCGCACCTTTTTATCTATCGTTTTTATGCGACGCTTGTTTCGCACCTTTTTATCATTCCTTTATGCGACTAAAGTGTATATAAATGGGTGCAATTGATGTGGCTTTCATATCACTGATGAGGGCATGAGCATTTGCCGAAACGTTTGAACAATAAAGCATGTCGCTTTTTACGTCTATTTGGGCCGTTATTTTCACCATAAAACTTATGAACAGATCCGTATATAGTGTTCCAAACTATTTGATTCGTTCTAGGGCAGCGGTTTTCAAACTAAAACCAAATGTTTGCGTACTGGTACACATTACACAAAGCGATATCCGCAGAACTGCCAAGAGACAAAGGTTCCACAATCTTACTTGTGTTGCAAAAGAACAATTGTTTGCGCAAAATCGAATGTCTTAAACTTGTCTGTTATGTCACAAGCCCCTCTTAGAGATTGATATTGATAAACAAGCGAGTTTCTACGTTAATAAAATCCTGAATGTTGTAGTGAGGGTGGAAATGTAGTGACGAATTTTATTTAGCTTGGACCGTAAGGCCAATAGCACATCGACCATTCTGTAAGTCAAAAAGTTTGAATGCCACTGTCCTTGGCCTGAGAAATAGTCTGTGCGGCCTAAACGAGTGTCGATAAACCGTTTGGCGGCCTTCACAAACAAAAAGGTTCCCCACCCCTGCTCTAAACATTGAGTCTGTTGACCAAGTAACATTTTACTCCTTCCCCAAAATGTATAACTTTTCACGATATGTTTTAACAAGAGTCATGAAATACGTGACGTCAGTGATATTTTTCCCAAGTTGCCTCACTTGCTAACGTGACTTCTCGTGCTTTGTCGTCATTAATCAAATCACTATGACGTAACACCGTTACGATTTACTCGATCATTGCGATTTACTACCTGAGGGAAAGCATGCTGCTTCTGCCAGAACATTTAACATATAAAGGTCACTCAATTTGTATTCAGCAGCATGACAAGTTGCAGCAAAATTTCACAGCGCAGGAATTAATGTCGTTAAGTGCAAGCCATTCAAGTTATGATTTGGCAGTCAGTCGAGAGGATAAACATACAGGTTAACATTTATACTGCATAACTTGATTTGGTGACGATTGTTCTGCTTCGGAGGACTACGAATGTGTTTTGTTTGGCACTTTTTAAATCCAGTTACAGTGTTTATTTTTTGACAATATTAGTATCAAATGATATAGCATTTTTTGCCTAAATGTCTTACATTAAACAAAATACGATGCTTATTAGAGACCTATACCCTTTTGTACATTTTATCTAAATCTTACGATCGTTTGCAAAATATCAGGGCGACAAGGCAGACTAGAAGTTTGTACTTTCATTTCTGTAAGCTGAAAGGTTTGGACAAGAATATTTGGTTCACCACATACAAATGAAGAACCATCGCAGGGCATCTAAAAGCCGTCCACTGTCTTTTCCATCAGCCTTTGATTCGCTGGCGAGTGTTGGTCCGTCTTCACCAATAGAAACAACCTGTTGTCGATGCAGACGCGCAAAAAGCGTCAACACAATTTTTCCACCAAATCAGGACCGCCAGGCGTCGCCAAAGAGGTCGGGACATCGTGGTTTTCCTAAGTTCTCGTGGTCGGTGTTCAAAAACAAACAATCAGAGCGCACGCTTCGCGCCAGTTCCTCGCAAAATCTGAAAACCGATTCTAAACCAACCTCTTGGACGTTTATGCAGTGGACTGGTAACATGGCTGAACGCACGCTGTCTCAGACCACCGTTGGTTCGGATGTAAACAAAACTGGGGATTATATCTTATCGTCACCGAAGCAAGCTTTTGTGATGTCTCCAATTAGTTCGCTTTCAGCTAGTAGCAGTTTGAACTCGCTGTCACCAAAAAGCCAGAGCTCAACTGAACGAAGAGCAGCTGATGTGTCTTTGCGGAAGTTTGTATTGAACAGAGACATTGGAACGCAAACGCCCCCGCAAACCAAGAAACGATATCGTAAGTTTTTGTAATAATTGAGTAGCGTTTGCACAAGATGTATACGTGCCAATGATTTTTGGTAAATCATCGCCAAAAAATTTTGCTTGTTATTTTGGAGGTAAATGAGTTCTGAGCATTTCAACACAGCGGTTATATGGGCCGTTTTAAATACAGGGATACTGCAATGCTTGAGTTTTTTATTTTTAAAAATGCATTTCGTAAGGGTTAATCATCTTTACAGTTAATTGATATCAAAGATCTCAGTGACCTCGCTTGGTTGCTGCAAAATCTAAATTTTAAGGCGACATATGTTTTCAAATACTAGCAGACCCTTGTAGCACTTGTCGCCTATATTGTCAACAGTATTGGATGCCACGTTTAGCACCAGGATGAATTCAGTTCAACTTAAAATGCCAATCTTACCACTTGATAGGCGCGGGGCCGACCATCTCTTCTGTTTGCTTTACTTCAAGTGCCATTAGCTGAAAACCCAAGTACCCACAGCTAGACGAATGGTACAGCTTTCCGAATCTACAATTTGCATGAATTTCGATTAACGTAAATCAAAATTCAAATAGCCCAATCCAAAAACAAGATATTTTGCATGTAACAAGTTTTGCATTGTTTTTGGTTTTGCATTGTCGACTTTTGCGATGCATTATCTCACGTAAAGTTTCCTGGTAGTTATGTGTTTGTAAAAAAACTGGAGACAGTGCACATTGGGTGCTATACTACAGTACATTAAACGAAGCGAAACTGGATTCATTCCTGTGAAAAAGTGCACAATTTCTAGCAAAGTTTCTTGTTAAAATCAATATGATACTGACCCCGACTGTTTTAGATCTTCAGCCACTTTCGTCCACGAGGTGGTGCTATAGAGCTCTTTTTTCCAACTAAAAATACTTATTGACGTATCTTGTTTTTCGGATGCTGTTGCAACGCACCTTGTCGGTACAAGATAGCGCGGTTTTGTTTTGCGCCAAGGACCTTTGCCGTAAAGTGTTTACCTGGTCAGTGACATTTATTTCACAAATGCTCGCTATGTGCGGTCAGGATGGGATGTATGCCTTTAACAAAATGACTGTTGATTGGTTTTAAACTTAGCAAAGGACACTCTTGTTCCAAACCCGAGCATAGAAAAATGTGTGCCGCAATTGAAATGTAGTACAACGTGCGAAAGTTTAGGTAATACTGTAGGAGGTTTCGATCTCGATGACGAACTAAAAGCTACGCAATTGCTGTCAAAAGTTTTTAATTGGAAATGGTCGACAGAGCAGTGACTTCATGAAGAGACAAACGCATTTTATAACGTGGCATTGTGATTGTCCATTTCTTTCCCAGGAAGAATTTGCCTATACTGTGTTGTTGTCCTCTAAATCAGGGGTGTGCAACCTGCAGCCCGCGGGCCAAATGCGGCCCTTGATTAAAGGTGCGGCCCGCAGAGACGCTTGGGTTTCAAATGTACTGACAAACGAGTCCAACTATTTTATATTTTTGAGCAGATTATTGCGCCTGATGCTATTTTTCTGCGACCAGGCAATATGTGGCTGGAATCAAATGCGAATTTTACTTGTAGTTGAACATATTTGGTAAGCAACAAAGTAAAATCACCTTGTGTTATACACAGGTGCGGCCCGCGATCTAATTTTGACTATTGTGTTTGGCCAAACAGTAACAAAGGTTGCACGCACCTGCTCTAAATGGTAATTGTTTGCGATAACAGCTTGTCAAACAGGCAAAAAGAAATAAAAATATTTCGTCATAATGGTGTTGGCTTAAATTCTCTCGATAAACACTGATGTTGAAACCCTGGTAAACATGACTGCATTTTCTCAAGAAACAACATGTGGTGTAAATATTTTGAACCCGTCAGCGGAGTTCAGGCTGCACTGTTCACGTTCCGTTGGAGCTGAACTCGTTTTTTTCAATCTCAGTGGTTTGTTGGCTCTTGGTAAATTCGACGCTACATTCCTAAACGTAGTAAACAGAATAGAGAGAAGGGGAGCGGTGATCGGTGTTGTAAAACTTCCGTACTACACGTGCCACGCAAATCGTTGACTCTGGTTTCGGTTTAAAGCCATTACTTGCGCAGAATGGCATGTGGAGTTTGCTCATCAAACAGAAATCAGGCTACCGTTTGCTGCAGCCTTGTATCTTGTGAAAAATATCTAGTAGGCGTTTGATCAGCGAATTAAGCAGTTCGTCTTGTCTGAAAGGTTAGCATTCAACAAATTTGGCTTTGGGGTTTTCTGTAACGAACTCCTCCATTTGGGAATTGCGGTCACAGTCAGTGCGTAAAAGATGAGTCATGCTACTTCCTCCGTCCGTTTATTGGCCATAACTTGAACGATATCCAAGAATTGATAATATTTATAAATGGACCATTTCGTTGCTGGTTTTGTCTGTAAGTAATTTAGCAGTCTCTCAGATTGAAGCTTTTAATGCACCTAAGTCTGCTTGGACCTAGCTATTACGAGATTAAATCTGCCAAGTGAGATATAGAGAGTCTGCGGTGTTTGTTTGTGTGTTGAGATTAACTCTTATTTGGCATCATCAACAGTGACGAGGTTAAGACAGTTCGACCGGCTGCTATCAGCACTAAGATATAAACCGGTAAATATTTTCAAATATATTTCCTTAAAGGTTTAGAACGCGACAATTAGCGAACATAAATAATATTGTCCTTAGATGGCTACGTTTGATTTCAAATCAATAAGCCAATACCTCAAACCACTTCTATCCTCAAAATGAACCATTTTAGTATCAGCTAAAGCAGTTTGAACACGCCGAATTTTTCGAAGAGCAGAAAAAGTGCTTCGCAAAATATTGGTGAAAACAGGCGCACAGCGTACATTTTTGTATGGTTACGTAATGCCGTTTACGCTTGGGCAAATTTCAGCGTGAATTCTTCGGCACAGCCCCGGGGCTTGCTGCTTTGTTGAGGCTCAGTTGCTTTTGCAATCAATCGAAGCGAAAACCTGCGCCCAAGTGTAAATGTTGTTTGTCCTAATCAATTTAGTTTACTCAGGTAGGGTAAATCATGTACAAGGCAGCTGCAGAGATATGGATATGATGACATGCAATTTATACCTGTCATATTTACTTCCGTGCTCAATAGGGGAATCGATCGAGCTGTAGCATTGTAAAAATTAGCAGCAGTTATTCTTAAGGTGTGGTAAGACGTGATTGATAAGTTTGTTAACATGACGCATTGTTTAGTGCTATTTTGCATTTAAGTTGCATATGTTTGAACAAAACAATGATGTATGTTCATTGAAAAACGAAAAAAAAACTAACTGATATTTACAAAGTGTGAACTTGTCACATAAATCCATGCAACATGAGGTATACAGTAAAAACAGAAAAATTAGTAAAGGCAGAATGTTTTGTTGCTTGACGCTTGACATCAAGCAGACTTATAAATTATTCACTCATAAAAGTCGGGTCCCAGTGGCTCCCTTGGTATCACTGCTGTCCTTAAAGTCAGGATGCGTCCATTACATAAATGGTTGGCTTTGTCAAGTTCTCTCCGTTCCAGATGCTACTATTATATGTGCAGGCACTCAGACGTCAACGGAATTCGCATTTTATATCACCAGAAGTGTTTAATTGCACAGGCACTTAATTTCCACGTTATAACTGACAATTACAAGACTGTGCACTGTCGTCGATATACTCCGTGAACAAGAAATTGTGTTGTTTGGTGGAACGGTATGAAGTCAGTGTGGGACCACTTATGAGTGTTTTAGCACACGTCTGCTTCAGCAGTGTATATTGTGACTGAGCTATTTCGCCTAAATGTGTAAAGGGCTTTGTTTTCGAAATAATAGCTTTAATAAGTGGTCCCCGTAGAAATATTTCTGCGGAGTGAAAGCTGCATATCTAGAAACCATGCGTCCATGCTTGCGGTAAAGTATGCAGGAAACCCAAATAGCCGAGATAGACTTGTCGTAAGTATCAGCAGCCTAAGGCCCTACACTACTGCCAGGAATATAGACCTTAGTTCATTAGCCATTGCCTATGTGCGTAACAAAACAGCTTGTTTATTTAGCTGATCCTGACTCTAACCCACGTTGCGGTTATATCGTCTTGTAACTTTTCTGGCGAGTGCCAATTAGAAGACACCACTGCAATTCTGCTCTAATGTTTGCGTGCCAGTTTGCATGTTGCAGCAAACCACCTGCAATTACAAATGGTATTTTCCATTCCGTATCGCGTGACTGGTAAATGAAGACAATTTTTTAGGAAAGTAGGCATTGTAGCACTTCGTCAATTATTTGTCTGTGAGACTTTTTTCGAGTACATCGTTATTCAGAACTATTAAATGCAGTAAATTATGCCGTTCGTTTATTCAACCCATCGTGGGATTGTAAATTTGCGTTTCCATGTTTCAGTGTTTACTAAATTTCTTGCAATGATTTCTTTAAAATAAAGTGGTTGACAAAAGTGTAATACTGTCAAAAGACATGAAAGTTTCCACAATATCGCTGCAGTGAAGTGGTAACAAGTCAGTGTCCACTTGAAGCACTAAATTCAGTCGTTGTTGTGCTTGGGATTTGTTGAGTGTGCCCAGCTATTGATCAACGGCATTTACGACCATTGTCAAGCCTTCTGCTGCTCGTTGTGTGTTGACGGACACGTAGGCTAGATTAGGTTTTACAAATCTGTTGGAAATTGTGTTATAGGTCGAGTCATTTTCTAGTTTCGTCCATAAAGTTGCTTTACAGATTCAATGCAAGGTTATCAGTGATAAATTGGCATTTATATTTTGTTAGTGCAACGTACGATTTGTAAGTTTCAAAATTTGTATTTTTGCAAAGACTGCTAAGTGTTTTTACTAAATTGCCAAGTGGGAAATCGCAAAAGCCGATCTTTAGACAATAAAGTATGACATACAGTTAAGTAAAAACTGATGTTGATTAAGCGTTATGCGCTGTTTGTTGAGTTTCATTTTAGTTCCATGTATCAACATTCAAAACGAATCTAACAGTCACGCCTACCATTTTGTGAGTGGCATATATATTCCATTTACAAAAAAAAGTTTTTTACAAAAACGCCTGTATGTAAGTTTCATTATTTCATAATACCAAACTTTCTCACTGTCACTATCAGTATGCTTCCAAGTTCCAATGTGTCTTGCTTGTTGACTGATACAAATGAAATTGGGGCACATACACCTCCCGTTGTCTTCTCGGAAATTGCTTCATTTCGAAATGGACGGGAGAGAATTGTTTTGATTCGCACGCTTCGTTCCTTGTGCTTTTTGACAGCAAACGGTTGTTTAGTTTTCTAGTTTTCCTCATTCAGGTAATTTGCAGGTGTCCGGCATTAGCAACGTGATTGATCTGTTGCAGTAAAATTCCTTTATTATGTTGTTGTAGTGTAGGTCTTATGAAACACCACCTTGGTTACCAGTGGTACTAGCCGTACTGCTCTATGATGTAACAAGCAATATCACATGCTGTATTCTAGGGCATTGTCTTTCACACAATGATATTGCTTCTTTATGCTGTTTTGATATGTCATTAGAGATTTCATTTAAGTAACGTTATCTACCGTATGCAAAGAACGAATTATACACTCAACAGCAATGTTGTCAAATGAGGTGTACAGATAATCTTAGGTGGTATACTTTGCTATTGTAATGTACATTCGAATTAAACACCACATTTTTGGTGTACAGGGTTGCTTGGTGATATTAGCATGTATGTATGATCGTTGTTGATGTTAGTTACCTCAAAGCGTGGATTAATGACGGACGAATCGTCACTTAGCGACTCAGGTAAGATAACATGCGGAAATATTTACTTAGCACTTGACCAGCTGCCAGTTTTCAAAGAATAACATCGTCAGAAACCAACCTTGGTATTTACAAGTGGCACCACCTTCGTTGATATCCACCATACCATATATGTAACATTTTTTACATTGCACATGTGTTTTGTCATATTTAGCACGTTTTTTCTTTTTTTAAAAATAAGTATTTACACCAATACACAATAAATAACATTTCTTCAAATAAATTTGTGGTTTCCAATTCCGAAATTAAATCAAATACCTGTAGTTTTGTTCATGTGCAATCAATGTTGACTGTGCGGTGTAAGGAATGTGTGATTGACAGTTAAATGCACTTATAACGTGGGATATTGACATTTCTGAAAATGCTGCTCCAGCTAACAAGGCTTTCATTGATGTTTCAGACTACCCACAACATTTAATAAACCTGAAATAGACCTTTGTGCGCAAATTGTCACAAATAAGATCCACTTCCTTGTAACGATTGTCAACGTATCTGAGACTTGAGTTCGATACACATTTCATGTCAGTTTTAATATTGCCAAGTGATTGTCAATTGCACTTGACAGCTTGCTTTTATTTATTCATTAAGGCGTTATATAAATCTGGAGTTTTTTTGCAAGAATATTTTCATTTGGGAAGCCAAAACTGTGAAAATAAGTATACAGCGGCTGTGCTTATTAAGAAACAAAATTGCCAAAAAATGTGTAAACTTTGTACACTGTTACTCAAAATATAACTTCGGGCATTCCGTCGAACTGGTGTATTTTTTGTCAGAAGATGGCTAAAAACGTTGTCACACGTAGCATACCTCGCGTTTAAAATGTGTTATAAACAGCATATTTTGTGTACATTTTTGCCATAGACTTTTGATCATGCAAATTGCATTTGCGTTGGCTTTTTTATCAAAAAGCTTTTATGGCGTCCGCACCACGTCCATTTCACTTCACCCATTCTGCATTATGCATATAATGTCAAAACCAGTCAATCGATAGGCTTGTCTAGACAAATGCATCGTGACCTCAAGTTCAGTCCAACGTTCGATGGTAACCCAGTCAAGCCAAGCAACGATTTGCTCAACCTGATTAAGATACACTGTCTGTACCCTAACTGAGTAACCCTTCCGTCTTGTTTTGACGTTTAGGTCTCTCTCAATTTAGGTAAATTGACAGAGATTTCTTCTTCTGAAATTTATTTTATTTCCCCTTTTCAACATGGCTGAGAATCATATAGGACAAACAATTCCGTTTAATAAATTCAAAATTTCTAATGGTCTTTGCTGCTGGGAAAAAATATTATTTGTCCACCGCAGTAAACGATGAGGTTAACAGATTATATCTGTTTTAGACGTTCCGCGTTCTCCGGGTCCGCTAGATGGCAGTCTGTACACACAAGTGAAAAAGAGCAGAAGGGTGGGAACAGATGAATCCGACGATAGTCATGAAAAGACGAACCTTTCAAGGTAAAAAATCAACAGTACGAACAACTTAAACAGCATTTTTTTTTGCTTGTCGGTGTAAATTTAAACTTTTTTAATTCCAAACTGGCATGCGATTGTTATTAAATTACTTCAGTTACCTGTAATTTTGACTACTTATTTTGCTTTCCACTTATAGAAATTATCACTCAGCGGATGAGCTTAGCGCAGCAGCCACTCTTCCCATGCAACGTGCAATAGATAGGAAGAGTTCATCGGGATCAAATATACAGGGTATGTAAATTTATTGCGAAATGTGCTACAACCTAAAGTTGTATACAAAATGAACACTATTTTTGTCAACACTGTAAGTCAGGGGTGGCCACCATGCGGCTCTTCGCCTGGTTTTATGCGGCTCTTACATCGTTGTCGAAGTTTGGGGTCACTGTGTATATTTTGGTTAGTATGTGACAATCTGGTACAAAAATAGTTAAATTTGAAGTAAAGCTTTAACAATTTTGCTTTTGAACAAACTTATTATCTGTATGGCCACAAACGGTAACCTTGCCTTAAAACTGCAACCTTATGTGGCAAATGGCTTGATTATGATGGCATATATTGATTTGTTGAACAATGAATGGTTGCTCATCATTGCGTATGCGAATGAGACACAAAGCAACAGCAATATTTACAACAAATGTGTTCCAAAGTAAATTTAATGCTTCAATCCGTTGTTCTTCGGGTTATGGCAAACGTTATGTTTTATGGGCAGTTTGTCTTGGCTTTGAATTGAGCGATTGTTGGTGCTGATTGCATCAGTGACGTCGAAATGAATTTAGTTTCGCCACTTTGCATTTTTGTGAAATTCGGCGCCTAGTTTAGGGCGCATGCGCGTTAGATGAAAATACCGCAAAGTTTTTCAGCAGGGAAAATCACAATTTTTGTCAAGTTAACCTTCAAAATGGCGGTGAAAAAAGATTTTAGCAATTCACCAGACATGAATCTCACCGCACGTTACTTATAGAATGAGAAAAAAGGGGTTTTTAATTCATATGTTTTTGTTTGTTGGATTCGTTGAATTGAGAGTTTGTGTGTGCTAGACAGTGCAAATCATTTATTGTTGAAAATGACTGACCCGTGGTCTATACTCTATACAAGTCAAAAAAATTGTGTCATTATTATGTTGGTGCATGTGCGACATTTAGAATAAATCTGGCTAAGCACAGGTCTCTGAGTGTTGGAGGAAAGGACGAGGCATTAAACATATGTGCTTATGTGTATAATGTGGCTCTTTGTGGTAACACAATAAAAAATATGGCTCTTAAGCTTCGACCGGTTGGCCACCCCTGCTGTAAGTGATAAGGTTCCATAACGTTTATTCCTTATGTTTCTATCTTGACCAAATGTTGGTCGGTAATTTGCAGCACTTGGCCTTAATAACGTTCCCCTTAAACATAAAGTTATCTGTGTTACAGTGTGCAGTATCGTCTATACCTGTATCGTAAATGTCTTCGAAAGATGTGTTCAATTTTATGGCATTTATAACTGCGGATGCCTATAGTTCTACGGAATAGTGATTAATAGGCAGTGTGGTAAAACTCGCGTATGTTGCGGTGACCTACAAGAAAAATGGCTTTCTGTGATCTTTGTCTGCGTACTGTAGGTTCTGTAGCATATAATACCGTCAAATCCTAATGATAACTAACCAAAAATTGTAGATAAATATGGGGTATATGTGTTTGGGGTGTTCGCTTCCAACAAAGGCCACCTTTTGTGTGAATACTAATCGTTTAATGCATAGAGAGTCTGGTTTGTGAGCGTTGGTCGAAAGTTTTGATCCCACTATTTATACGTGACCACCTACTTCGAAATATTCGCCTAAAATCTATCGGTATGTCTGCTCTTGAGTCTGTATGAAATCGCAAATTCCTTGTGCGTGCAACAAACATGTATTTTTACCCACTGAGTCTGCTTGAGGGTATGTATAAAAAGAAGCACTTGTCTTTGGAATGCTGATGGTGCGACTTTTTAGCAAATGTGGTTTTAATTTTGTTTGTACAAATACCACTGGAATTTATGATTCCACATACCTATCATTCAGTATCATGCCGTGGCACTTAACAAATTTCTCAAAACACCTTTAAAATATTTCTGCCTGTGTGAGATAAAATGTTTTGTATTATTTTGAATTTCGTATTATTTTTTTGTGGAGTTAACTTATAAATGATATGTAATCAGTTTTATAAAGCGTGTTTCAAAGTTAAACCAATAAAACTTTTTTTTTGCATTTTGCAGGATATGAAATGAAAGATAAGAATTTACGAAACCCTGTTGACAAAACTGAAATAATCTCCAAAGAATCGGACTTATTATTACCACCCGTTACGTCACAAGCTTTCGAAAGCGTAGATTTATTGCGTGACGTAACACAAACGTCACTAACCGTTACCACTGAAGTTGTAATGATTAAACAACATGAAGAACACTTGGATACTCATGATACCGTAGATGGAATATCGGATGAGGGAGACGATAAATTTACCGACAATGAACTGTTGACGGAATCGGAGGTTACGACAGTTCGAGAAGTTCCCCCACAAACCAGGTCAGTTGCATATTAGATACATTTTTTTTATTTCGACACATTTTTAACATAACTGTGTTGGAAGGGTGTGGATTTGCAATTATGCTCCAGGCTACAATTCGTTTACTAACTATAACTCCAAGTTTCGTTTAAAATAATTATGCAACTTATCTAACGAAATTTCCGAAGTGTATATTGTTACTCTTACACTTGCCAGTGATTCCAACTGCAACACATTTATGTTGAACAGCTTACTTAAATGCCCAGAGTGATGCACAGAATTTTATAGGACCAGGTGATTAGGACTAAATGTACATTTGGGAATACATGTACGATTATGACTAATTGTACTTCCAATGCATTACATAGGAGTAAATGTTTGTAGTATGCTGTTTAATGCCAACGAAGTAGCGCAAACGTTACAACTCATAAACTTGTTATGTGTTCGTCTCATACTCTTTCAAAAACACATGTAAGTTGGGCCTCAATTAAAGCCAAATTATCACGTTGGGCCTGTTTTATCACAGTATTTTGCGGGCGTAGGTCACTTGAGCTTACGGCACTAATCACATAGGTTGCCTCATTCGTCGCCGTTTTGCTTTGCCCAGTCCACCGGATACGTCGTGTAAGTGACGTAACTTTCGTGGCACGCGCGCCGCTTCAACGGTTTTGCACCTTGTAAGGCTTGCGACGAGTTCGCCGGCTACGGTTTTCAGTTACCTTGCGTTGCGGTATGTGCAGTCATGAAAGTCGGCAGCTTAGGAGAGTGGATATTAGAGCTAATTCCAATGAGAGCGCCGCGTGTTTGTGGTAGATTTCACGCGTTTCCTGACCAAAATACTTACGCCTGGTCTAATTTGTTTGCAGTTGGGCATTGTGATCAAATTACGTTCAATGAAACGAACTCAAGCTCAGTGTTGTTCGGAGTCGAGCGTGAAGAACTTATTTAATCCTACTGAACTAAATGCGTTCAGATTTTTAGTTGTAGTGTTTTAACATTAGGATGAGAGGTAGACAGGCAGGTACACTTTATTAGAAGTCTCGACTCACAATAACCTAGAACAGATCACTTATCGAGTTTAATGGATGAGACATACGGAAATCCACGTAGACTCTGGTCTTGTGTATATATACGGATTTACAATCTTGCCTTATGATTAGAAGAGAGGCATAAATATAATCATGAGTTTAGCGTCACCAACATGCGAGAGTTTAATAGTTCCTAGAAATACTTTGTTGGTTATTTCTTCACAGTTCGTTTTTGTAACTGTACGGATAAAAGCGCAAACATGTTATTTTCCACACACCTTGTCCATATTAATGTATTTGATCATTTAATTTTTCTGCATTGGGGAAAAAGAAGTGCAGACAATCACTGCTAATTTCAGTAAGTTATTTTGGCCACAAAGTGGTTACACTCAAAGGGCAGATAATTGTTGGAAAGCGCAGAGACTAGAGGTCAAACGTAGAAACAATAGCCCGACTATGCGTGTGTTTTTGCCCGGCTGAAAAAAAGGATGAAATGTGAATGTGGCAACAGTATCTCTGTACGTTATCGATCTGTTCTGTAGGATTGGAGCGGTCAGCCATCGTTTGTGTTTTTTGCGACGTTTGTTATCTGCTCTCGTGCAGAGTGATAGTCGACTCGTTTGACTAATGGACCTTGCATCCATTGCACTATTTGCGAAGGATACTAGTACAGCTGCGAGCGCGGTGGTCCAGTTGGACTAACATTGCTGTGAGTAAGTGTACCGAAATTCGCAATGAAATTTGTCAGGTAGAATTGTCTTTATTTAAACACGGCGTGTAGAATATAATTAACGGCATGTAGTTTTTGTTGGTAAAAAGTGTTTTTTTTTTTGTCATATTCAGCTGTTTATAAACACTCATAAATTTATAACGCTGAGCTAAATAACTTCTGGTACTATGGTTGCTATTTGGATTTCTTTAATGTATTTTGATAGTAGGCAAACATGATCTTGTAACCCAACATTCTTGCGAACACATGTCCGTGACAGTGGGTTTATCATTAACCAAGCGTGTAAACAAGGAACCGGAAAGATGGTTTTCACAAAAGTTTGCGCAGAGCAACATGCAGCAAGTTGTTGTACCTTTTTTCCAATCATGTCGAGCAAATATATCGTGCACATAACGATATTTAGGCTTAGTAGTGTTTGTGTAGCATGGATAGACCAGTTGGGGAATTACTTCATTTAGGACAGATAGCATGCTGTTCACTGTTATTGCTAGTCGTATACCGCTGAGATAAATTTGTGTAGTCCTGTCCCGTAATTTACAGCCAAGCAATTGAGCTGCCAGAAAGAGTTCGACCTTGTAATTTAATGCAGAGGGTTTGTACTTGTTTTACGGACGAAAAATATAGTAAATTCATTACCAACTTAGCTTCATCTACCACTAAAGGTCGCGCAGCCAAAGAATGCACACTGCAAGCGACAAACCATTCTTTACCTTAATGGTTGAACAAATATGTGTGTGTGTTAATCCTGTGTGTTTACAGGTGCTGTAATTACGCAAGTGCTCCTGAAGGGTCATAGCAGTTCGTGTGGATTACGGTCGTATTTAAAGCCTACCTGCTTACTTAGATCCCTGCAAAAAGCGCTGAAAGCAATTAATGCTGCACATGCCTAAACTCATATTGATGAAATTCACATGAATTATAGTGTACAGTAAACATGCGACATAACGGATTGTGGAGTTTTAGAATTAAAATACGACAAAAATACAGTTTGTCCCATAAGCGAATATCCGACGTTGCTTTGCTGTGACATTTATTATTTTTTGTTTCTTTTATAGCTTTTCCGTAACCGAACCAACCGATGTAGAAGTGTTGAATAAGCCCGAAATACCAATCGTTCTAGAAGTGCATACTGATTTGGAAAGTAACGACGCCATTGAAGAAACTGAAGACCAATCAAAAGAAGAAGCAACAGCAGAAGAAAAAGATATGGAAAACTTACAACCAACCTCAGAAAACCACTTAAGTCAAGTTGATGTGGATAACGTTATGGCACTGGTTAACGAATGTCTCGCTGACACCGAAGCACACTCTGTCACTCAACCGGATGGTTTTCAACCTAAACATGACACTGGATTTTCGGATGTACCTGATCTTGGACCTACCTTCAGCCCACAACAACCGGATTATCCTACTTTAGAAACTGATGTACGGTTTGAAGAGAAGGGTCCTGAATACGCTTTACCAGTTAGAGATGTTGTTTTAACGTCGATTCCAGCTCGTAAAGCCATTTTAGTCACTTCTACTGTTGATGATAATAACAGCAACAATGCTAGATTATTGGAGAGTGGCGGATACTCTACTATAGACGATTTACAGACAAATGAGGCACCACGTGCTGGCCACAAAAATAGTCTTGACTCCGGTCATTCGGTTGGCAGCGCAATTACCACAAATCTCCACGTCACAATGTCCAATAGTGACGTCGACAGTGGCATCGATGGTAGTGCGACGGTCATTTCAACATCCTCAGATGTGCGCCTAAGCCCGACTCTGGACAGAAGTACAGTTGCGTCCACGACTGTTACGTCATCATCCTATACTGACGTCATGCATGACGTGTCGCAAGTGCGAGTCCACGAAATGCCGTTATCGGTGGAGAGTAAAAGTGAATGCGTTGGCACCGGTGATGACTTTGTTGAACCCAATGAGACGTCGGCAACCCAATATCCCGAGCCAGTCATCGAATATATTCCTGCTCCCAAAGAAGCTGAGATTCAAATTATTCACATCAAGAACGTGTTCGCCGACCAGAACAACGCGGTAGGTGGTTGTGATTGCACTGGCGCTTATGAAGTCTTAACGCAGCTTTGTTTCAACACCACATTCCCCTTAACAGTAAGCATGCATCGCATACTGCAGACAATGGCACTGTTGTTTGTGTTGTAAAATGAAACATTTTCGCCGGTCGGTTTTTAGCAGACCCACCTGTGCTATGGTAGAGTTAAATTGCAAGTGTTCGCATGTAAACTGTTACATTTGTACTTGTTAACAACAATCTAAATTTAACCGTTTTATCAAAGATTTATAGTAGTTATATGTTTGAGCACTCTTTCTTTATTTGATGATTGAAAAGAAACAATTTGGCATAACGTTGGTAAAAATCAACAACTTTTTGTGCAAAACCAATTTTCAAAGTTGACTGTATCTAAGTTTTTTAGATTTTTTTATTACTTGATACAGACGGTTCCCATGCAAGAAGTTGATCGACCCGAAACAGCAAAAGCTGTACAACCTGAAACTTTAACACAAGTTGCTGATGATTCTGGTCCTATGGATGATGAACTGGAGGAAGAGGAAAGACGTATGCAGGAAGAAATTGAAAACACCAGAAAGAAGCTTCTGTGGCTCGAGGAACAACGAGTAAATCTTTTTCATTTTTGAATATTTTCTGTAGCCAGATTATATTGTTTGCAAAATACTGCTGGTTTAACAATATGAATGAATGAAAAAATGCTCAAATACGGTTCGTATGTTGCCGATTAGATAGAAGTATTTTTTGCCAAAGAAACCCTTAAGACTTAACCGGGTGCAGTTTGATCAAAAACAAAGTTGCCATGGAAATTGTATTTACTGAATACATTCTAATGTAGACGATTTAACAGTCGTTGTCTACAAATGGGTCACCAAATTATCGTGAAATGTTTAATAGTTTAATAATGCGATATTTAGATTAAAATGAAAAAGAAGAAAGAAGATGCAGCAAAACGACACAGTTTTACGATTTCTGCACCAGTTGTATCAGGTAATTTCAGCAAAGCCTTAAGCGAACAAATTGACATTTTTTATGAACACATTGGCGGTTAAATACCTATGTTTAAAAATCACAAAAAAATATTATGTTCATTTTTACCACAGAAGCTGCCCCCCAGCACGTAGTAAGCGCCACTTTGCCGCGGCGCCCACCTGCTCACGTGACACCGGTTTTCCACCCATCAAAACCAAGCGAAGATCTTGACACTGAAAAAATAAGTGAGAAGGAACGACAAGACATCGATGATCTTTTGAGATCCGTACAAGAACTTGATTTTACGATTCCTCAACTTACTAACACACCACAAGTAAGCTTTCCTAAGATTTGTTTCATGCATGTACTAAGAATATGAATTGGGTAAAAAGAGCCTTTTATTTATTTTTTATCTGCCAAAGATAGTGAATCTATCGCAAAAGACAGGTCCGATTTAACTACGGAATTGTCTACGCTATTTTAGACGAAATATACATTCCCAAGTTTTACTTTGTTTTTTGGGGTGAAATGTGTTTCTATGTTGTTGTTTTTTATTTTCGTTAGTACAACAGCGTCTAGAAGGGCTGATTGTTCACTTTAATTGTTCTCTTGATATTGAAATCTCGCCTTATTGGCCGCTATTTAAGATTTGTTACACTTTCATATGCGTTTTGAGCTTAAAACAACATTAAATGCCTTGTTGAACCGATCTTTCAGGCAGTCTTGAAACAATTCCGACATAAATGATTAATCACTGACTGCTCGGCATGTAACGAACCGCTCGTCACTCAGCTTGGCATATTTCCCCGCCGATGATCTGCTGCTTTGAGCGATACAATCTAATGCAGCATCGCCCAACTTGACAGACCCATCCAAACTAACAGCACATTTACATTATTGATAGTCGAACCTTGCCTGACCTTACGCGACGTATTGTTGCAACTTGCGTGCCCTTGGGTTATAGTGATCAGCACTATTTTGCAGCAGTTTTGTTGGTGACCATGGTTGGACAGTTGTGTTTACCTATTGTGTGATAAGTTAAAAACACACACTAAGATTATAGGACATGACAGTGAAAAAGTGATATGTTTTAAATAAATAAGCTGTAATAAGTTTGGTAAAAAGGTAAAATTTGGTCATGTTTGATCAGGATTTAGATGTTTAATATAGTTTATGTTATTACTGTCAGTGAAAAAAGATATTGATTTATTAAAAGAGGTAATTGGAAAATAATGTCCTTTATTATTACATTAGACTGAACAGATTTACCACGTGGCAGATAGTTCATTACTTTTAATCGTGTAAATTAGTTCCACAGTAGTTAAGTGATGTCTGACTTTGCGTTGTATGACAGCCAAATCGATCACGCTGGGTAATTGATGTATTGCTCTGTCTAATTTCCAGTGTATTGTCTTTGACAGGGCGGAACAAATTTATCACTTAAAAGGCAATCTACTTTATTATCTCATTACACAATAATCCACCATTAAACGAATCTATATGAACTGTTTTGTGTATACTTTATGTTATAGCTACGGGTATAATGCGGACACAGCACAAAAGCATGCCAAACAATAATATTCTTTGAAATAGATTTGCAAATTTGAGAATTTTTAAAGTGAGTGTTTTACTTGATACTTTGAACACAAGAGCTAGGCCCGTTAAAAACTTACATGTATACTGGTTTTATGTCAATATCCGGTGAAAAGCTATTTGAAACTGATTGCTTGACCAACAGGAAGTAATAAATGAATCTGTGCTGCACACAATTGGCGCTGTGTCAATGCAAGGCTGAAATTAGATTTCCCGATACATGACGATCGTGCACTGCGATTAACCTCCCATGACACGCTGCGTTGTAATTGCCTTGTTGGTCTGTGTCGAATATCGAACACGGCCAGTTCCTTCGTGGGAAACTAAATCGGTCTCGCTTATTTACCGACGCAGTGACCAGCGGGTGGACATATTGTTTTGTTTGTTTATTATTTTCAGCTGCTAACTTTGATTGCGTGGTTCTAAACAATGTTGCATCGTATGTCATGGAGTTTAGTTTTTAGACAGAGGTTCTTAATATCGTCTCTTTTGATGATCCATTTAAAGATTTACAAAATAGTTTTGGCCGACAATGTTTTACTTGCTTATTTTAAACCCCTTTGTCAAGTTTACCTTTTGTAGGTAAATAAAAACTCGACCAAGAAGCTCTGAGTTAAGGGATCCTTGCTTACTTTTACAGAAACATACACCAACCACAGTCTTTATGTAAATTTCGTTATGAATTCCATGTGTTTAATTGAGGCACTTTTTACAAACCTAGAAACTCAATCCCAAACGGTGAGAGTTCATGAAACTTAAAATTCCTATTTAGGTAATCTGTTACGAGATTTCTCACACATTTTTAAAACAATGCAAATTATGCCCTAGCGTGCAGGGTGGCATCGGCGTTAGAAAAGCATGGCCGCCGTGTTTAACTTTTGCGTTTTGAGATCAATCAGCTTTAACGAGAATAACCAGTTTCACTTTACTATTGATGACAGATCCTAAAACGCCGCGGTTAGCTCTGGTGTGAAACTTAAAGCGAGCTTACTAAACACAACCCATACTCAGTCAATCACTTTCATTAGTTGACGGTTACTGTGTCATGGGAAAACTGATGCTATTGCTAAATACTAAGTCATTACCGATGAGGAATTCAGAATTTTAACTTTGCTAATAAGAACTTCATTGGGGTTTTAAATTTTGCTTTTATATAAACAAAACAGCATTATTTTGCTTTGATCTTCGACACTCTGGGACGTGTAATTAGTTTTTTGTCAAAATTGAACTAAGTGCGTTTTTTGAACGATGCAATTAATGCCCCTTATAACGCAGAAGTTATCATTTTAAGTCCCGGTCAGAAAGACACAATCAACAATTCATGAAAAAAAACGCATTTCGATAAAAGTAGCCCAAAGGGTCCAGTAACACTGGTTACCCTGGTTTTTAAACGATTTCAACTCTTGTTCGGAGTGGGTATTTTGCATTTGTTTCAAGTTGAATATATCCAAGCAAATGTTGCACCGTACACGTTAAACTTTAAAACAACGTATAATCTTATGTGTATTGTTTTTCCAGTGCATTTACGTGGCAAATCTACAAGAATAATCAAAACATTAGGTTTTGCTAGTTTTGTCCATTTTTACAAAAACATTTTTCGTATTTTTGCTGCCCGTGAATTTTTGAACAAAAGTCTCATTTTTCATCTTTACACAACGATATAGCACTTGTAGTTTGTAGGTGTGGCATGCAGTTACAAGTGTATAGTAGGTGTGATGTTATCGTTGTATGACTCATTGTGGGCAATTCTTAGACCTTCAGTAAAGGTGGTGGACCACAGTTAACAGAAAAAGTATGTCTTGGAAATCCATACGATTTTCAAACAACCGTATAGGTGTCTCCATTGTCTATTGAAACGTTGTACTTTTGGGGTCATCGTTCTTTTGCATGTTTAACAAAGTCCAGTTATTTATCATTCCATTGCATATCTTGGTTGGTGTAACTTGAACAGTGGTATTTACGCGATGCAAGATCACTTAAGTGAAGTGTTGACAGGCTCTGTATCAGTACATGAATGTGTTGATGCGCAACTAACCAGCCATCTAACCCCAATCCCACCTGCCATGCATACAAGTGAGGGATTACCATCATGGAGATAATGCATGTCATCACTTGCCTAAATCGTTTGTTTTTTGCTTGTTGTGGTGTCTTTAATGGATAGCTTTCAGGAAAAGATTTTTTGTAAAACCAATGGTTCGCTTAAAGATAAACCGAAAGTGTTAGCAGTTTTACGAACTGATGCTGCCAAAGTAACATCGAAAACATGCTTTACATTTTATCACTGACTGAATAAAAATTGAGCAAAAATATTTGTGTTTAGCATTGATAAATTATTATCCATTAAGACTATCAGTAGTAAATGTAGGATGTATTAGTTGAGAATCAGGTGTTTCAAAGCGTCAGAAACAAGTTCACCTTTATCGTTAACTTGCAATAATTTGCTCCTGAACATCTACCAATACAATTAAGTTACGTTTGGTTTGATTCCTCCAATTTGTTTGTTCTATTACCAAAGTTTTCAGTTTTTGCATTGAATCTATGACACATTTCACGTTCGTCCTCCTTCAGAAAACGTTATTCGTTTTCAAAAGCCCTTTTTCTTAAATTTAACTATGCAGTATTGTTTACTCAGCAAAACTTTCCCTGCTCTTACTTGTTCGCCTAATTACGTGTTGTTCTAAGTATAGCCACAATGCCCCCAACTCACAATCCAAACGTGTTCACACGATCAGCCTTGCATAGTCTTTCCATAAACAGAGCAGTCGTGTTGTTGTCAGTGGGATTTCCTTAACGGAAGGTGAATGCACCAAGCCGTTTCCGCGTTACCAAACCACCACGTCTTGTGTAACTATAAAGGATCGTTTTCTTGCGTGTTATTCCGGTGTGCAGTGATCTGTGTACACTCCCACTTATTACCGTGTAATGTAAAACTTGACCCGTGTTAAATTGTCACCAAAATGGAATGACCTTACTGGCCATTGAACCAACAGATGATTTTGTCCAGGAGGAAACACGTTTTTGTTGTGTACTTAATCATATTGAAAAATATTATTATGCTCTACTAATCTCCACAATAATGCATTACAATGGTACTATAAGGTTAAAAAATCCACTATGAACTTTTCAAAGTTTTTACAAAAAAACTAAACACTAAAATTTGCCGAAAAAACAACTTTGCTGTGTATCTAATATACCTCACTTTGGGTTAAATGTTGTGCTTTATCAAAGTGGGCAGTAATGCATGACTGCAAACAACACACGCTGATGAATTACAGCTCGAATTCCAAATATCTGACTCGCACTTTTGTGATTTATGATGTACGTTGCGGTTCGCCACATAATCGACGTTGAACAAACATATGAGGTCACTGACATGTTAAAACCTCCGACGTTTTGAGTTTGACTCCCCCTGTAACTGTGACGTCACAAATATTTGAGCAACAATAATACGTACACTTAAAAGTTTGTTCAATAAAAGTTTAGCGCTTTCCATGGTAAATATTACTATTTTTATAAGTTTTTCAGGCAAAATATTGTGTTTAGTTGCAATGCAAAAAAACGAGTTTTTGCGTTTTGTTAATATTAGGGGTGGAACATAACTTACACCTTTGTGGTTTTGTCTGCTGGTACCATTTGTTTTCTATTTTTGTGCTAGTGAACCTTTGGCTATTTTGTGATAGTGAACGAGCTTTAGGCTTTAAGCTGCTTTGTTAGTCCTGAAGTGTCGGTTGCAATCAGCAGTAAAAACGCTTTTGTTCAGTTTATCGACTGTTTAAACCGTCTAGATTAAGTTGATCTGACCTTGAAAGCCGAAAATCCTTTTCCTATTTGACCTTGGGGTTCGAATGTCCGCTTCAAGCGACCCGAAACGTAATTGAAGGGGAAAAGATTAAAATCTGATCGATCGTAGAATCCTAACAACTGTTCATGTCAAGGCTGAGATCAGCTATATGTTGAAAATCATTAGGATTTAAATTCTGCCGCAATTAAATGCATTTTAAATTATTTCAATTTAATCATAGTTTTTTTTTTCAATTTCGGAAATCAGAGAAATAAGTCATATATTTTTTTACTCGTTGTAAACTATCATAAGATTTATTTTAAAGTTTTTTTGTAGCGCAGAATCGTTTGCATACTAGAGGATTTTATTTGACCAATAACGACATGTCCTTTGCAATGAACTCAAAATACATAAATTATTTACGTGATATTGTCAACATTGTGGCTGGCTTGGGTGCTAAAATGCTGACAAAATTGGCTTTATCCATTATTTAAGCGTGGACCCCAGTTTTGCCCTCTTATCTTTTCTGTGCGCAATGCACTTCGCATTATAAACGTAATATTAATTTGGAAATAGCTTTAAATTGTTGTCAAAATAAAAAAGAACTCTCCTTTGAAACGTTGTATGTAAGTTCTTGTTTATTAACGTACTGAAGGGGTTTGACAAAAGATGAATACGAAAAACTTTTTGTTTTGAAAATTTGGTTTTTGGTAGGCTTGCAATTGCAACCAAAACATTTGCGCATTCATCCATATTTCGTTCCATGTGCAGGACAAATAATTCGTAACAAAGAAACAGGGTCCCAGAGGGTCTTAACTCCACTTACATTCATTCTACACTAATCAGTTGATCCCAAATCGATTGTACAATAACCGCAAATCAATACTACTTTGTGTTTGTCGTGTTCTTTGTCCTTGCCAAGCGTGCAGCTAATTACTTTACTTATTCTCTTGCCTATTAGATGATTCGGATATCCCAACCATTTATTTAATATTTTCGTGCTGATTTGTTTTTAGTTTCTCTAAGTCCAATCAGTCAAATATACCTGTGTCAGTCGTATAATTAGTAAAAAAGTATGTTAATTTCAGTCTAGACCGCCACTATTTAATCATATTATTAATAAAAGTAATCGTAAATGAAACGTTTTATTTCACAAATACGATTTCAAATCTTGACCTTTTTTATTTTCGGTGGTCGTTACTTGCTCTGCCTTTTCACCTGCCTTTCACTGACTCTTGCCGTGCCAAAACGTGCAATTATGACGCAACCAGGATGCTTTTGTTACGTCATCGGGGTTATCTCGGTGAAAAGCGTGAAATTCCACAGATACAAATAGGCCGAAAACTATGACAAATTACGTTGACCTTTATTGGTCCCGCCAGCGGGTGGCGCTGTGGCTTTGTGTTCCTGTATATTATTATGTCACTGGGGGGCGATCGCGGTGCAGTGTTTTTGTAGCAAAGTGCAATATGAATTTGCTGGTTTTGTATCTTACTGTTTTCCGAAGTTGAAAAGTACTAGATTTTCTTTTGACAACATAGGGCTCTTCATTTTATTTATGATTGCCTTATCACAGGGCTAAAATTTGTGTTTTGACGTTGTTTTATACGCAATTTTGGGCAGAATGATGTTTCTTTAGTATCGGTATCGTTTGGTGTCATTTACAATTATTTGTCATCTAGTTCACACGATATAACCAACAAATTGGCAATCGCTCGACAGTTATTCTGCAATACGGACATCCCTATTCATGTCCTGTATTGCCATTTTCCCACAATGCACTGAGACATAACATGCCATAAAATGTGAGCACTCCGCATTACGTAACGTCTGTATATATAAAACAGCAATGATAAACACTTAACTGTGAAAGTTCACGGTAAATGTGTAGCATGGACAATTAAAGACGATGACAAGCTAATCATTACATGCTTTCAACGTTTGAAGACCAAACCGTGGCAAATGAACAAATATGTTCACACGATTTCGAACACACGACATTAAACTTTCAACCCCATATTTATTTATTGAAAAGCCTATATCTGTGACGTTTTTAAAATCAAACTTATTTTATGCTTTACATAAGCATGGGCGCCGGCACATAACTTGCCCAAAATGGTGAGCCTATGTGTATGTGTCAACCTTGTCCCCACTTGCAAATTTTTCTGATCGCGCCCATGTGTATAAGTTGTTTGCATGATATACAGTCAACTACACAGCTGCGACCACATCACATAAATACAGTTATAAAATTATTGCGACCAAATTTGTAAGTAGTCTTATTCACCAAGTTACAGTGCTACATAACAAACTCTTATTTTGTCAATCCAACCCAACGTACACTAAGCAAGCAGGCCTCCATGATAGGTTATATATCACATCATGTCATCTCGGTTCACGGCACCCAGCTGTGTTGTATATCAACTAGTCGTGTAGCTTGATGGATCGCTGAGCAGGTCTTTGATGTCACGCCCGATGTTTGTTTCCAAATCCGACAGCGTGTTAAAGAAAACAGAACTTAATGCTGCAGAATGACTGGCTTGTTGCGGCATCTTTTTTTGATCACATCCAGTGATTTAACATACACGTCTTGTTTTCGCTTTGGATCATGCAATGGGTCCCTAAAATTTATGTAGTGAAGTTGTTAGCCAAAATTAGCTTTGGCTCGCTAAACATTTTACTCATCAGCTATGAAAAGTACAACACATTATTTACTTGACTGTAAACCGAACCCATGCTCTTTATATGCGCGTATTTTGGCACTTTTGGAAATGCTTGGTTTAGGTGTCAGAGTTGGCTTCAACCTACTCAAGCCCAAATGCATGCAGTCGTATTTTGTTACTTTAGGCTTTGAGATAAGCCAGGATGGTTTGAAAGTCGCGTTGTCAATCACACACTTGCATTTCAGTGGGGTGATTTAACCTGCGGTGAACCAAAGTGATATCGTATCGCTGTCTAACCCACGCAGTTTTAGCATTACATCTGTTTACGTCGACCACTAAAAATATTAGGACCGAACCACTGTTACATCAGGTCACACGGTTTGTTGTTCAGGTCGTTCGAAAAAGTAATACAGAGCCAACCATACTTTCTCACCAAACCATTCGCGACATCACAATGCTCATGGTGAGGTCACAATCAATTCTGGCCTATACAGGAAACACGCGCTCCGCCACATTTCCTAAAAAGCGCCGGCTCGTTGACAGCGCTTTGGCTGAAAAACAAAAGAACCCGACCGATTTAGAAAGATAAAGGGCTTGTTTTTGTCCACTGTTCTGTACTTTGTGTTGGGCTGTGCACCGGTCAGCAACTCGTCATCCCAATTGTTGGTTTGTGACGTCATAGAGAGGCGTCGCAAGACCGGTGTGTTATCTGAACTGTGCCAGACAGTCGGTTATAAGTTGGCGACGCCGCTGCTCAGATAAAGTAACTATTTACTCCACTTTAGTGCGTTCAGTTTACCCTTGCTAACGAGGTGGTACCATGATAAGATAGTCGTCTTAGCCTGGCGATCGCTAGAATAGATGTACTGGCTGCGGAAGCATATTTGCCTAAAGGCGTGGTTTAAATTCGTCTCAGGATGTAAGACATTGCTGATAAGTTGGTAGGAAATCTCACAGCTTATGTTGGCTAAAGGCCTTCGACAGGATAGCTCAGTCCAATACTGTTTAGAAATAGTCTAGACGACGTTAACTGTTTCACTAGCGTAAGGTTTTGATCAGCATTCAGCAAAAAAGGTGTTTTCAAATTGTTGGAGGGTAATTTTTAAGCACATTTTATACACCAAATGAAGAGTATCTTGCATTTGTGGTGGTTTTGTAAAAAAACATGTTTTTCAACATATAAGTGCTCCAAAAATATCACCAAACCACTTTTATTTGGAACATATGAAGTTATTTTGCAGTGGTGGAATTTTCTACCCCCATTAGTTGCAACCACGGAATGTACCAAACGACCACGCTAATAACCTAAATTGGGTATTCGGGCAATTTACTCAGTGTTGTAAGTTGTGACTCCAAAACACTGAGCAGTCGCTTGTTAGTGGATGAGATATAGTGAATCAACTTGCAAATACGAGATAGAACACGACAATAATGTTGTCCAGCCAGCAAGTAAGGTCATTGCTGATATGGTCTGTAAAAGTTTTTTTTCTGAAAAATTGCCACTGCTTGCCACATTTTGTCTGTAGCAATTGTTTTAGAAAAGATTTGTTTTCCATTTGAAGTTTTGAAAATGATTGTTTTAAAGTACTTTGATAGTCCTTCGTGTTTTGTCTAAATTTAGTTTGCACTTTGTGTAATTTCTCAGTTTCGTTTCCGAACGTATAAATAGTATCAGTTAAGATAAAAGATGATCAGGTTCGGTTTATTTTAATGACGCTTATCACAATTACCGTTTAATGACAGCCAATTTAAATACAGCGTAATTACAGCAATATATTAATCGTTTATAGATCGTTTAGTACTAACTGCATTGATTTACGATATATAGCCGTGGTTTTATTGCGAAAAGAATCCAAAGAACGGCTGTGTTGTGGTGATCTTTAATATTCATGTCCGAAATGCTGAAAACCGCGTTTATACATTAAATCATTTTCCTGTGTGCCATATAAGTGTTTCCTCCAAAGTTCTCCAAACTCTCCCACGGCCTTAATTGCGTGTTGCACAACAGGGGATTACCCTGAAGTCGGACTTTCGCTGAGGCAATCCTAATATGGCTTGGCGCGTTTCTTGCCGCAGAATGTGGGTTGTTGTTCACTATGTAGTGTCTAGCGCTCTACTGTGGTTGTGGGGGCCGCAATTTATGACTACATATGGTGTTAACCTTGCTTGTTGATTGTTTACATTAGCACCACAGGGTATTTTGGCAATCGATATATATGTAAGTGCGTTGGTATAACCCACTCGTATAGCATTTTAAGTCCATTATTCCAGCGAATTTACTTGAAACTAGCTAATATGGCCTATAGTGATCCCACTGTTTTACTGAATAGATGAGATGATCAATTCAGTCTTAAGTATTCATGTTCCACTCTTGATTCCCACGTTTCGGTTGTATTTTCACATATAGGTCGTGGTTGCAGGAAGCACTGTACTTTCCCAATGGTAGTTAGGAATTGCACTTAACGAGCCTCAAATTGATCCCATATCATACTTAAACACTTGTTGCGTGAATATGAATAAACCAAACACGTTTTTTTCTGACACTTAAGTCATTCGATAATTCCATTTCGACACTAGTAGACGGTCATTTTCATTCTACAGCTTCCCAGTGAATTATTCATATTGGGATAAAGAGCCACAGGCTATATGTCTGCAACTTGATCTTTATCGGATGAGCAGTTTGTCTCATGCATCGTGTGTAATTTTTAGCACACAATTGTGCTTTTAACTTTTACATGTGCCAGGCTGCGCAATGTTTTCTACTTTGACATGAATAAGAAACCAAGCTAAAAATTCGCACAGATGCGTACAGATGTTTTCATGGACATATCAGTTCATCCACATTAAAGTGGCCAATTAATGATTTTAAAACAGCCCCTCGTCGCCACTTTTTAAGCGCAGCATCGTAACCTGGCATCAGATGATCGATAGGTTCAATGTTGTCGCCTAGACAACTTCGTAAAGTAGCTGACAGTTTTACGTTGACAAATCGTTCACAGAACGTACCATTAAACTCGGCGCCTTGTAATGGGATTATGGTCTACCAGAGCTCTCTATCTTACCAATGTGTGAAACGATACGGCTTTGAGCCCGCGCATTTATGTACTGAGGATTATCTGACCAACTGCAGATGTTTGATGTAGCTTGGCCTTTGGTTGAAGCGTTAGTATTACCAGCGTTGCATTTTAGATGTACAAAAGTCTTTTTGGTGTATAGGATTATCTTCATGTTGTTGAACAGGTACAGTTGATGTAGATGTCTGTATTGTAGTCCGACAAACTTTATGATTCTAGCCTTATTTTGTTGTGTGGTATATCATGAAGTTCAAGCTGCATCCCAGCGGCAATTTGGATTTAATTTGCATCTTCAGACTGCTTTGGATTTTTTTTTTGAATTGTATACGGGGATATCTATCTTATATATGTTTTTTAAATGATCCGTAAATGTCGAAATACTAAAATTACGGGCTAAATATACTTTGATCGTGTCGCACTTGCTGAAACCAAGTCTAAGCGTTACCATCACCTAGTCACGCTATCATCGTTCCAGACCAATCTTTAACCTAGAAAAACTCCCCAAACCCGGCCCAAAATACAGGGCATCGAACCCAGCTTTTATTCACATGGGTACAATTTCGCATTGGTGATCCCAAGAATGCGTCGCAGGCATTCAGTTTCTGCCTGACTGACTACGTATTGTCTGTGCGGTATCACCTGGGTTCAGTTCGCTTACCAGTGATGATCACTTGTTTCTACTCTAGCTACCCTTTAGTCCAGAGTCACCAGAAAACATTTGGGAGCGAAAGATAAGATTCTGGGAGCGAAAGATAAGACAGATGGAGACTTTAGGAAAGCATATTTATAGATTTCGTAAAAAGATGTATTCTTTTTTGATTAAAGTTTTTGTATTTTAAATTCTTTTAGAATGTCCTTTTATCTCTTGTTTTGCAGCTTAGATAGTGACTGTTGTTGTAATTACTCTTGCCTGTAACCAGGTAAGCCGTTGTTGGCAAATGCCTTCTTCTGATTAACAATTTTAGCACTGTCAACAAATATCTAATAAGATATCGAAAGAATCGGAGAATTAGTGGACAATTTTACCTTGCACACTATAAAGATACTACGTTTTACATAATCTATCAGTTTTTTAACAAAAAAGTTCCCGTTTTTTCTTTTTTTGAAGGTAAAATTATCAATCTTCAACTTTGTTTTTGGGCTTTAATTTGTACTATCATACTTTTTTGCAGAAGCCACCGCCTTTAGACATGGCAGCGACCGCTATGCCTCCTGAGCATCACCCCCACTTTCACGAAACATCCCCTGGGTTCAAGGTGGCTGACCCCCGGGTCGCTGAGCGTGCTGTGGTTTTCACCCCTGCCTATGCTCACCCCATGCATCAGCCCCAGCATATTCCCACACTACAGCAGCAGATAAAACTCCAGGAGGAGAAACAACACGAGGAGCTGCAACGGAGGAGGCGGGAGGAGGAGCGAGATATCATGCGAAGGCAAATGGAGCAGGAAAAGCTTCTGCTGAAGAGGAGGGAGAGACACTTTTTGGAGCAAGAGGAGAAGAGAAAATTAGAAAGAGAGAAACAAGATAAGTTCCAGATTGAGTTTGAGAACAAGCAGAAGTTGGTGCGTGGTGGATCCGTGCAACATCCGAAAGAAGTTCCTCTTGCTAGTCAACTCCAGCAGCAGAAGAAAAAATTGACGTAAGCATATCTTGGCGTTGACCTGCTACATGTGCTGTGCTTTGTATACATGGATTTTGCGCATTACATTTAATCTTCAGCATTGCTTTGTAGTTATATTCTTTAATTATTTATGTACAGGTACATTGTTTTTGTATTACAACTTGTGTTTTTATTGGACGTTAATCCAATAATTACATCCGGGGTCAAGTTTTGTTGATATTGGATGATATTCGGTTCTCATGATATATTCATGAAAACGACAAAGTTTAATTGAAAATTTGCTACGGCTTGTCTAAAATGCCTTTAATGGGCCGCTTAGTGCATTACGAATTCAAGTTACACAGTCCAGTAAACTAAAATTTATGCTGGTTCAAATATGCACAAGCATTTGGTGTATTGTAATCTGTCACGTGCAATATACTGCTTTAAGAAAGTTTTTGCAAAATATTTCAAAACTTGTTTTCATGTCAGAGTTGAATAACATGAAATTCTCATCAGTTGAAAGGTTGTGGTTCAACATATACAAAACATGGAAAAAATGAACACGCTTTTGTTTTCAACACAAATATACACAACCGTCATATCCTCAGGACGTCACGTAGCAGCCCATTATCAAGTGTGACGTCACCAAGCAGCCGGTCGTCAAGCGTCACGTCGCCGAGCACTCCTTTGTCCACTGTGACGTCAGCCCGGCCCCAGGAGACACGTCCCACCGCTCAGGACGCGAAACCGGAACTTGGTCCGGATTTGCAAAGCCAGCTGGACGAGCTTGACCGCTACATCGCCCAACTGACCAACGTTGCCGATATGCCAGGTTAATAAACTGCTTTGCCCCTTTGTTTGATATATACTTAAACTCATTTAGTTTTTGAAAATCGAATTTTACCATGGGTGTGGCCTTATAAAGCATCTGATGTGTTTGCAGTGGAATCCTCACCCGTCAAGACTGATGTAGTGCGGCGCAGACGAAGATCTTTTTCCATTGAATTGGAGAGAAGAATTGACCCAAGTGTTAACCTGACAGCTGCAGAATTATCGAGGTAAATGCCTTTGCTCCCAGCAAGAATATACAAGCGATTATCTGAGTTTGAAACTTACATCGTTTCGAACAGTTTCTTCTTTCTGAAAAATTACCGGCAAATTGTGTACCTATGGTTTGCTCTAATATAAAACTATCCAAAATTGTTTAATGTACACGCATGTGGTCAGTGTTTGGAACAGAAAGTATATTGTCCTTGTTTGCAGTATAGCAGGCTATAAATACATAAAAGTTTTGATGAATGTAATCGCCTGACAAATTCCCTGAACTCCCACAGCACCTCTGATGTTAACGACCGATTCAAACAAACTGAAATACACGTTACGAGCAAATTATTGGTCGTTTTGCGACAACATGTTGTGATAATAATAGGGTGGTTTTCGCATTTGGGAAATTCTGTGTCACTAAATAGCATAGCTAAACTGAATGTCAAAGGTTAAACATTTATGTCTGGTCGCTTAAATGTTGGACCTGTGGCTTAATGAGTAGAATTTTGCAAATAAAATAATAACGAGCATTATGTGGCCACGCATGAAATTAATTGTACATAATTCAAATTCAAACTTTTGTACTTTACCTGTGTTTTACGATTCTTCCACAACCAGGAAAATTTTCGTTTAAACTGCGTTTTAGTTTAATGGACTCCATTTGTATGGTGTTTCTTTCTAAATTTACTTGCAAAACAAAATCCTCTACAGAAGAATTTCGGACATTTTTCGAACTCTTCACATACACATCAGTGTTCTATCTACACATATCTATTGTTTGCATAACATCGATCGATCACTTATTTCTACAGTCCAATCAGCAACGCGCTCGTCCCACCACGCCCCCCTTCCCGCACCAGAAGCAGTTATGATTCGGTCTCCCGTCGTCTCTCGCACGGATTTGAACTCGCCCAAGTCATGAGACAAAACTCAATCGAAAATGGTGCGTGATATTTCTTTCTTTTGCTAAAAATTTTTTTACTATCTGCAAAACAAAATTTCGTGTCACGTGGTTTACTATTGGAATAAAACACAAGTGCATAGTGACATGCTAAAAGTGGTATTGCATCATCTTTCAGACTTGCCTTTTTAACACACTTTTACATGTCACCTCGTGCTTATGTAATAATCAGCATTATTTTTAGAAGTTTATCTCACAAAGAGGTTGATTAACTATATCGCAGTAAATTATTGTTGCCAAATACTTTCAAAAGAGCACTCTTCCTTCATATATAAGTTCTTTATTTTCGTATCAAACCCTTCCTCTTCTTTATTTAGCTCAAACAGGTGGGGAGCATTACTTACTTTACTGCGGAAGACGTATATTAATAGATCCAAGCAAAGTTGTACGTCACGCACTGCGTATATCATCGTCAAAACAGACGTTTTGATTTATTAATGGCAAAACTGTAGAACACACCCTGAAGTTGAACAATATTAATGTCCGGACCCGGGTTTCACCCTGATCGGGCGAAGTTATCATTAATCAGAAACACATTGTGCTTTTTCCAACCGCTACCGCACTTGTTCATACCTTATATAAAGGTTACATGTTTTTTTGATGTTTGTTGTATGTTAGTGCAAATCACAAATGTAACAAGCTCCACAGGAAATCTAGTAATACAGTTGATCCATTAACTGACATAATAATGTAAAACTTCTTGACTAATTCACAAACGAATTATTGTCTCTTTCCCATGGAAACCCACCTAGCTTTAAAGTGCTTTCCAATTCCATTACCTCACTTCCATCTGAACTCCATTAGCAAGGGCGTGTGTGTCACTCGTTGGAGGTTTTTGACAGAACAGGTGATTTCGAGGCCAACTGAAATTTACACAAGGCGCATTGAAGCGAATTTCAACGTGAAATCCTCTCTCACGAAGTCCTTCGTCACGCGAGATCCATTTCTATTCATATGCATTTATGACGTAGCGCAACCTGGGCGAACCTCTGCGAAGAAATTGTAAACAACGGCACTTGTGAAGTTATGAGCTGTTGCTGTAAATTAAGCCTCTTCATATTGCTATTTGTTTTCAATGGCTTGTGGCATTGGAAAGATAATAATCATTTAGCTTTCTATATCAGATCGTTGTGCAGAGTTGAAAACGTGATAAATGCAGCGCGCTTAATCAAATGCTACTAGGTTTCTTGTGGTTTGGGATATCATGATGTGGTTGTTTAGTGAAAGACTTCTACGAACGTGATGTAGGCCGCTGTTGTAAATGCATGGGGTGTTTAAATAAGGTTGTCGTTTTGCTAAAGAAGGTGTCGAAGTCATCTTTGTTTGTTCAAGCGCAGCGGTTTGCAAATGGAGTTGATTCGAATTAAGGTAGGCATAGATCGTTGGTTAAATGTTTTTGATAATATTTTATGGTTTACTGCAAGACGCTCGCTCGAAAATTCGGTTTATACTCGTTTCTTATGCTGGTAATGTGCTTTTGTTAAATTTTAGGCACACATGCAGATAAAAAATAAACTTTATGGCGATGATCAAGTTTAATCAGCCCTTAAAATGAATAATTTTGCCAATGTTAGGCATTTTTTAAAGTACTGGTTTTAACTGAACGTTGCGTACTTGTGACGTAACAATCAAGAAGCAGACGAAGCAGAACTGGCGCCTCCATTTGAAATGAATGTGGCACCTTCGCTAACAGTATCAAGTTTGTTGTGGCAACTTTCGTCAGTTCGCGTGATTGTGAAGCGGTGTGACTGAATCAAGGTTGTTGACTAAACAAGTTCCAAAGTTTCAGTCCTTTCACAGTTATTTTTACCGCCAAAGGCTGATGGAAATAGAATGCTAGGCTGTTGTGCAACGTATTCCCTTTACACAATCGCACTGTCTTGAATAATGAATTTTCGAACATGTGCGAACAAACAAGGTATATAGCTTTTACAAATGATTGTTAGAGCCTTTTCTGCAGCTCCAACTTCTCGAGCAATTAATTAACCGCACCTTGTTTTGAAGAATTTCATTTTGGGCCGAAACACTTTCTAAGACAAACATCATATTTCGCTAGTTTAACTTAAAAACCGTGATTAAGATTACAGCTTTGATCTACGTTGCCATATGTTGTTCACATCTCACCAGCAGCTTGGTTTGCTTTCCCGACAGCAGAAGGTACTTAATATCGTCAACAACCGAAATCCTGTTGCCAAGTTGCCAATTCTCTCGCGTAAACGGATGTTTTTCTCAAGTCACTTAAGATTGTTGAAGCTTGTGTAGATTGTGGGTGGGGCTTTGTCAAGAGGCCCAGAAAAAAGATCTTTCCCGTTAAAGCAGTCCCATTGGGTATGTTAAAGCAAAGATATCATGGCAGGTGTAGCTGAACTTTAGCAGGTTTAAGTTACCTATGTCCAGACGTGTGAACACATCTCAGAACATTTTGCTGACATTTTGATTTTTCTGCAGTCTTGGCACGGTTGCAGCAATTAAACGTGTTAAGTCAACAACTTTCCTATGTTTTGCGGAGTGATATGCCACCAGTGACAAACTCCTGCACTGATGCTAGACATGCGGTTGCGACTGTCAGGCTCCAACTGACATATTCCACAAGAGAAAAGATATAACTTCTTAGTCTTTCTGTGAGGGATGGAAGTCGGTGCAAGGGTCTGACCTCAAACTTATTTGCACTCAGTGACAGATGCTGTAGTCGTGTTGTGGTCTAAGCTAGTCTTTTCTGTGATGGTAGGCTACTCATTGGAAAAATTGCTGAGGCAATAGGAGATGTTGCGTTTTCTTTCGTCTCTGGAGTTTACTCTGACATATAAATGCTGGTTCAAAATGCAGCGTTTCATGTGTTGGTTGTCTCAAAAACTTGTGCTTAAAATGTCAAAACAATGAAGTCCCGCACTATAAATAAAGCCCTAACATTTCGCAGTCTGTATTGACTACGGGTTGGTTTGAATAGTTGTTAGCCGGACTTGTTGCAGCAATGTTGTGCACTTGAGCGCTACTCAGACTACAGCACCTAGCTTTTCATACTCAAGTAGGTGCAGTGTCGATTTGGTTATTACTGATGCAAGATTGCGTTCGGTTTGTAGTTGGTTTTTTACATTTAAGGTCATTTTATTATGCAGGTTTTAGTTTTGTAGCGACTGTTTTGTGGCATCTTGGTATATTTACGCTGGGCTGTCTCAATCAGTGTTGTCGTATAGGCAGGTATAACTCAAGTATAACAGGCCAAATGAGTTATTTTTTATAAATAATAACGCATGTTGCGTTCTACGTATAAATGTGCCGTTATATTCGTCATTAAACCAATGAACAGAATGTGTATATAGTTGCAAAGGTCAAATTAGTCAAGGTGCCTTTGCTTTTGTTTAGTGCGAAAAATTCCAGCAACAGGAAATTTTCAAGTGTTGAAGTATAGCGGGTCACTAGGCCACGGCTCTTGACGTTTATTGAAATTTAATTTCCGCCGCTTAAAGCCACGCAATATGCCATACACGTTTGCCGGGTGTGTTATCTGTCATCGCTCCATGCAAACGACGCCAGATGTTCCTCGTGGTGTTATTTATCAATTATCATTTATCCCGCCTCGCATAAACACCCACAGTGGGACCTTCAACGTGTGTTTGTGGGCAGTGTAATGAAATTGGCATCGAATTTGCCAGGGAGAAATGGCGCTGCGTAAAACAGGACACTTGTTGTAAGCTGATTAACGCGCAAAGAAAACACGAAATCTTGGCTAGAAAACATACCCAGGCGCCTTTGCGAACCCACAAGGGATAAATGTGCTGGAATTCTATTTTCGTTGTCTTGCTATCTTGGTAGAAATGTTTTCCATATCACATTGCTTGATCTTACATGTATATATCTTTCATTACTAATAAACAATACCCAGATAATTCAGTTGATATAGGATATGCGGAGATGTTTTCGCCGTGATATAGATATTGATGTTACTGTTATGTCAAAGCAGTTTGTAACATTTGGTTTTGAAAACAAACAAGTCTATTTTGGTGAAACTTTAACTTCCACAAAACGTTTACCTAACTCCTTTAGGTGTATCTTCACAAAAGCAGCGTGTGTGTTTGCCATAATACAGGGCCGTACAGAAAAAGGTCAAACCCGCCCACAATTCAATTTTTGAGGCCATCTTTTTCATGCTATCACCGCTTACCGCAGGTCAATATTTGCCAGGGCCAACGATCGTTGCCATCATACAGAAACGCACAACGCTAATAACAACCTTCAGGTCATTGGCGATTATCAGTTCGCAAACGGCGTTTTGAAGTGTTTTTGCACCGTTTTTTTGCAGATTGCTGCCTGGGGTTTGTAGTTTCATGTACAGTATGATTTGCATAACACGAAACTTTAGTGCGTTTAGGAAAGTAATATCTATTTTGCGTGTTTTGCGTTGGTAGCATCATGTGTGTCATATTGCTTTAAGGTATATTTTTTGGTAAATAGTTATTGTGTAAATTTGATACTTTAAGTAGAATTTACTGCTTCGGTGTGGTGCTGTATCAGATACAGCAGGGCCGTTTTGGACGTTTTATTGAAATATACGTGTCAATTGTCAGGCGTTACGATGTTTTGTGACAGCAAGCTTACGCATAGGCCGTTACAAGATTCGATTACGTTCATATGAAACGTATATTGGCAAGGCAGAGATTTGAAGCTTTCAGTGGTTGACAAGCATAGCACCTGGCCGTTTGATGTAACAAAAGGACAAGTTTCCTTTTTAAAAAGCCAACCGGGCAATGTAAAATCAAAACAAACAACAACAAAAGGTCACTTAAGTTCCTTTACCAATCTCTTCCCTGTGCTGACGTAATCGTATTATGACGTACGAGGGCATCAGGTTAAACCGAAGCCAAACAAGATTGAAAGTAAATGAAGCTGGAACGCAGTAAAACAACTCTGTTTCCGGGAGCAGATAGACGTCTTCATTGCTCGGATATTGCTCCCATTTCGATCGTGCGACAGACAATTATCTTGCACCGCCCAGCAGTCGTAAACACGACAGCGGTTTTCACAGCAAAGTGCTAACTGCGCTGTAGCCCACTTAATCTTGTGTAATCACGGGTTGAATAGATTCGGCGGTTGCTGTTTTTTTTGATGTGGTCTCAGATTGAGGGTCGATTTATGCGAGATTGGATGCAGGTTGTGGTTAAACGCATCATCTATTGTCAAACGGTGTTTGCTTTACCGAAGTTTACGACTTGTGTCAGGCCAGGATGGTGTGTTTTATGTGAGGTTAATATAGGTCGTTATTCAGCGAATTCCGATCTGCTGCAACTAGATTGGAGTATATTTTTAAAAGTATCCCAAAACTAGGTGACATTTAGGTGATATGCTTGTTAGGGTTTTCTACGAAGAAGATGAGTAGAAAGGAAAATTTGGCCAACCTTGTCGGACTAATGTTATTTATGACGCAAAGAGCGCATTTAATTTGATTATAACTCTTTTGTTAGTGTGTGATATGATTTAGCGTATCGACACTTTAAACCAGTGGTTCTCAAACTTTTTTATTGTCGGGGCCAAATGGTATTTTTTTAAGTGTGTAGGGAGCCGCAAAAAAACGAAACCTTGAGAAAATCACTGAAGATTATTACTTTGAAAGCTAAAATAGCAATGTTTGGTGGTTTTCTGAGGTCTGGTGGGAGCCGCAGAATAAGTAGTTGGGAGCCGCATGCGGCCCCAAAAATCGAGTTTGAGAACCACTGCTTTAAACCATTAATTTGGTTTGTTTTTAAACCCTTCTCTTTAAAACGCCTTATGTTTTATGCATTTATGTTAGAATCCAAAATGCTTAAGAATTGTGCCATTCGCCCATATTTAATTAACTATAGAGAGTCTAAACGATTTTTGATTCGCAAAACGTTTTCAGGTCACTACCTACGTTTTTATGACGTCAAGTCATTTTATTATGTGCGCATGTATACAGTGGTTTTGCGTTCAAATATTTGGAATAAATGTGGCGGTAGAATTACGTACATTCGTAATAGACAAGACATAGAAACAAATCTGTTGTGATCGGTGTAGTCTTGACAACATCGAACTGTTTCTGTCATTTCAGCTGCTACCTTTTTAGATAAGGCCACTGTCCTCTGTATATATCTCGCTTTTATGGGTTTGCCTCCGTTTTATGGATCAAGGGAAAGGTTTGTCAAAGCTATAGTAAATCCACGGCCCCGATATTGAATTCGCCGCTATTAAAGATGTTCGCTTAACGCATTCTTGTCAGGCATTTGTATTGCTTGGGACACAATGAGTGGAAATGTCGGCGACAATCCTACGATGATGTTGCCCATACACTTAAAGATCATGGAATGCGGGAAAAGATTTTATCGAGCAGGGAATATCTTCGCGGAATTTTATCAGAGTGGTTTGGTTTTAGTCAATTTTCAGTTTTTTGTCAGATCGCTTCCGTCAGGTGAAAGTTAGATCCAGATAGCATATGCCCAGGTGTGTTTTTGAAATTTTGTTCGTTCTTTACAACTTTAAATTATTCAGCAAAAAAGGAAGATTTGAAAAGAGATTCGTTATACTTTGTAAAAAGTCATTTTTAACGTATCTGTTACAGAGACAGATTAAAGATTCAAACGGTCTAAACGAGTGGTTGTGGTGACTAAAAACAGGGATTCCCTGTGTAGGATGAAACAACATGTTTACTGTGGATTGAGCACTTTCCACGGTTTAATTGGTCTTTTATTTGTTTCACTTTTAGTCGTATATATTTTGTTTTTTGTAAAAAAATCTGTGCGGAAAAAAACTTGCATAATCGTCATGAGAGAGGATGACGTTGATTGTTTCTCTGAACTTGAGCGAGTTCTTGCCGAGATGGAAGCCTTAACTCCCGTCATAAACGCTCGCAACTCGACTGGCTCGTACTCGCATCCGAGTAGTGCGGACTCGGAGTCATTAGACTCGGGGAAACTTGAGGACATTTGGGTAAAGCGAGTGGACTCAAACGAAGATCTTGTATCTCCCTTTGCACCGCAATTCTACACAAAACTTCCGAAAAAGTCAAAATCATTCCGTAAAGGTCGACTTCCAGCTGTGAAGGAACCGGCACAAAAACAAAACGCTTTCAAACAGCGAAAACCAGCTTCACGCAGGCACACGGTGTCGCTAAACAGCAATTACGTACGTTTTGACGATCCTGCCGAGCAAATTTCAGCCCTGAGGAAGCAACAAGTCGCTGGTTTTTACGGCACCCAGTCTGCCTTACCTGCCCGCCATTTCCGGCCAGGTAATGGAATAAGCGAGACGCCAAGGACCTTTACGATGTACGGCGATCTAAACCAACAACGAGTGGACTTCAAACGCGATTCGTGGTCCAACGAACGTCGTTTTAGTTGGAATGGTAGGAATGCGATTTACTGATTTTGCTGTGGCAACGTTTCGAGCAAATTTCAGATCTTTGTTTCGCTTTCAACGCAAACATTGCAATTTTTTAGACAATGTTGATCAAACAACGCGTGCTGGTCGTCAGAATTTTCCGCATGAAGTTTACAATCAGTTTCCTTTTTTTTGATTTCCTAAATTGATTTCGACTTGATTTGTTGAAACCAATACCAGTTTCGGGGTGCAATTTAAAAATCAATCCGTAAAGCATGATATAAAACATGTTTTGTTTTTACAATCTATTTAGGAGAAACAAAAACAAGAGTTATATGCTACTGTTTTTACTCCTTTATGATTTTAATAAAACATTGGGATATGAAACTTAAGATTGTAATATAATACATATTTTATTTCAGAAGCTCAATTGCCTACTGGAAAGGAAGATGACGTATTTGAATCTCCTACTCCAGTGTAAGTATTGTTACCGAGCAATCAAATTTTAGCTGCACCATAAAAAGTTTTTTTTTTTTTCTGTTTTTGTTTATTTAAACAATAAAATAAGATATGCAGTTGTTTATGTACACTTTCAATTTCCTTGTTTTAATGGTATTGTTTTGTGGTATTGTTATTTCATAAAAAATATTCTTTATGTATTTGCGTTTTTTGCTACAGAGCTCCCCAGCCTTCCTACCCTCCTAAATCATCGCTCACCCGTCCAGCCCAGCAACAAATTATTGCACGACCAATGTCCACACCACCCCCATCGCAAAAGAAATCCTCCTCCGCTGCAATAGAGGAACAACTCTCGCCCGAACTCTTCCTCGCAATGTCCATCAATCCCGGCGGGCGCCCTGTTGAGGTGAGTGGCGTCATCAAAAATGGAGTCAAAACTTGCAGTTAATGTTACCCAGTACGTAAAACGCCAACTTGGTTATTCAGTAAACCTCGGTTAAACCGGATTCGGATAAAAAAAATTCTAGGTACAAATAATGATTTTTAATGGGGTAAGACTTGAACTAATCGACATCGGTTAACTTGGATCTTTGCTTATTCCGGACAAATTGTTTGGCCCAAACGGGTCTGGATTAATCGCGGTTTACTGTACCTTGAAATTAATGGTTGATGGTAAATGATGTTAACATTTGTTGCAGAACATACATAGTTACAAAGAAGATCTTGAGCCCCATCTATCGCCCAACGTTGACATCGTAGATGCTCCTCCCGCTACTCCGGGTTTCCCGAATGTTCCCGGCACTCCTGCCACACCTTACGTAAACACCAGCCCTGGACAAGGTAACATACACATCAAAGTGGGTGCAATGGGGTATTTTAACAGATAGTTCAAACAAAACATGCGTAACAACGGTATTACATATAACATGTGTACTGTTACCATGGTTTCTACTTTGTAAACTGTGATTGGCTGAACATCTTTTGCTTTGATTTAAAGTTGATTTTGCTGCATATGAATGAACTGTAGAAAACCACCGTAAGATATAACCAATTAATAAAACTTTTACATGTTTCTTGCAGCCCACGTCCCTGCTGGATTGGCAAAGACACCTTTAGCTGCGCTTGGACTTAAGCCCAAAGAACATCCCGAACCAGCATTTGACGAGGTTCCTACTACAAGCGAACAGCATCAGGACCAAGGTAATAGTTCATTTATGTCAATTCAACGTCATGTGAAATTGTGATATATTGTGAGATATATCATGGGAAGGATGTTTAAAATGTTAAAATGTCATGAGTAAGGCTTTTCATCAAAGCTGGAGAAAGGTCACACACGAAAAACCTTTTACTCCAGTGTAACTTGAAGTCGGAAAACAAAACGCAAATATTTTTGGTAGCTGTTGCTATTGCGTAATTACGTCACAGCCACGTCAAAGTGGCAAAACATTGTGGTCAGCGCAAACATTGGTCCTTCCACAATGTACACAGTGTAAATACTTCTAAAACGACATGATCTCAAACTTTTCTCTACTTCTCTCCATTACGTTAATTTAGCGTGTTGTTTTCTGACATGAATTTCCAAGTTAGACTCCGATGTCATCCTACACTGTGCTTCGTTCTGTTTACACTCTAAAAAGGCTAAGTGATAAGAATGTGCTGCAAACGCTTTTGGTGCTAAAGCAATTTCGCTTCGCAGTTATTTTTTGTCATATGTGATTTAAACCGCTTCCTTATCTCCATTTGACCTTTGGAGTTGATCTAAAAGTTAATGAGTTCCAATGTCAATTAGACGGTTGTGGTATGCTATGTTCAGGGCACGCGGAGTTGATAGAAATCTTACAACAGGAGTTTTGTTTATCAAACTCGACTTCCTGATATAATCGTTTTTCCGCCTAATGCTGGATAAACATCAGGTACATCATTCGCCATTTGGCGACTGAAATGAGGGGAAATTCGTACACAAGCATATAGATCACCGCAGACATGATCAAACCCCAAATTTCCAGATGTACATTAAGGTTTCTTAACCACCAACAAATTTTATTATTATGCCAGTAGTAAACCATAACTTAACATTTTTTCGTTCGATTTGCTGATGACACAAAATTCTTCTAACCAAAACGCAATGACCACTTCAAACACAAGGATAAAAATACAACGTTTGCTCTGAAATCTTCAAAGCTGCCGACCGAACCATTGGTCGGTATCGAAAAACCAACAAACTTCAGAGAAAGATCTATATGTTGGGATAGCAAACAGTTTGCGATATTGATGAAAGTTCAGGCATATTGAGGTTGGGCTACTGTGTGAAACTGGGAAGGAACGCTTCAACTTTAAAACGCTCTTGCCTGATCACGCCGGGTTTTTGATCCGGTTAACTCAAGCACATTGCGCGTACAATCGTCTGATATTAATTTAAAGCTTATCGTATTAAACTATAACATCAGTATTATCAGTTATGTAGTAAAGTATAACTTGGAAGTAAAAAATTCTGTCATACTTCGCTTCAGTTCTCAGAACTACGTGCGAAAAGTTTTTTCAACATATTGTTTTATTGTTCCTGGTTGTCCTACGAAAAAACTAAACGGAAGGAAAAAACGTGCCGTTTTACTGTACACCTACACCATACCATATATGAGCATGGCGCATCCTCGTAAGTTCCCCATGCTAAAGCTGTCATATCCACTCATATATTCATCATTTCACGCGAGAATGGCATTGAGTGAAGACTTCGTTTATCTCCGACCATCACACTTTCCTTAAAAACGGGCCGATTTTCTCCCAGCTTATCTTGGTATGCGCCCGCGGGTCTACGCTCAAGTAAACAACACATGACATATCAATTGTAGTGTCGTCTGAAGATACGAGAAAATACTTGGTACATTTCTATTCTAGCCCACCGCAACCATTTCCGTAGAGTCCTAATGTCTGGACTGGTTTATGTCTTATAATACAGTGATACGCAAATGTTTTGTTCAAACCTATTTCCGATGCTAAACGATGATCATCTTGCTGCACGCTTCAGTGGATATGACCACCCATGCGGAACGAAGCGTATGAGCTTGAAAAGTCAACGGAAGAAGGGAAGCAGCAAAAAGAGAGAAGGAGGCAGAGAAATGCCGGATCGAGTGGCCCAATGTTTTCTCGGTAAACAGAAAATCCTTGCTGGAGTTGGAACGAGTGAAGCACCTTGCCTGATATCGACCAGTTCAGCTCTATTTGATGTAGTAGTGCTTGGCTTACAGCAGGATCAGTTGTGCGAATCCTTGTGTAGAAATACAGTCTGGTTTCTGGCTGAGTTACGGAGATTGAACGGACTTTCAGTTGGGCAGTGTCATGAGAAGGAAAGCCTGAAGGGTTAAAATATTGTGTTGTTTGTTTACCGTTTCGAAATGTTGTGTTCAAAGAGTTGTTTGAACTGTTTGACGTAAATGACTTATTTACAAAAATAGATTTCGCTGCGTTAAATGGACAGGTTTTGACGAGGTACGAGGCTGGCTGAATACCTTTGGCGTTTATTCATGGCTGCCTTGGGCACCTAAATAGAAAAGTAAACAAGTGATCCGGTAGCCAAGCACACGCAACCGGCTGTCGCTTCGCCCTAATCCCAAACATAAACCTAACTTGTCACGCAACGCAACCTTTCTTATCCAAAATTCGATGTTTGTCTTGCGCTTGCGTCGAACGCGCGGCAGTTCATCAAAGCACCGTTTTTTTAAAAAACAATTCGGTAAAACTATAAAGACGTCGATTTTAGATACGTTTTGCTCTTTCTTCAAACACAACGTTTAAATGCGACTTTACGAGTCCTATGGCAATTTTAAAAACCGCTGCCTTAATTAAATGCAGTACGATTGCGTTGAGACCGTTTGGACATGTACGTTTACCCGCATTTATTGGATTTGAATTCCAGTGTGGTTGTAATCCCACAGTGTTTGTCCATATTTGAGCATTACAATTACTTGTGCCGAACAGATGCCGCTTTCAAGTGTTTACGGAAATGAACACAGGTAGTTTTGCGCTGTCCAGCCGTCGACTCGTATCTGTAATTGACCATGTCAAATGCCGCAATTGCTTCCCACATGTCAGCACTCGAAAAACCGCACCACGCAAATGTACTAAGTAGTATTCCTTACAAATACGTGTCATGGTTGTAATAAGGTAGTCAAAATAAGCGATTTTGCAAGATATACGATGCATTTTGCGATTTTTCGTGGTATGTGGGGATACTGATTTGAGCTAATGGGTGCTATTGTTGTATCATTTTTGTTTCCCTTCGTCCATTGCGGAACAATAATTCAACGGCTTTCAACTGTCCCATCAGTCGGTCACGAGTGAATGAAACTCTTCGCACCGTAAAATTGGTTTTACGGCCAACTGACTGCCAGGCTGTCCGCAACATCCTTTGCTTTCCGCTGGAACGTCACGCTGCTTTTCATCATAGCTCACCCCAGGCTTCCTAGGCCCCGTCCGTCATAAGCCGAACACAAGTACCTCGTTAAGGGATGCTTTCGTAGTTACAATGTATTGTTAAACTGTTTCGAATTCGGAGCTAAGGTCATTTAGGAGCAACGCATATTTTTCCAAACAAAACCGTTAAGACTTTGTGACGTTTGTAGTGAAAATTCCTTTGCTTTTCTGCACCGTTGAAGTACGCAATTCACAAAGTGCTTTGTGGACAAGGCTGATGAGAAACGTGTCGTTTATTGGCGATGTGTATTTAGTTGGGTAGTACCGCATCAACCGCATTACATCAAGTTTAACGAATTCCCCGAAATAACTCCGCCATTCAGCAAGAGGTATTGGAGAAATGTCGGTTCAAGCCCAAACACACATTACATCACTTCTTCATAACTTGAGTGCCGTTATTACTTAGCATCGAGCCACGCACGTACGGTATTGGTTATGTGGGCAAGTTGGTACAGGGCGGGCGTTTGCATTCAGTTCTTACTCGTACAGGTAGAGCAGTACGCAGTTCTGGATATGCGTGGGCCAAGCATGTTTACTTACGCCTTTTTACAGGTGTTGGCACCTAAGTTTTTTTTATCCATGAAGTCATAACATGTAGCTACTAGATTGTACGCTTTTATATAGATGCACACTGCAAAAGTTATCACGTCTTGGTGTTTAATTATGTTTGCTAGTTGCCAGGCTATTTTTATGGGTCTGGTTGGTCATGTTTCAGTTCTATTTGAATGTTACCTTTGTACATTAGTTAATGATCTCGTTTAAACCAGGAATAAGAATTAGTGTACTACGTGATAAGCTACATACGCCTCATTAGCCTGATGTTTACTAATGACGTAATGTTTGATTACGTCATACCTCAATTGCGGTCGTGGCGAGAATTGAACAGTGCTCAGTCTGTTGTGTTCTTATCACGGATTTTTTATCGCACATCCGTTTATGCGCGGTGATTACCTGTAAAGTAGATTTAGGCCGGCTTGTAATGTTTAATTTGTTAATTTTTAAAAATTTGATGCTTGAACCTTCGGTTCTGAAATTTTTTTATCGTGAGAACTAATTTGCACAAGGCTGGGACCAATGCTCACTATAAAAAATCGTGAGCAAAAGAGCGTTTCTTATTGCAAGAAAAGGTGGCACGTTAAGTAAACGCCCAATATCGCCACAAAATCACACAAGTATTGCATTACGCCCTACAGTAATTTGGTGATTCAATCTAATCCAGCAATTTTCCCGTGCGCACAACGCGCTCTTCGTTTCCCGGGGGGCATTGTTTTGTAAACTTCCGCTGATCTTGAGAATAAACGCCGCACATCTGCCAAAGAATTATGACGTAACAATACGCTACGTGAGCTCCGTCAGTGCCGTTAAGAATATCAAACACTTGATTTAGTGCCACATTTGGGGGCAAAGTTCAAACAAATGTTTGCATTTACATATTTTCTTTGTTTAAACTGTATGAAGTAAAAAAAATATCTTCGCAATTCTCCAATATATCGTCAGCTTATAAAGTACAGTATCGGGAGATTTTATATTGTTATTGTACGCTAGCATTTCGCGAAAAATTAAACCGATTGATTTCCTGGTAATCTCGTTTTCACGACAAGCAAAGTTCGGTGGCGAACTATTTGTGACGTAAACACTGTGCATTGTTCGTTCAATAGTCAGTGGATTGCATTACGAAGTTGACGTCAACTTCGAACATTGCATATCTTAACGCCAAAAGGCCCACTCACAATGATTTAGACACGGAGGTGTGGGAAATTAGCAAAACCTCTCCCACGCATCCTGAACACAGAAACCGGTTAGGATATGTGTATTATGTAGGTTGTGGAATTATGCAGGACATTTTGTGTTTGCTAAAGAATGTCGTCTGTGTTAACAAGATCCGGACGAGACGAGAAGTCATTTGGTTTGACGTTACCCAGATGAGACTCAGCAAAAAGCGAATGGCGTCAAGTGGTCTTATGTCAGGCGCCACACACTGACAGGGTGTGAGTGTTCGCAGCTAGCTTTATGTTTTTCCATCCTGGGAGGCGGCATGCTTTAAGCTCTGAACATAAAAATGCGGCCATAGCGTTTCCGTCAACTCCAAGCAAAAGTATGTTCAGTTATTATTCAAGTTACATAGCACAGCTTCTCAAGAACGGTATTTTTCTAAAAAATACGTGTATTTAAGCTTAATAGTTGTTAAGAAAGTTTCAGCTTGCTATTAACTTTTGTGGGGTTAGTAAAAATTTTGAAAAATATTACTCTATTGTTCACGAGTTTGTGGCTAATATTTAACGACGGGCTTTGGCGCCCTGAAAGGTCATAATATTTGCTCCCAAATTTTAAAAGTTTTACAGTTAAGCTCCGAACCTAAGACCGTCAAATATGAGTAGCACATCGTGTAGGTTAATATTTGCAAAAAGTATATTAAGAATTGCCAGTCCATTCATTCTAAATATTTAATAAAAATGTCATTATAATGAGATTAAGAAAAACGTGGTTTTAAAATATATGCATCAATCAATCTAAAGTAACTACAATGACAATGCAAATTCTGGAAACGCTTTACGATAAAGTTGTATGCATGCTATTTATGTGCACATCATTTCGAACCATTTAGTTTCATAGGAAGTCGATCATCAGTAGGTGTTAATTATAAACGCGTGGTCCATTATCTCTGAATTGCCATTCTTGTTTCGCGGTATATATAATCCATTTCAAATGGGTTCATTTGGACATTAATGTCAAAGTACAGAAAACTAGGTAAAAAACTGCAGAAGCATTGTACTACGGTGTTAAGAAAGTAAGATTTTTAGTGCACTATAGTATTTGTGTATATTGGCAAACAATGGTACATTTTAAGTCGATTTTAAAATACGTTATTATAACAAAAGGCGTATAATAGTTGCAGCTACGCCCTGTAGATGGTTTTGACCTTTTAAGTTACTCAAGAATGAAAAAAAACGTTGCGGCCTAATTCACCAGGGAATATGCCCAACTGCGGTTTGAATTGTGACGTAAATGCAGGGTTCAGCATCCTACAAGCAGTGTAGAGTTATTTGCATAGTAGTGCATTGATGTGGTCGCAAGTTACCAGGGTAGCGAAGTCTTACTAATCGCTCTTGTCCCGTAATGACATGTTACAAACGAGGGCTGTAAAACCACTGCTGACGCCACACTTGCATTGCGGATTAGCAAACGTCGAAAACACGTGGTTATGGCGCCCTTTGTACTGGTCATAATCGTAAAAGACCAAGCAGGCAAAACTCTGTGTTCCGTTACAATTGAATAGCCGTTGGACGAATTTAGTAGCAGCTGAGAGATTTCAAACAGAAGACCATTATATGGCATGAAAAAAAGTATACAGAATACAGTGTAGATATGAATGCTGTACTATGAATGCTGTTTTGGGTTCTCAAAAATCTGTGTTAAGGTTTTCAAGTGAGCTGAGTTGACCTTTAGTTTTCCGTTGATATATGTCAAAGGTATAGAGAAACATGTTGCGTGATAACAACATTCGTGCGAAGGGTAATTACACGCTTTAGGTCTTGTCTATGTTTGTGGCGTGGGGCGCTTCGCGATTATACGGTGAATAAAATTGTCAAAATTGAACGTTTGAACATCTGGGTTGCCAAGAGAGGCTGCTGCGAGGTTAAAACCGCTGTCGATCGCCTAATTCCGTTGTAACAAACATCCTGTCTGTTGAACCCTCACTGATAGAAAGATATAGTCGAGATGCAGAATGTTATACTGTCAGCAATTCGATGGGCACTGTGTTTTAGAACTATGAAAGCCATAGCGTTGTGTTTGTTAAGTTGCTTTTTCTTTATGCGTGATAGCTTTTCTCTTTAGAACGCGGGAGGATTGATTGGAACTAAAATTGTTGTAAAGCTTACGTATATAGTGAATACCATTTGTTGGTCATGTGAAGTGATAATAATGACACGTGCACAAAAAAACTAGATATAGAAGTTCTCTGGCAGTTTTGTTTTTGATACTCAACATGGTTAAGCATTGGAAGGCCGAAAAACAAATCGTTTATACCTGAAATAAGGCCAAAAAACTTTCAAATATTCACGCGTTCAGTTGTCTATATTTAGGTCTCAAATGAACCTGAGGTATCCCGCGCTCACCGATCATAAATACCCACCTATACCATCAGCCTCGGATTACTGGGTTCGGCTGTTTAGGGCGCAACTTCGGCGTTTATAAGGTGCGCCGTCACGATACTGTGAGCCCAAATGCAGGTGAAAAGGCCAAAAGTTTGACGTCAAGCCTTGTTGCCCCCTTGCTCTTCCCCAACCTGCCACCACCACCGCACAATGTTGGTTTAATTCGCGCTCCGGTGTCATTAACGTCAAGTGGCGATCTCCTTAAAAGGTCACGCTGTTTTCCGACATGTTGTAACTAGCAGATAACTCGGCGCAAAAAAGACGCCAGATTATCTCCTTTTTTCTGTGTCGAAGCCCTGCATCCGCTGCCACCAGTTTTATTGCAGCAAGTTAACAAGCTTGACGTTTTGCTGATTGCCTACTGACGCCGTCTTCCACTGTTTTGGTTTGTTTGTTGTCTGTAGGTTCTAGGAGTGTCCAGACGACCGCTGCAGTTCGCTACAGAACGAATTTTGGCAAGACTTTATTGTGTACTGACTAGATTAGACGGGGGAACGTGTAGCAATTAGGATACATTAGATTCGCAAACTATGTACGTTCGGTAAAATTGTCAGAAGGTTTATGAAACGATCTAAAAAGAAGTTTTTGGTCTTCAGTTTGCGCCCCGTGTGTAGCACGTTTGAATAGATGTCGTGACAAAGTCGTACTTGGTTCGCGTTTGCAATCACGTTTAGCAGTTTGGTGGCATTTGTGAAGAGGGACAGGTGCGTTCAACAAGCAATATTGTCTAACGAGCTTTTAACGACTGCTAAATGTTAGTAAACGTTCGTTGTGATATCTCATGCTCAGATAAGTTTTTGTGGTGAACAATTTTTATCTGTTCACTTGTTTACATCAAACAACACGAAAGAGGTAATCTTATATTGCGCCCGGGTAATTGCGAACAATTTGCGCAGGTCTTTGATGCCTCCAAGCACCTGTGGGTCTTACAGCATAGGTCGGAAAGTCCAATAAACGCACAAGAAACCAAATCGTATTAGAAAATCGCGTCGTTAGTGTTCAAGCAATTTTACGACGCCTTTTATTTCAAAAGAGCACGCGGAAATTCTAGAATCGATCATAATTTCGCCTGACCGGTGGGCGCTTTGTATTTCTAACCCGGATTTCGCCGACTGACCGGTGATTTGGCGATCGTCCACTGATTGTCCGGCACCGCTTTACGACCGCAGAGCGAGCTACGAGTTAAATTGCTTGAACATAAGTCGAAAGTGGACGCTTGTTGTGTGTGCCGCAGTTTGGCCAACGGCTCGGTCTTTGATGTCGGATTTATCGGAAGCTGAGATCGACTCTGGCAGCCTTGCACCGCGGCGGGTTGCTGTTCGAACAAAGGCGACTGACAGATGTCGTCCTGACGTTGTTTAAGCCCCTACGCGCGTGGCTTTTATGTGATTACGCATGTTTTCAGGGTATTACAATCACGTGGTTGGGTAATCTCAGCATGCAAGATGGCCTGCCTGCAGATAAAGTTTTGCGAATGCCAACAAGCAGTGCCTCGGTTGGCTTGAGAGATAGCGCTGTTTATGTGTAACTTGAGTTGCAGAAGGTTTTCATTTCGATTATTAAAAGTGTCAGTACAGTGTTTGAAAGTAAAGGTACGGAATAATTTCATTTTCTTGACCGTTTGTTTTACGCTTCGAACCGGAAATCCGCGTTAAATAAACAAACAAGGTCAAGACGTTAATCTGTCCCAGTTCCGTTGATCAATGTAAAGTAGGAAGAACTGTGGCAGTAAGGTGTGAGTTCATTCTCACACTTTAAACAATGGTTTTACTTTCCACACCTGTACATACAAATATGTAGAAACCAGCGCAGTGGGCGGTTTCATCACCACTCATTAAAACCAATTAGCCCACGTGTATGGGCTACCATGACAAAAGTGCGCCCAGCGGAGCTTTGTGGCAAATCGAATCTAGTCTCAATGGTGATCGCGTGGCGTCCATTGATAGGCAGTCGTCTGGCGCGCCGTTCCCAGTTTAGGCGGGAAAGTGCACATTCCCATCATATATTTCCCACAGTATGTGAGGAAATGCCGCGCCTGTCGCCAGGTAGAAGGAATTGGCATGACATAATGCACTGTTCAGTTCATTGGTGCGTGATCTTTGATGGTTTGTAGTGTTAGCTGCCAGGTGTTTTAGGCTTTCGTTTGTTGTTGTAGCTAGGGACAGTATGTGACTGCGGAAACTTGCCGCCTGAAATGATATTGATATATTTGTAGACTCAGCAAGGAGGCAATTACAGACAGTAAGCGGAAGCGAGAGTGTAGTTCCTGGGAAAGTTTGAAAGTAGTTCCTGCAGCTTTCTCCTTAGCAAGTGAAACGGGATTCATATCTTCACAGGATTTTCCCAATTGTGTTCTAGCAACAAACAGGAAAATCCAAGTTTAGTGTTTAAAATCTTCGACGTAGGTTTCCCCCGACTTGTAATTCTGACAATGTATATTTGTTATTTCAAAGACCAGACTACAAACGAATTAAAGTTAGGCAGATTAAACAGTATATGGACGCAAATTGGGACATCTTTTAAGTATATTTACTCTTACAGGATTTTTCTCAGCTTCTTGTCTTGTGGTACATTTAAATAAACAGAAGCTTTATCTGACTTTACCAAAGCTTCAGTTCGTCAACCCAAGCAGCCTCTACAATCTTTTGCGTCTGTTTTTTGGTGTCCAGTTTCCCAACCTGTCTCGGAATTTCAGCTTATCCGGGACCGCAGATTTAGTGCCGCCGCCAAGAGACCCAGCGACTAAATCCCTAAAATTCCGGCGCCAATCCATCACGCGCGACCGGAAGCAAGCGCTTTGGAACACCGGGATTGTGACGTAGGCATGAGGATTACAGAGCCGGTGGAACGTGGTCCTAGCCACCAGGAAAATTCAGATTACATCATACTTAATATAATGCCGAGTGATACAAAAGGTACATGACTTAACTATCAAAGTGTTTAGTTGTGAGTCTCGTGTCAAAAATTTTGCAATTCAATAGATCATATCTTTGGATTGCAAACTTCTGAAAAACTATTATTTCGTAATATAGTCAAATAAATCTAAGCAATCTTAAAAACCTTTTAGCTTAATAAATGCGACTTAACAAATACATTGTCTCAGTAACAACACACCTTCTTTCAACAATGTTTCGATCACTTGTTTTGACAGCAGTTGATAAAAACACACATTTTGCCGCGTTCCAATAAAACTAGGACTCCCACTGGTTTTATGCAAACAAACAGTGGTGGCAATTTTAATCCCAGGTCAGACTTACCTCCTGAAATAACGAAATCGCGTGACAACTATAAGTAAAGGCCAACAGCTGACTGGTGACCCCGCCTTTCCCTTGTTGCTGTTGATTGACGCCACATTTTTGCTTAACATTCAATTTCCTCTCTTATGACAACATCCTCTTTGCGTCTTACATCTGTCCCTGCCTAAGCGGGTTTTGATTGACAGTTCAGCATCGTGTGGTCAACAATACTAGAAGGCTAGTTTCTGTTCTGTGGCCGAAGCGGGGGACAATAGACCTATTGCGGTTCAAGAACGGTTCCGTGTTATTTTTGAGGTGCTGGGAGTTTGAGGCTGGGCTTACACCCACGGGCCAGTTCGGAAGAAAGACTTCTTAAATATGATTCGATCGGGCTCACGGCCACTTGTTTGTCTTCAGCAAAAACATTGTTCCATATCCAGAGTCAATATTTGATTTGCTGGAGTGCACGAGTTTTTGTTTCCATTTTTCGTCTCCGCTTTCTCTCTATCCATGATCAAACATGTGAAGTCAGTTGAAAATTATAACTGCTCTAGGTACCACAAAAAGGTCATTATCCAAAATTATTGATAAAAAAACGTCCCTAAAAATGCAGTAAACAAATATTACCTGAAAGAAACATTGAGCTATAAGGAAGCAAAATCACATCATAGACAGGGTACAAGTCGTTTCCTTAAAACCTAATTGGCTTATCACATCAAAGGACGCCGCGTACGTATTTACTGACCACAACGGATGGGTTAGTCACGGTTGTCCGGAAGAAAACTTAAAACACCGTTTTCTCTTTCGCTCGCATTTGCGGCTACGTCAACAGGTCGGCCCAACAAAACATGGCTTAATTGAAATTCGCTGTACAGCCGCAACGTTACGTCTATTTCTGCTGTAATGATGACAAACATTAAACGTACTGCTATTTGTGTGCGTTTGTGAACAAGTAATGGTATATGTGGTTGTTATTTATACTTGACGGTTTATATTTAAATGTAAATAACATACGGTTCAAGTATAAATTGATTAATATTTTGTGTTTTTATTTTCAGTTCGTTCCCAGCTCCATGGCGCCACCAAGCCACAAACCAACATTTCCCCGATGACGTCATCACTTCATTTCGCCAACGGAATTTCGACCAACACAAGTCAAGTTATGACGAAAGACACCCTTCTTATGTCGTCACAAAACAGGTACCTTATCAGACAGATAAAAATCTTTCAAACGCCGTAACACAGAACGAGACAGGAATAAACTGTTTGGGTTTGAATTTTCCATGTCGTGACCTTTACGTTTCCTTATGGGATAAAAAGGTTACATCAGGTCACTTTTTTACTGGCACTGTTACTAGTGTCAACTATGGTTTACATTCAAACTGCAGCAGGAGCGATGAGTTTTATCCCTAAAAGAGGAAAGGTTCCATTCGTTTTATGGCAGTCGCGTGTATTTACCGTATTTTGTAACTGATCCAGAGCGTCGATGTTAAATGGGTGTGTGGGTTACAGGCGGGAAGCTATTTATAAATATCAACTATCAGTGAAAGCGAGCCGATCCAATGTGTTGCCGTGTAACTTGACCTGATGATACAGCGATGCGAGGGAAGACTGTTCAAACTGTTTGGCACATCGTTGAGATAGGAAATTTTTCGTCTGTGCGTAAGATGTTGTTGCCCGTGGTAGCACTGTCCGCGTAGAGTGTAATAGTTGTTTTTGGGAGTAAAGGTCAGTGGAGTTTTTTGTTTGCACGGATGCAATTCGTGGAAACAGTTCTGTGTCATGAAACAGATTAGTTCGGTGAAATGGCCGTCAAAGAAGGTTAGATTTGTGCTGTTTTGCCAAGCATTGTATCACATTTTTAGCACTTTGAATATAGTACCTGATATGTATGAAGTTATAAAGCCCAAATTTCCCCAAAACGCCCAAATTTTGTTATTAACAGACAGTAGTCACAGAAACAGGTTAGACACTGCGGGAATTCTTGGGAACCAGTTGGGCCAACTTGTCATCAACAAGTGGTTTGCTATGATGTGTGACATGACGTAAGTTTTCGACAGATCACATTGAAAGGCGACATTTACACGCCTTTAGTTGTCGGGAGATAGGCCAAGCAGAGGAAATGTCGTTCAAAATGTCATAGCAATAGCACAAAGCGAGGTCTGGCTGCTTGTTTACGAAACAGTTGCACAGAAGCTTTCTTTCAGTTTATATTCGCTCGTTTGTATTAGTTGGAACAAAATATTTTTCAGTTTACATCAATGTTGTAAATATTCGTTTAGTCCGTTAGCTATACAATATAAATGCGTTCATCTTGTTTTTATCACCTTTAAATCGGAAGTGATTAGTTTGTACCATATATACTTGTAAGTGGTTAGCATTGTCAGGCATTCATGCTAAACAAGAAATAACAGCTCGAGTCTGCAAAGTGAAAAAAAAAAGTCGCTACTTTTTTAAGCTGTTTGTTAAGTTTTAGGTTTAAAAATAATTCACCCACTAAAAAGCAATTATGTAGTGTTTAAATTCCCAGGTTGCCTTGTAAATCATATAAAGCAATACTCAGCAACAACCTTTTTCGCGCTTTCCCGTTTGTGACGTACCGCAACAGCCGCGCGATGGTGACGTCACTAGAGAAAGTAAATGTCCGACGTTGGTGACAAAGCGTTAATTGTTAGCACTTAATCTGTTTTGTGGCGTAACGGAATGCTTTTGTTTTTTCCATACCTGATGTTACGTGAATAGTCACAACTGCGTATGTTAACTATTGGATTGCTTGTGGTTAACTAAACGATTTCATATGTTCAAATGCAGGCATTTTAGAAAAGGCAGAACTGATGTAATAAGACGTTACTGAATTTGAATGCAACATGATCTATAGTTGACAGGCTCTGTGTTAGTCCTCGAAAGGTTAACATCGGTAAGCTATACATATACAGTCGCATGTATATTACATTCTAAGTTTCAGTTTTGAGATCAGTGCATATTGATAAAGATCTGGACGCGTATAGCTGGAGATTTTTTTCTTGGTATCGGGAATTTTTTAAACACACGTAGGCGTTGTAGTACGTCACAGAACGTTTCTTTCACCGAAGCATCTATCTGAGCAGTGTAGATGTCGTCTGTATTTTAACGTGTTGCGTAATTACGACGAATAGGTTCTACGTAGGAGCGTGTAGAAATATTGCTGAATTGACATGTGCAATATGCTATGACCTGATGTTTGGACTGTGTGCTCAGCTTATAATACTTCACTGTGTATTTGTTGGTTAGAGAGGCACAACGATGAAGCAGGCGCTGTTACGAATGTAAGTGTACGACTCAGGAAGGTAGCTTACAACGCTATACTGTACCGTGACCGGAAAGTAAAAGGCGCACAACGCTTTATCGCAAATAATGAAAATCATACGATTTTTAAATTTTTGCTCAACAAAGGGTTTTGTGATCTGTGGCAGTAACAATTTCTTTTTAGTTGAAAAAAAAACTGAAAAAAATCAAGTTTTGACAGATCATTTTTTAATTTAAAGTTTTGTGTTTTAGGTTGGAAGATCAGGCAAGGCAGCGTGAAAATGTGGGACTTATTCAACCTGGATCGGTAAGTACCTAACAAGTAGATGTTAGATTGCTACAATAAAAGTTATGTTTGCTTGTAGCCATTCCTTGTCATATGCTTGTCGTATTTAAACGTGTGTTATGTTGTTTTTAGGGACACGGTCACATCTCCATGGATACAGTGGTCACAGATGGCTACCCCGAGCAATTTAAACATGTGCCGCAAAACGGATGGGCCAATCAGGCCGGCTACAACGCTCAGATGCAGGGTCACGAAAATGGACAAAGATCTCCGTGGGTTTACAATGGAGACAATTCAAGTCCCATAGCAACGACACCGAACACCAGAAGTCCCGTTGTGTCTTCTTTGGGACCTTCTTTGACTCCTCCAGCACTTGGATCGGGAGGAGTGTCTCCCTCCGGAACACGGAGCTTGACTGGAAGCAACGACTCCTTGCTGTCAGATGGGAGTGCCTCAGGGAGGCATCCTCACCCCGCTTATCAGCAGCAACAGCGTTACGGACAATCAAACCCTCCGCTTCCACCAAAAGATTCGTCCAGGCATTCTGGTAGCAGCATTAGAAGCACTTCAACAGGTTTGAAAAAAAAAGTTTTACCATCTTCATGCAATAAACTGTTGGTTTTGTAACTGTGTATGTGATGTGTAGCTATAGTGGACATTCTTACATGCTGTTACCTTCAGTAAAGATTTTTTGCTAACAGAGTATTTTTACTGCAGCTGGCAGTGGTTATTTGGGCGGTACTTCCCAAACTTCCCCGCATTCGGCTGGATCACCAGTCTCCTCGACCGGACACTACCCGTTCGCTCATCCAGCAAACAAACGGGAAAGTCAGCTTTCGGCGTACGACAGACAACGTAAGCTGCTGCTAACATACACTCTCAAGTGCTGCCAATATTTAATACCCTAAATTTTAATACAGCCTAGAAATAGGATTGCGCATTCAGTATTTAAATTAATACATTCATTTGAATAGTTCCACACGGACATCATATGTCGTCAGACGATGGAGGCTTGAGCAGTCCAACATCCGGAAGAACTAGTTCATCGTCCATATCTGGTAAATGATACTGAACATTTCCTTACGTAACAATTTTTACATGCGACTATTTTTCCAGTTTTAACAATTTCAGAGACGACTTTTGACCTCTCGAGCTATAGTTAACAAATTATGTACTTTCTGACAGACATTGAAAAACTTACGCACGACATGGCACACGCTGGTCTAAACGGAAATTCACCTCCTAAGTTTATCAAGGACACAACCTCCTACTGGTATAAGCCCGACATTACCCGTGATCAGGTTAGTTCATTTGCAAACACATCTTCTGTTGTCTCCTGACAGCTTAATGCAATTTACTTCTATGTTTTTAGGCTCTTGCAATGTTGAGAGATAGAGCTGCTGGAAGTTTTGTGGTTCGTGATAGCAGATGTTACCCAGGTGCATTTGGACTTGCACTGAAGGTTCATGAAGTTCCGCAAGCAGTCATTGAAAACGCAAAGCCAGGAAGTAAGAAATTGCATTTTTTATTAGCAGGGCTGATTTTGTGCAGACATCATTATGATTTTTTACAAGTTTGTTACTTAAAGTTGAAGCATAAATTTTAAACTGTTTTAAATTCCTTAAGCAATTGTATATGATCGTTGGTATACATATAGATTAATGCTAAAATGACCATAAATTATATGTTGGTTGCATACAACACGAATTATTCTACCACAAATGATATTTTGCTGCGAAACCACCGCCCAACCGCTTAACCATTGTATTGTTACGTCACAGCTGACATGAACAATGAGCTCGTTCGACATTTCCTGATCGAACCAAGTTCACGAGGTGTCAAGTTGAAGGGATGTGCAAACGAACCAGTTTTTGGAAGTCTTTCGGCCCTTATCTATCAACACTCCATCACTCCGTTGGCTCTGCCATGCAAGTTGACTATTCCCAGCGAAAGTAGGTGTAATTAGTTGTTTTGCAACGTTGTCGAAAATTCAACAGTTGAAACTACTTCTTAAATATTGTAAAATATGTGTCTTTTTTAACGAGATTCTTTTAGATCAAGGTAAAGCTTAATTACTTGCTTGTTGTTTTCTATTATTCAAAAAATATTTAAAAAGCAAATTCGTATTGCGTGTTTTTGGCATTTCTGTACTGCATGATGGCCGTCAATTTTAATTACACGATTTTGTAGATATGGAGGTCAAATCAAGGCCAGGCTCTGTTCGCAGCAGTCAGGAAATCTCAAACTCGGCTGCTGATTTGTTGCGTCAAGGAGCTGCGTGTAACGTTCTCTATCTTGGATCAGCTGACACGGAATCGCTGACCGGACCAGAGGTGAGAAACTGACCGGAACTGCTACTTCTTGAATTTAATGGATAACGGCTAACAATGGCGTTTTTTGCATATTGCAAACTATTGGAGGTTTTCTGACAAAGTCATCTGACATTTGTTTTTGCTTTTAGGCAATTGAACGGGCCATGCGAGAAGTAACGCAAAACGTTGGTCAAGCGGTCAAGACTTCTGTCGTCCACTTCAAAGTATCAGCACAGGGAATAACATTGACCGACAATGCCAGAAAGTAAGTATAACATAGATTAAGGTTTTCAAGTATAACATAGATTAAAGGCTTAGTTCTTTAAACTAAAGTATCGCGTTTCTTTCGTTTACTCCTAACACCTAACTTTTTCTAGAATATTCTTCCGACGTCATTACCCCACTTCCACTCTGACCCATTGCGGGATCGACCCTAGCGCTAGAGAGCCACACAACAGGAGGTGGGACGCAACTGCACACAGAGGACCCCATAATGCTAGGTAAGGTGTTCGATAAGTTTCCAGTCATAACAGAAAAGATAATTATCTCATACTTTAGCCGAACTATGGAATATTTCGCACGGTGGATCACTGTGTCAAAAACAATGCACTGCAAACTATTACTTTTTTAATGTCAATTCCGGCTCTAAAACCGCACATGGCCTGTACCAAGTAAAAGCATGTTGTATTTTGTCCAGGGTGTTCGGTTTCGTTGCAAAGAAAACTGGCACCGCGGAAAACAGCTGTCACCTGTTTGCTGAAATTGACATGGACCAACCAGCCCCAGCAATCGTGAACTTCATCAACAAAATCTTGCTTAGTGGAAGCCACAGCTAAACAACACCTATGTACATTCTGCATGTTGTGAATATCGCACATTGCCCCATGGCCCATATGACGCCACCTGGAACCAAGAGAGTGCCGCGCCGAGAGTGGACCACGGCAAAAGGTGGACTCCGTCATTGTGCATATGTTACGTCACAGAGTATAGCGTTGTTACGTCATGAGAGCTTTGCGAAGCTGCTGACACAGATCGTTACATGACACTTACGGGGTGTTAACAAAAAGCCCTTTTTAATCTCTTAAAATTTCATGATGTAAAAAACAATATAATAGTCGCCAACAAAATTTTACAGTGTCTCGAAATACAGAACCACCACCCCTCATTTGTTAGCATCACTGCCCGATGACGTCATCTTGATCTATTGCTGATGGTGACGTCATCACACACAATAACGATTACAGTATTAGTGGCGCTCGTATTCGCTTTGTGTTGCGTCTTTTTATTCGTGATCTCGCTTCGTGAATGAAATAATACGTCACAATTGCGTCATTGTATTGTAACAATGGGTGGTACACGATTTTATTCTTCCGTGCAACATAAGTTGCGTCGAAATCGCTCCAAATGTGCTATTTATTTGTTATTACGGTTAAAGTGCTTTAAAACAGACCCTCACTTACAAACCAGCCATTGTTAACTACTTACGTGAACCACTAGGTGTCGGTAGAGACAAGTGTCAGCTTTTGACTCGCGGTTTGGTTTAAAAATTTTGCGCGTTTTTATTTGTCCGTTGTTCTGTTTTCGCTGTTAACCTCTCCTCTTTCTTTCACCAGTTCCTGCGATTGAGGTGTTCGTGTTGTTTCTATCGGTACATAACGTGTCGCCTCTGTATTGTATTTTCGCGCGTGCTCTTTACGTAATAAATCGAAAATTAACGCCGATTGATACATTTCTATGTGTGAAAAGCATGGTATTTCGGGGTAGGCCCTTTTGTCTGAACAGTTAGTGCGAAAAGCAATAATACAGTAGACCAGTCACGTAAGTTTTGTGTTTTTATTAGTTAAAACGTAAAAAGGGTAAGTAGAGTAATCACAGTAACCATTGGCGACATATGCTTTGTTCGCACCCGAGAAGATATTATCCGCATTTTTTACCGCGCGATATAGTTCAAAACAGTTTTATAAACTTACTAAGTGATCAAACAACGAAATATTCCCAAGTTTGAATGTGTTTTTGACGACAGAGCATTCACGGCAAAGACTCATTATAAGCCCAGTTGTAAAGCCGTGATTGGTAAAAAAAACTTTTTTTAAATGTACCAGACGAACTGTGTTTAAAACATAAATAAAATGTTAGTTGTGTTTAATTTCAATTCACAGTATTAGTAGTGCCTCGAATAAAAGCAAAACTAACGATACAGATTTCGAACATGTTCAATGGAATCTTGCCAATTCGTTTTCCAGCGGCTTTCAGCCTGTAGCGACACCGTGCGGCTGTCACGAATTCGTTGTAATGTCCGGACATGAGCGTCGTGATATTTGTGCAGAATAGCATCCCGCTCCGATGCCACAGTTGTGTGTGGAAGAGTAGTAGAAAGTGTATGAACCACATCTAAAATAAACACTATTAGTTGGTATCAAATACAGTATGCTCCTACTGTATTTTGTATTCATTTCAAATTTTTAAACTAAAAAAATAGCTTCATCGCGTGGGTTTGTGACGCAATAGAACGATTACATCGCTTCTGTTAATTGTCGAACATGGTTGACATGAAATTTAAAAGATCGTGCGAAAACAGTGTAATTCTGAGAGTACTGTATTCGCGGGGTTCGAACCTACGACTCTTCCGAGCACTTACTACAGGAAACCACAAGGGTTTGTTTTTTGCATCATATTATTGTATTATGTGCAAACAACCTACTGTCATCGAACTAAGTTTCGAATTTGAAATATTCTGGTTTGTCTTTTTCTGCTTGCAGCGCATTATTTGTGGTTCAGTTATGCATTTATTTCATTTTCAATTTCTTTCGGCTACCTGTATGTAATTTAAACTGGAGACGACAAGATAACTTGTTTTATCGGTCGGTCGTCACATGTTGAGGCGGGGAGGGGCCTCAACAAATCACAGATAAAAAAGGTATTTGTGTGTTTGTGGGTGAGACGTCCAGACCATTCGGCCAAGTTCCTGCCATGTTACATTTCTATTCGAAATGCGCTCAACATGATTTTTACTTTACGAACTCAATCAATTTATGTGTCTCAATCTTAAGCAATGAAAATATTGCAGCGCTAATATGCAACATCCAAATCTGCAGACACACTTACCTCCTGGGGTCTGTGATCTTTCACTTGAACCACTTTTAACGTCCCTCGATAGATCCAAAATAGCGAAGTCCAATCCTTTCCATTGTCTCGGTCCACGCTCAACAATTGGCTTGATTCCATACGTGGGATCAGCTACGTCGCCCATGGCAACGCCTTCCGCACGCCGCCGCATGAGGGTGCTGGTGAGCTCTTTTCGTGGTGGAACTCCTGGTAAAATACGTTGTGTTAGAAAAACATTTAATTTTGTTGAGACATCATGATTTATACAAATATTTGATGAAACAAAGTTCAGATGTTTATGTATTGTGTTCTGTAAAGTATTAAATTTTGCCAAAGTCCAAAAACCAATGGCATTCCGAAATAAAATGAAAAACGAACTGGGTCCAACTTACGACCAACGATGACGTCATCGATTGTAAGCAGGCCGTCGTACTGACGTAACAGTTGAGCAGAACAGGCCGTGATGCGATCAACAAAGCGCGAAGCACATTCTCGAACGTTTTCTTGTTTGCAGCGCGAATGTTCCTCTATACCTGTCACCTGACGATCCTATGAGAACCGACATCACATTTCAAATTTAAACCACAATCTCATTTAAATTTATAACAATCAGTCATTCTTTTACAAGTCAGCGTTAATCAGGATTATTTTCAAAACAAGTAGCAGAATGAGTACAAAACCGACATCATAAAAGTTTCACCTGTCTATCGAGTTCTCGTTGAGAAAGTTCGAGCAGTGAAGGTTCTTGATCAGGATGACCCATTGTTGGTCGCAATTCATGTTTATGCGATTTCTGGTAAACAAATTTCAGTTTAGCAAAATGTTAATCTTTGTAGTTAGGTTTCTTTCTTCGCTGCTGTTGAAAGAGACTTTTTCATTTTTGCAATTTAGAAACGAAATGACGTAGAAATAGTTTGTATATTTTTACATAGATCGCATTACTTTATTACAATACAAAAAAAATAAGCTCTTAAAAATATTCAAACGCAACATAAAAATGGAAATTGATGCCTGCATAAACTTATTTTTTCTGTTTGAAACAAAGTCTTCCTAAAGTTTTTTATTTTTATTTCGAATTGTTAAAAATGTTAAGAACGATTTTCAAACACCTTTTCCTCATCCCACTTCTTCTCCCTGCTCCGAAACTCATCCTGGATTTGATTCTGTCCTCTGTTGAGATCATCCAACTCTTGCTGGAGAAGATCGTTCAACACGAGTCTGGGCACGTGACACATTTCCTCTTCAAGTTCCCGAAGCAAATTTCGAAAATCTTTAAAGTTCGACAATACTTGTAAGCCTGCCCACAGGGTCGAAGATTAGAACATGTATTTAAATTGTATGGGCGATTTATTTGCATAACATAGTTTTCAATTTCCGTTTTCATATAAATGTAATGTAAAAATGTACATGTACAAATAAATGTACATAAGGAACTAAACAAATAAATTTCTGGTCTAACCTTGCAGTGAGGAATTGTGGAACTCTTGTGTTTGTTTTTGAAAGCCTCCAAGTTTTTCCACAACCTTTTCAGCGCATTGATCAAAGTTGTCCTGATAAAAGAAACCAATGTTTACCACAAATACGAAAACAATCGGTAGAGCAAATTGAATCACGGTACGTCAGGCTTATGAAGGTGCAATACCGAGTCAAGTCACTCACCCAAGTATTCCCATATGGCAAGGCTCAGGCTAAAACAATGTAGTGTGGAAATTTGCAACTACTTCTTACTTGTATCAGCTGTGGCCGTGTCAGCTGACGTGATCCTTTCTGTTTGTAAAAGATTTCGGCCGTGGACAACATTCCGTCCAAAGTCTCGTACAAGATCTGTTGTGTCTGTTTAACAAAAAACTCCTGTTTCCAACCAGACAAAGAGTTTTATTGTTTTGCTTTTTAAAGTGAATTTCAGGCCAGTGAAATTAAAAAAACGAGTTTTTGTGCGTCAATGCAAGAAAATAAATTTGGAAACTAAGAAACCATAAAAAAGTTAGTAAGACTCAAAGGATTTTTACATAAAGATGTTGCAAATATATGGCTTTTGTTACGGTTTCTTGTTACCTTTGCCAGAAAGTGCGTTCCTTCAGGAGGCCTTGCCCCGAAAATCATGTGCTTTGCCTCAAACTTCGTCTCTCGACGTTTGTACACACCAGATGTGCCACTAAAATACAAAATCATAAAAACTTTCAAAAAACAAAGGCATGACACAATTCATAAAAAATACCTTTGCGTACAAGATGTTAATTAGTAAGTTAAACAAAACAGATAATGGTTCCGTCTCATAATAATGCGGTAACTCTTACCCGTCCGAGGGAGTCTTTTTTCCTGCCTCTGATTCTCCCAAACTCCCGGCAATACTGACCAGAGTGCCTTGTCGCTGAAATGTCCGATGCATTCGGCCTGTGGTGGCGATCTGTTTGCAACGAAAAACGGATTTGCAGGTTGGTAACAAACAACGAATGCAGTATCTTACTCTTATAGGCGCAAGGATATATAAGGCTCAATTATCTGCCAAAATCTATGTATCATAATTTGCTGAGTAGCAAGCATTTTTCATCAGTAAACGGTTTGTCTCACACATATGAGGCAACTATAGATCAGTCTCTTTGTTTCTTTATGTTTTGAAAACCATTCCTGACCTTGACAAAATTTGCTCTCCTGGGGTACAAGGTTTGACCAAGTAATACACCCAAGGTGATATTGCTAAACAGTCTAGTTTAATTCCACATACTTGTGAGTTTGATGATGATGGGGGTGGTCGTGTGGTTCCTGTCATAATCGATCTCGAATCTTCAAATTCACCACTCATACCTTTTTGAGCTCTGCACACAAATTCATACTAAGTTGAAGGTAACGTCTGACAACATTATTCTTACCTAGAATACAACGTGCGTAAATGCTTTTGTTGTTGCTAACATTACGTTTGAAAACAGTATTTTTAGGTAAATGTCAGGCCTTTGTTAAAGTATGACAGTGATACTGTATGCGTTGTACATGTCATTAAATATTTTGTTACAAAACTGTATTTCTGTGTACATTTCGTAAATATGTCTATTTATCAGTCTGTTATCCCCAACAGTGGCCATAATGCAGTTAAAGCAACCAACCTTAATATATTTTTAATCACACCAATTGCAGCATCTTCCGTAGCTTGTCTGCCGCCTCTACTATAAGTCGATCCCTGCGTGTCCAATCCCTGTCTGCTGGTGGTTTTCGATGGCACCTTGGTACCAGCTGGCGAAACAGAACGTATCTTAGCTGCTGACAGCGGTGTTGGTGGGATGATACCAGCTGATAGAGGAGGACCAGGAGTAAGCTGATCAGAACGTTGACTTTGGGATTCGGGATGTTGCTGGAATTGTTGAAAAAAGTTAAGTCATCCGTCGAAGTAGAAAACATCAATAGTGTTTAAATATTTGGAAAATCAAGTTTTAGTTCACCTGTCCATTTTTGTCAGACGATTGCAGAGGGGGTAGCTTTTTGCAGTTTAGGTACAGCGCCCTCTTGTGAAGACATTGCATTACGTCATCTACGTAAGTACGAAGCAGCTCAGGCGTGACGCTCTGTAGAGAAAATGTAGTTGAGTTTACCGATAGAAACGGTTCAATTAGAAAACTGATTCGCGGTGAAAATAAAGGACAGAGTTTTTATTTTTTTGAAAGTAAATAAATCTTCCGTGAAAATTGATACCAAGTTACCAACCTTTCTTTTTTACTTAAAATCAAGCAAGTCTTATCTAATATCGCAGTTCCCTTTGTACTTCATACGTGTTTTTAAATAAATTAATGTGTTCCGTAATTGCATTTTTGCTGTATTTCCCCCCTACAATTCAAGCTTGTAAACACTTACACACAAGTGAATTGAATTTTGTACGGTTGACGACGGTGAATCAGAAAATGTTACCTCTTTGTCAATGTTGGGTCGTTCACAAGCATCCACGCGACGTCGTAATGTGCTGAGATGACTTCCAACTTCCACAGCCATTCCGTTGCTATAGGCAACCTCGGTCTTAATTCGGGTCTGTGAGTTCGTCAGCCATCTCTTCATTTTTTCGATAAACGTCATATCGACCAAGTGACTTTTAAACCTGAAAGTTATGATCAATTAGTAATATAAGTTCGAATCCCCGAGACGTATTTACACACATTCTTCTCTTTTTTAAGCAATACTAAGATAAACTAAAAAGTGTTTGACTATACTGTAAATATGCTTTGCGTTTTCGTTCCGACCTTGTAATACAAATCCCCCTTTCAATTTACAACCAAAGTTTACCAACGCATATTTTAATTGTAGTTTTATTGAGTACCTGTCTTCAAACTTGTTGACCACGTCTGTAGCCTGATCCATTCGTTTCGATTCCATCCCTTCCAGATCCTTCATGATCGCTCCCTCAGAAATGTCCACTTTCTGGGCCATTTTCTCCAACTTCTTGCGAAGTGGGATTGTTTCTTCTGGTGAGAAGTTGCCACCCTCAGCAAAAAGTCTTTACAACACAGGAAAATTTGGATTGAATCTTTTTGTCCATAAAAAATCTTTTTGTCCATAAAACGTATGTTTGCCTAGTTTTGCATTAGGCACAGTATGACAAAATACTGTTAAATTATGTCAGTGTTATCTACGTTCAAAAATAAACCATGGCGCCTTTTTACATCTATTTGGGCCATTATATTTCTTTCATGGACTATGAACAGATAAACTTACTTGAAAGCTCTCACACACTGGGCGTTGGAAGTCCTTAACCTGCTTAATGTCACATCTAGTTTTTGACGGAACCGACGTAGGGACGCTTTGATGTCTTCGACGTAACCTTCCAGGTCTTTGTGCAGGGAAGTATTTAGATCAACCAGCCTAGCGTAAAATAACAATCAAAGCTAAAAACAGTATAGGCCAGTGTGTTTAAGAGTTTGTAAAAGCAAACAAAAGTATCGATAAATACAAACTTTACTTAGTGACATTGTTGGCCGGGAAATGCTTTCACGCAAAATTGTGTGCAAAATAGCAACACACCTAAACACAAAGCTGTAAAACATTGCACAGCGTTAAAATGTATTTTGGAGGTAAAATAGAAGCCTCGTTGTTCTAGTTATAGGGGATGCAAAAATGCTACTTGAGGGAATATAAAACACTCACAGTCTGTCAAAAAACATTACACAAACCTAATGGTGCCTTGCAAAACAACGAGTAATAACAAACTCATAAAAAATGTAAAAACATGCAAAGGTATTTGACGGATAGGTTAGGAATGACCTCTCTATGTGTTTAAATCATTCACAACACTTACTTGGTGGACTTGTTTGCATGAAGAAACACGTCTTCGGTGCTCTCGACCTGTGCTTTGAACTTGGCCGCCTGTTCATCATGCTGTTTCGTCATTTCACTGAACTCGTGTTTCAAAGTTGCCAGGGCAGCGGTTATTCCCCTACAGTGACGTGTTACCCTCTCTTTGTGCAAAACTAGTTCCGCTGAAACATAATATTTGTCATTAAATATTTGTACTAGAAAGTATCCTTGTTTGTGCACAATAACCCGAAATTCAAAACTATGAAAAAATACCAAAATTACAATTTGAATTATACCGAAAAAAAAACTATATATGTCCTCTGCTTGAAAGGAGAACAATAAAAAGAGAATTTTTTCACTGCAATCAATGAATTCTAATACCAATCACGTTGTCGGTAATGTTTTGACAAATTTATCCTAACATTAGTACCTTACTTGACCGCGAGTAACCTTACCAGCTCTGACGTTTCTGACGTCAACTTCGATCCGCTTCGCTCTCGGAGCATGAAGATGGAGACGGAGGTCAAGTTCAGACACGAGCTCCTCCTGTTTGCTCCTGGATGTGGCATGTGCGTTGTTCGATGCCTTCTCCTTCCATTGCTCCAAGTGGTTTAGAAAGTTAAGTCGGACGCTAAAATAAAAAGACATACATGGATAAGAACAAAGAAAGCTATCGTTACTAAACACAAAATTGCCAACAAATGTTTTAAAAAAATTGTAGAATAAAACGTAGGCGTTTTATTAAGCAAACGTTTCGACAAAAGCAATTGTCATCACCAGTGAAAATTTTGCTTGAAAAAATGTTTTCGTTTTGTTCTACATCGCTGGCAATTTTGTTTCTTAGTTATTTTTTTAGTCTTCTGTAATAAAATATAGTCAAATAATGCATTTTCTACCAGACATTAAAACACTTTTCATCAATTTTACCGTTATGAGTTTAACGACTAAAACTTCGATTTGCAAATTTCATTAAATCAACCGACAGATTTCTAAACAGTAAATAAAAGCATCAAGTGTTTTATTCTTACGTTTTCTTCAGATCCGTCACATAGGACGATTCAAGATAAACACACTTTATGTAGTCAGGCATTTTGTCCGGGTCACTGCCACCTGTAATTAATAATACTTCACTTTGTTATCCTGCTTAACATACTTTAAAATACAAACCAGTCGTCAATACCACAAACTAGTTACAGGTCATATTTTACTGGTTTGTAAAAAAATGTGTAAATATAGACCTTGAAGTTCAGTAAGGAAAGTAGATTTAGAAATCTCATCGTCGCTTGATGGCGCCCCTGCGTCTTCAAAATCTTCAAGGTCAGCTTGAGTGATGACGCAAAAGTTTGTCCCTTTGTCCGTTGTCAATATTTCTCGCACAATTTTATCCAACTCAGTTTCATCACCGTCACTTTCTCGTTTTCTTTTTCTCTTCTCCTAACGCAAATGAGGCAAAGTATACGAGGTTAAATAGGTTTTGAAAAATGAAACAAACATCAATATCCCAACAGCAAACAAAAAAACTTTATGTGAGAAACGTTTCTACACTAATTAACTGTGGCCACTGCCTTGAGGTGCGGTCTGGTTTTCAGTTCTATAAGATTCACTATCCTTGCTGCACTTTATATTTTACATAATTTGAACTGTTTCTTGAGCACGAACTCTTTCAATTAGATTTTTCACCTGATGGCTCATTTCCGCAGGTGGTCGCCTGGTGTGTAAATATATGTGAAATATGATAAAAATAAAAGGCTAATAAACGCTTTTTACACTGGTAGGTGACTTTACTCTTTCATTCTTCTTGGGTTTCTTTTTCTTTCCTGTTCTCGGCACATTTGTTGTCCCCTGACGTCACAAAATACATTAAAACACAAAACTGTTTGTTTGCAAAAAACTTTGACCTCGGTTACACCTCAAAATGCTTCCACTCAAAAAAAAATATTTCAAAATTTTGTTTTAGAGTTAGACCAAACCTCGGCTTCAGGATTTGTGCGATCGACGTTAAAAAACTTGCAAAGAGTCTCATCGTATTTTGTCAGCTCCTCACTGACCATGGAGGGGTAGTTAGCAGTTTTTTGGACTTGCAACACGTGAAACTCCTTGTATCTAAAATAACGATTTTTCTGGTGAAAAATAGTTGTCTTTTTCTCAAAAAAGCGCCTTTGTAATTTTTTTTAAATGGGTAATTGCATAACTTTTGTCATAAAATTTTATAATTAAAACCATTGGTAAACGCAAACAGTGTATCAGATTTTCCTAAGCCATTTTGTCGTAAACAATATTGGTCGTAATTCAGCAATGTTTTGAATGCAAGTTAAATGAAACGATCGAAAGTTTATGTTTCGAAGTTTTTTTCTTACGAAGCTTACCCGTCTTTTATATGAGCCAACATTTCCATGCATTGATCAAGACATGTAGAGAGAGCTTCATCAGTGCTCTCCTGTCTCAAGCGATCCAATGCGACGTCAAGTTTCGTCTCTCTTTCCTGGTTGTCGGTGTCGTGGAGCTGACGTGTGTGCTCCAGCTCGTTCTAAACCACATTACCTTATATATCGTGCTGGTTGTAATGTTTTAAATTCGACCTCAGTTGTGACGTAATTTTGTCTTCGGTCTACCTAATTTGGGCTTTTACTCGGGTTTAATCGAGTTTAGGGTTTGGTGTTTTGGAATCGCGCCAGGTTTGAGCCCGTTTACAACTTTGTGTATTTATGTCGTAAAGTTTTCTGTGACTCTTATAAACTGTTAAGGCAAACAGTTGGTCATCTTCAGCACAAACATTAAGTGTTTCTGTAGGGTAGTTAGTGGCAGCATATTACCTAACAAACATATTGTAAGGAACAGACAAATGTATTTTTAACACATATAGTTACAAGTGCACCTCTAATATTCTTTCTTGTCGTGCCAAACCAATCTCATGAACATCCCACAGATGAGCTGCACCTTGTGCGAATTTGAACAATCGCTTTAGTTGACGTTCGGTCCGAGTGGCAAGCGACTCCAACATTTGCTAAAAACAAGATGTCAAAGAGTGCAAAACGCACTATGTTACAATGTGAGATAGATTGCTGAAATAAAGTCATGATGCGGCTTGAAAAAAGATAGATAAAATTTAGACCAAATCGATAACAATTACACCAAAACATTTTCTTGGGTAACGAGTTCGGCAGCTGTAGTTTTGAAAACACTTAAGTTTAATCATAAGGGTTTTAAGTTTTTACTCAACAACTTATCGGTATAACTTACGTCCATCTCTTCTAGCCTTTTTTCAAAACTGCGAAGTCTGCTTCCGACCATGGGAAGAAGATGTTCATTCACGATCCTTCTCATGTCCTCCTCATCACAAACTTTTGACGAAAGCAGATTTTGCTAGAAGAAAAACAATGATTATGATTTGTAATTCAAAGTCCCTGTAAAGCGTAAACAAAACAACGTTTTGTCAACAATCTTTTCACTCCCACTGACGGTTTCAATTGTTGTCAAATGTCAAAAAAGGGCCAAAGATTAGATGAGTTTTCTGCAGTTCCAAAACAACCAGTTTACATTGCAGTAAAACTATTTTTCGGGCAATTGCATGTATTGTACAGGACTTGCTTTACATGTTATAACATATATTTAACAATTTGTGATTGGAGTTAGGTTTATTCGATTTGGTTACAAAAAAATAGCGAACATTAATGGAAGGACTCTTGAACGACGAATAAACGCAGAAGTTACACCGTTATTGTAAGGCGTTATGCGATCCGTGCTGACAAGAAAAGGAGTTGCACTGTTTGAAAACGCCAAAGAAAGTAGGTCTCCCCGTGTGGTACAATTAGAAAGTAAGTGATTTTTACCGACTGCCGTGATTCACGCCCCTGCTGCGATACGATGACGTCATTTTGATGACGAATGGTGCGGAATTTCCCGCAACACTTGGGCAAATATGCGATAAACCGTTCTTATGTATAGCGGACGCTAAGGATTTCATTATTTGTGTTTAACCACGGTCCTTTACCCTTGAACCGCAAACGGTAAACCTGCCATAGAAATTTTAGCGCCGTGACGTCATCATGTTTGCGGATAAACCCGCGCAAATAGAAAACATCCGGCTCAACCAAGCAGCGGATTTTGTAATGTCAACAAACTGCCCTAAACTACAACATGAATCACTGTCTGAAAAGAAATTATCCTGAGCGCGGAAGCAAGCACATGTCATTTCAGAAGCGGCAAGCTATTGCACTATCGTGCTCTGGATTAAGCGGATTAGTTAAAGCAACTTTGTGGTTCCTACACGCGCCAGGTCAAAGTAAGATTCGAAGAATAATTTTTCCCAAGAAACAGTTATCTCAAGTTTAGTTTTTAAGGTTTAGTGTTTCCAGGAATTTTCATCTCCAGGTATGCGACGTTAAGAAACTAAATACACAAAGGGCATTTCAAACGTTATAAAAGCTACAAAATAACACACTTGATATTTTTTTTAAACAATAAAAGAAGTCATAATAAAAATAGTGGTCTGAAAAAACGTCTGTGTTAAAAGATAAAATGTCCATTGGTTTAACAAACAATGTAACTTTTTAACACCTAATCTAATCCTGTTGCACTCGATTATTTGTGGGGGGAAAAACAAAACCCCCAAGGAAATTTCGTTCTTGCAAACGTTTGTCCCAAACGCTATTTAAACTTTCCAAATCCCTGGGCTAACATGACAAACACATTTTGCTGCTTATTCGCCACAGCAAATTTCCACTAGGTTTTAAAGGATTGCATCTGACTTTACAGACTCCCACAGGACAGCAGTCAAAGTACAACATATACCAACCTTTGCCGTTAAAGACACCTACAACATCAAACAAACACAACACAGAATATCAACACGGGATTTTGCCACATTTGGGAGCAACTCCTGTAGCTTGTCACACGTTTTAAAATATAAATAGCTGTTGAACGTTGTTTATGCAACATAGATTACAAGAACAAAGTTGTAGTTGTTTTGAGAAATGACTTTTTAAGTTTTAAGATTAGATCTTAACTTTCCCCACACGTAATTGACGTCATCAGTGACGGATAGCCACGTGGTTACTGTTTATTTACGCCGAAATGTTTAAAAATTTAAGCACATCCATGTGTCATAGGAGAACCGCATTTTAGATTGTTACTAATCATACTGGGGCAGTTTCGGAAAAAGCCAACTTTAATGATTCCTGTGATATTACCCTATTGTCCACTACCTATTATTAAGGGCTAATTAATAACTTTGTTGTACTCGCGGACTCGAGTTTTAAAATTGTTTTTAAAGCCTTGTCGTTAATTGAGCAATGACTTTTGTAATTTTGATTTAGCCCAATAAAATTCGGTAAGTTAAAATAAATTTAAATCACACGCTTGCAATTGAATCCTAACTATCTTGCGTATATTTTCACTGTGAAGCAAACAAACTGGGGTCAAGGTTAATCTAGTTGTTCTTATACAACGTTTATTCGTCTTTAAAGTTACCTTGTATTTCTCAATCTCGGACAAGCATAGCTGACACGTGGTCTCGTATTTCTCGTGAAGTGAACGAACCAGTTTGAGATGAAGTTTATCCAACTCTTCATTCGCTTTGCTCAGGGCTGAGTTCCATTTGTACACGGATGGTTTGGTGGATGTAGGAGGCTGGAAAATAATCACAAGATAAAGACACTCATATCCTGCAGATGCAGATATTTTTATTGTTTACAAAATTACATGTGTAAGCAGTGTTTTTTAAGGTGTTTTGGGGGACCGAAACGGTCCCCCAAATTTCTCCAGCGGTTTCCCAAAAAGCAAATATGGCTATTTTTTGGTATTTAAATGAAACACTTGTGGTCTCTTAAAACTACTTAGCGGTCACCCAAACCAAACCTTAAAAAAAACCTGTGTGTAAGCATCCACAGAAAAAAAAGATTTTTAAATATTTGCACAAAACACATGTTAAATGTCACAAAAATTGCATTTATAGCATTACATTACTGCAAATCAAAAATTGTAATGAAATCCCCTCACATTTGTCAGTTCATGATTCACAGCCCCTTATTCGATTATACGTGACCTGTTTACGAACCTTACACGTACATGACAACCAAACCCTGTTAAGCGTCTGCCAATCATAACGCAACAAAGACACTGATTGACACACTACACATGAGGACAGAGTTCCCAGGCAGGTATGCGGTTATGTTATTGACCACACGAGACAAGGGCTTTGGGTGTGGTGTAATTAGTAAGTCAAAAGGCGCCTAAACAGAAGGCAAAACTACTGTGTTTCGGGTGCAACTTTGTCTTACTAGTGTTTCAGTACAAAGGCTAGCGTTTCAAACATGTAACACTTGGCTGTTCACGGTAAAATTGTAAAAGGTTATGTCTCTTCAAGTCGACTTCAAACAAAAGCTTTTGTAGAAGGTTTAAAGAAGTACTAAATAAAGGGTAGTGCATTGTGGTCCATCCCTTTCATCCACTTGGAGGTGATTACAGATTTTGACCTAAAACGTCACCAGTGTGGAACAAAATACATATCGGTGTTTCGGCCTGGAAGCGCAATAGAAGAATATGCTTCAAGATTTGGTAATCCCATCTGGCTAATTGGAGCCGTCTGGTAAATTTTAGAAGTTGTGTGATACAATTACCACCTGATAATAATGGTTATGTCTTGCAAATTGCTTTCAGGGTTTAGTTCGGAGCAAAGACCACGAATGGAGATATTGTTGTTGAGGCCGAAATACTACATAATACTGCAATAAATTAGTTTCGGTCAACCCAAAAGAAGTGAAAATACTGGTACCAGAAAGAAAAAACGGAATAAACAACCTGCCTATAACGACTAATCTTATTCTCTTCCGTAATGAGAAACTGGTTTTAGGAAAATCGTAAAAATGAAACGTTTTTCCGGTTTAAATTTGATAGTATTATCTTTTTAAATTTACTTTTTGTTGCAGTTAAAACACGCTAATTCCTTTATGTACAAAAAAATGACACCTGTCTACTTTAAAGACACAACATGTAGCTACAAATGATTTCAAGTTTGCATTAGTGGTGATTAGAATTCTAGTAAACCTTCAGCTCTTTTAGTTGCTCCAGCATTTCCTTGCGATCATTGGAAAGTCTTCTCTGCTCTGCCAACAAACTTTCCATAACTTCTTTTACTTCTGGAGGTTCCAAAATTTCATCAGTCTCCATAAAGAAACTTTAAACAGACAAATGGTTTATTCATTGTAGCTAGCATTTAGTTTGAAATTGAAAAAGAATACAATACATTCATTGGCAAGATAATTTGCAGACATATTCTTACATAAATTCTTTGACAGCTATTTCTGCATTAAGTTTTTTCCAATCTTTGACTCTCTCCTCCCATGTCATGTGTTGTGAGATTTCACGCTCAATATCACTCTCCAAAAGATTTGTGTCAAGTTTGGCAAAGGCACGTCTACAAAATAAGTAGCATGTTCAAACATGTTATCGATTAGACTGTGTATCAAACCCAAAAAAGTCATACATCCCCAAAAAATTACTAAAGAACAATGTAATTTATGACTATCATTTCACCTGTTAGCTAGCACACTTTGATTAATCATCATTGATTCCTTCTCAATCAATCTGTGAATATCAGCTTTTGACTGACTTGCCACTTTCTCAAGTTTCAGTGTGAATTTGTGAAGAACTCCTGATATCTAAATGTAAATAATTGTATTTTAAATACACTTATGTAGACACTCACATAGTAACACAAAACTAATCACCAAAAAAACTGCATGCACATATATCTACATCAGTGTCCAAGACTAACCCAATGGAGGGCCATAAAAAGGTTCAGACTGTTAAGTAGAAACTTTTTGCGTGAAAGGACTGAATTTGCCATTTATAAGACTTTATGTTTTAATACCTAAAGTTCAAAGTTCTTACAAGGGCTGATATTAGCAAAAGAAAAAAAATGCATTTATGCAATCACAATAAGTGCAAATGCCCCTGTTGCTTCACAACAGATACATATTGACCTACTATTTGATAATTAAAAGTGTATTATTTGGGACTGTGACCACTCTGATCTACATAATGAAGATCCACCTAGCATAATGTATAAAGTTAATATTTACTGCTTGCAAGCGTTCATCTTCTACTTGATTCAACCATTCTCCAGCATTCTTTATCCATTCCCTGCGAATACCTGAATGTGATTCAATTCGATTCCAAAGATCTTCCAATTGATCAAAAGTAAAATGGATGAGATCATCGTCATCCTCAATTTCACTAAAAATGAAATGAATGTTAAGCAAAACTGTCGTCTTAGTCACAATGTGAGATATTTACTGTTTTCACATGAAAGATAATAAAAGTATATATATTCACTAATGGTAAAATGTTCCTTATTACTATATAACTATAAGTTAAAACAAACTTAAAAAATGTGAAAAAATGTGTTTTGGGGAAAAAATAATATTTTTTCTTGACAGATTAAAAGTTACCATGAAAGTTTTATGAAATGAACGGGCAAAGTGTAGTCACAGGTTCATGTAAGCCTAATGTGGTGGTTCCAAACCAGGGTGTTCAGTTGAAAATTCGCAATTATAAACTTTGAGGGAGGCATTCCACATATGTTTTAAACATTTGCTAAAAAATTAATCAGTTATGGTACCATTGCTTTTCAGAGTCAATATTAACTTGGTTTGTTAGATTTGGAATCTGTTTCAGGTCTAAGACGGATAGCATGACAAATCACATTAATGTTTGAGGAAAACTTTGTGGTCCAAAAGAAAGACCCTGGCTGTATATGACCTGCATGCTGGAGTTTGGATTACCCTGGTCTATTTGATAAAAATAGGAACTACGAGCTTTCTTGGAAACTGCCAAATGTATTACACACACTTAATTTAAGCATCATAGGGTTTTGAATTGTCACATGACTGCAGCAAATTTCAACATTAGCAAATGATAGTGTTTTTAACATACTGTATTGTATCCTGTTCAACTTGTTTTAGGGCCTCTGTATCAAACTGTGTAAAATTTTCAAATAAGACAAACTCATTCGTGCGTACCTAAATGTAACTTCAATCTCTGTGTCATCATCCTTTAGTTGCTTCTGCAAATTTTCGCCAATCGATGTAATACGAGGTTCCACCCTGTTGCTGATCATGCTTAAATCACGATGCATTTCATCCAATGTTTTATCATGTCTAAATCAAGTATCACGAGCATTTTACGACAAAAATATGGTATATTACAGTAACAAAATGATAATAAACCATTGAAATAACAAGAGCACATTCATATTTGTATTGCTTTATTAAACAAAATCCCTACCTTTCTTTTCTCTTTTCAGCAATTCTGTGAATAATGTCTGAATCCTTTTTAACAACATGAATGATGTTTGGAAGTCCTCTAACTTCTCTAGTTTCAATGTCAACATCTTTTTCTTGCAGTTTTACAGCTGCTTCAGTTGTAAGTTGCCTATATAAGTTACAATTTGAGATTAATTTGTTTCATGGATACTTTAGTCAAGTCCTGAAATGATAACTATAAGTAAAATTGCTTCAAAGGGTCATTTTAGTGCTTGAACGGTATGAAAATCTTGACCTGATTTCTATACCAGTTTCAGCCAGCTATTGGGGCAAAGTCAAGACGAGTATAACAAGAACCACTATGTATGTTACATCAAAAAAAGTAGTTTTATTAATAGACAGATGATGAAATAACAAATTAACATCACATTACAGTAGACCAACCTGTAAACTACAGGGTTTTCAGTTACAGAATCATTGGGCATTCCATCTTTCCATGTTCGCTGTCTGTCAGTCAGTATATTGTTTGCAGTCAGTTTGGAGGCAGCCCCTTCTTGTCTGGAAACCATGGCATGGTCAGTTTTGTTTTTTGGCAATTCAGGCAAGGAAAAATTCTCAGTGGGTTCATGAAGTGATGCTAAAGGCTTATTGTTTTTGCTTGATTCCAGTTTCTTCATAAGCTGAACTTCAGCATCAAACATCTGACGATAGACTTTTCCACTTTGCAGAACCCTAACTGGCATTTTTATTTCTGCCATGTTTTACCTGTGGTTTTAAAATGTCAGTGCGACTGTGCGAGTATATCTACATTATTGTTCACAAAAACCTGTCGAATAAAGTAACAGTGACTCATAAAGCAATTTAACAAACCTAGAGGATAAACCAAATATAAAACTGCAAATTTACCTCGAAAGTACATTTAAAATATAAAGCCAGCCAAAGCTAAACTGTTGTCATAACAACGATGTCACTCTGGTGTTTTCCCTAACTGCTTTTTATCCAATGCGCTGCAGGCGTGCAGCTGCTTATTTAAAAAAAAGATTTCCTTTGTTTTCAGTACTAAACTTTCTTGTAACATTTGTTATGTTAATTATATGACACATTATTTGTTACATAGTTTAATTGGAAACTCAATATACTCTTCTTTTTTCTCCATCTTGTTTTTGAACAAACTTTTTTCCAGTTTTATGAAAGCAGTTTGTTCGGGAAGGCTTTGCGATTTTATTAAAGAAAACACGAGCTTAAAAAGCAACAGCAAGCGTCTACACTACAAATGTAAATATGATTTGCAAGAAATTCACAGTGTTTACACAGCATTAAAATGGTGTTCAAACCATTTTTTGTTGAACAGAAACGTGTGTAGTTCGAATGTCATGAACTGTCGTTTGAATGTTAGTTTAGTTTGGTTAGTTTGCATAACTCAGTGGCCGCGTAAAAAGGTAACAAATGCAAACCCGCAATAAATAAATAATAAATAATAATACAGAAAACAATGTAAAAGCATTTAGAACAATGTAAAAGCATTTTTTATCTTTTGCATTGGTTTCAAGGATTTCAAAATTTTGCAACTGACAGTGCACAATGTATCGACCTGAAAGGTCCCATCAGTGCAGCTGGTGACAAGATATTGGCGGTATGAGCTAGCAGAACCATAACCCAGTATGTTGGGAGTAACATGCTAATTGTATTGGGTCATTGCTTTTATAACTTCTAAATTGTTTAGCAATAATTAGGCCTTAAAAAAGCATGCATTTCAAAATTCTTAAACATAAAACATTAAAGAATCGCAAAAAAATGAGTACAAAACGAAGGACCTTTGTAACGATAGCCATGGCGCTTGAAGCTTTTGTCTGTGTTCGTTTGTTTTTGGTCTCGACCAACCCAAGGAATGTTTACCACTTGGCCGAAGAACTTTAAAGTCCTAAATCATAAACAACAAGATTTCATATCGCCCCAAGATCAGGGATTGCTATCAGCTCTGTGAACAGCACGAAGAAAGTCAGGTTGTCCACGTATTGATGTCCACCGAGTTCTAAGCAGTGCTTCTCTCAGTCGTTTGTTCTTGCATGCCTTTTTTCGTGATTTCACGCTTACTATTGGTGCCATACACGAAGCGAGTCTGGGTAATTTGCTCCATCTGGGATGTGGGTCCACCTCACACCGCTTGGGTATGTTTACTGGCTGCAGAAGTCTGTTAATAAACAAACACATAGATAAAGTAGGGTTTTAAATGATCTCTTTTTATAAATAAAGTTTCTGTATATAATGCCAAGATTTCTGCTAAATCAGTAGTGAAGACAACATTTTATGATGAAAATTGTATCCTGCATATTTAGTTTCCCGTTGATTTTAGCAGTTAAAAAACTTACATTTGGCAACAGCCAATTCCCAACGGTGCCAGACATCGACATTGAAGACATCGACTCGTGTCAAACCAGCTGGCGGCGACGTCGTGCCATTTTCCCCGGTACTGACAGATTTGGCTTCCATCTTGGAGTTGAACAATGTTTTGCGCTAAAAAAGCAATTGTTTGTTTAGGACTTTTGAAATGCAAAACAAGCATTTTCATCAATTAAACTTTATTTTTGCATGGACAAATTTTGGTAAGTTGAAACGAATTTTAGAAAACAAAAATTCATTGCTTCAACTTGGTACTCTCATTTGGTATTAGTCTGATCTGCAATAGTTTAACAAGTTACAGGGGCGCTCCTATTTACCATAAACCTAAGCACAATGTCGGGCGTTATTCTAGAAACGACTGATCAACTGATAGCTCCCACGCCCGTGGCCTACGCCCGGTTTGCGACAACGCTTTCGACCGTCTTACACCGATTTTAAACCGCTAATCTGCTTGTTTGAAAATATACTTAGTGCCGTCAAACCTGGTATAAAATGCCGACACTCAACTGACGCATACCACGCAATACTTGCATGTGCGCATTACGTAATAACACCGACTTCACCTTGAGGTTTAAGGCATTCCCTACAGTGTCTACTTGTCGCTACATGTCAATCATGAAGTCACTAAGCGAGTATTAGACGAGGGTGGGGCTACGTGTTGCCAAATTTATGTTGACATTAGGTTCTTAAAATGAGGTAATCTTGGGCGCCGGGTAAAATCGGTAGACAAAGTTCATTGCCATGTTTGTCCGTGGTTAACCTGTCTGTCGCCATGTCAATCTTATTTCGGTCACAAAAGCTACTTATACGACGGAAAACCAGACTAAACGCAAATAAATTGTCTGCTTTTTTTAGATTAGGCGCTTATTGTCACTAATGAAATAAACTAAATTAACATCTCACAAAAGTTACATGCATCGACGGTAGGAGTTTGAAGATTAGGAATGTGTTTTTTTTGTATTGTTGGTTTTAATCAATGTACATATCTTCTCGCAATGTTAACTCAACAAATTACTTGTCATGTTATCTTCATATAGGACATCGTCAAAATAGCGGAAAAGTATGTTTTAAATTTATATTGTTTTGCAACAGAGTAACAAAAATATACGAAGTGTGAATTGTTTGTAAAAAATGACACATTTTTTCGGTATTTTATTAAAATTTACTTGTAACGCGTTTATAGAAAAATCAAAATGTAACTTACGTCTTGTGTTGAGATGACAATTCAACTTCTTGGCAACTTTTGCTACGCTATAATCGTGTTTCAGTTTTCCCTTCCACTTTGCATCTGAACCTGCAGCCATTAGAAGCAAAGTGACAGCACAAGCTAGAGCAGAACATAAGATCGTATGGGTCATGGCCATGTTTCGCGGTAACCTCACTTTTTGATTGACCTCAACACTCCACGAATGCAGACTGGGAATACATAAATTTCGGTTGTGCGCGGCCTTAAATAGCCCGACGAGCTCTAATGGGCGCAGACGCGGGGCCTTCTTACGTAAAACGACTATTCGCGTCGTATTAGATCACATCGGGTCGTCGGCCGCTTGGAACCTAGCATTGTGGGCGCACACCTAGCCGCCTGTCATCAATGTTATTATTGTTTTCGGGTGCGACACGCGCAAAGCAGCATGTCCAGCAACAGAATATGTCGGGTTTTCTACATGTGACGTTGTGCTGTGTAAGTGCATTCGCTTTTGGCCACGGCTTTGGTGTGGCTTGTTGGCAGCCAAGGAACATGACATGCAATGATCGACCGCCACTTGTGGTAGCGTCTTTCGGCGAAAAGCGACAATGTCACCTGGTTGTGTTTTCCAATTTTATCAGCTACCCCACTTAAAACGCACACGTTTTTTTCAAGTCTCCCCGTCGGTCTTCAAAAGGTCAACATCTTGACAAAACAGCGTTTGTTTAGTGCCCAGCAAGGACATACATTTTTGAGAAGCAATTCCATATTTTTTAGTTTATTTCCTTGTAGTATTGAATTCTGTAATATTTAAATGTGGAACTAGCATTTGTTTCAAATTAAACTTCCTTCATCTAATTATAAAAATGCTAGGTTAAATACGCTTGCGGCTTTCTACGTGGCATCTTTGTTTCTCCGCCAAAGGAAATTACACATTTAAGAACCCATTATATTGCAAACCCGAAATTTAAATTCGGTTGTTAAGATTTGTCATTAAAGTCTAGAGACCGCCATATAAAAAAACAGACAATTATGTCTTGAAATTAACGGTGACACCACAAAGGGGTAACTGATGTATCGAAATACATTTAGCGCAACCTTTTTATTATATTTTTTACTTCGTTGTGTGTAACGGTATACGACTACAACGCAAATTGGTTGACAAATTATTTTGGACCAAAATCACAAGGATTAAAAGCCATAGACACTGATTCGAACTCCCGAAATAACTCAGCTCTTGAGCTTATCAACGCATCGCCCGAATTATAATATCAACTATCATAAAGCGAATAGTTTTTCGCTTACGGTGACAATATTTGCTCTTGATAACCTATTACCCCAGCTGCTTAATAACGTCAAGCCACTTCGCGACAAAAATTCCTCCCTTCGGGACCACCTGGGTCGCATTGACCCCGATGAGCCAATAACTGGTATCAGGGCTTTTGTCTGAAGTGATGCCTCTTTAAACATTGTGGTATTTTCCCAGCCAGGATTGCAGGTCTCCTGTAAGCGACCAAGTTTATTATTTTGCGATACTTGATCTCGTAAATCTGGTAAAAGTTGGGTTTCTGACACCTTTTATGACAGGATCAAAACGGGATTATCCGTCTCTGGAGGGGCATTTGAAATCTGCGACAGCTGACAAACGGGTTGACAGACATCCTTAAAAGAGAAATCAATGCAATTGAATAAAATAGCGATGAATCATAAGTTATTAAAGGTGCTGATATTTGCAGTCTGCCGGTATGACATTAATTTAACAAACCAGAGACATTTTAATTGCAAGGAGAGTTTATTACTCTTTGAAGTTTATTTTACCAGTTCATTGGTCTGTTTCAGTCCAGCACTTGGTTTAACCACGCCCCCTCTACCCACGCACCACACCCCCTTAATTTAAACGTCACTGAACACATGGCATCAAATTTTATGAATGACGCAAGTTTATTGCATGATGTCTCATACGACGTAAAATCTCACACGAAAATCAATGAAAAAGTGTGCGGAGAAAATCTAGTCCAGTTATTTGCGAAAAGGGAAAACCACTTGAAGAAACCGTCAGTGCTAAAAACGTTTTTTTTTGCGGGGTACGCGGAATTCCTGGCATTCGTGGTTGGTTAAGTGGTCTTCAAGCACCGTCGTGTGTCATCAGCGGATGACAACTGGAAACAGGCAGCTCACACGAGCCAAAAGGGTGCGTGTGTCCACATCCACATATGGACAGGGTGATTCATGGGTGAAAGTTGATTCAAGAGACGAGCGTATTATGTCAAACACGAAAAACAAATACGATTTTAAGGCAATAAATTAAGGGTTCTCGCACCAAATTAAGGTTTGCAGTAAACGTTATGTTTGTTCATGTACTTTCCGACAGTTTCGAATTTCGCAACATAGTAATCGATTGGTGTTTAATTTTCGGCAGTTAGGGGCCCGTGGGTGAAGTTTTCGCGCCTGTTCGATCCATCAATCACAATTTACTTGCCTTAAATTGAAAGCTGCTCACGCGAGGCCTGTTATCGGTGGGTTTCAGTTCAGGCCGCAGTATCAAGCGTAGTTGGAATTCTTGAGCCGCAAAAAAACGGTGCAAAACAATTCCGCAGCACTCCTAGGGTCACGTGAACAGAGGGGAGGGGGTGCAATTTGTCAATTACGGCGCCCATAATTTGTGGGACGCAAACACACGACCAGAGAAAGTGGCGAAAGTGAGAATCCGATATCCTGTGTGACTCGGGCGCACACCCTCACAATTCCGCCCAGTTCTAATCCGAGTAGCAGGATTGTGACGTCGTGATGGCGTCACAGTGGCAACATCGTGGAGATTCGATTACCCACCATATCCAGGTGTGAGCGAATCGTTCAATATTCGACCTTATATTTTACGTTGTGAAGTTCTTCAGTGAGATATATGACTTACAATAACAGGTGATGATGCAAAATAGGTCGTTTTGACAGCATATATGTGGGTCATTTGGAAACAAAAATGGAAACAGATATTTGAAAAATATATGCACGAATATTTGTTGGTGAATAAACTCTTCCGGTTATGGATTATTAATAGTTTTCATTACTGGTTGACCGTAATTGCGTTAATGTAAAGTTCGTCACGTACTGACATTTGTCCGTTCTTATGTGATATTTGTTGTTGAATTTCCCCCTAAAATAGCGTGAAAACCCTTAAAATGGGCCTGAAATTGATACATTTTTTTCACATTTGGCCGGACATCCAACTTCCCAAGGCTTAACCCCAAGTCTATTTAGATCGCAGTTGGGTCAAAACGTGGGCAAATTTCCAGGTCGTTATAAAATTGCTTAGGCTGGGTCCCAATCGGCTTTGGGGCAATTTATGTCCCACCTCATAGAAATCGGCCCCTCCCACCAATTACCCCACTGCTTTTACCCAGTTGTCAAACAACCCAGCTATAATTGTGGGGCGATAGCGTGATTTCGGGCACCCACGGTCAGGACATTTTGCTGTTTATCGCAACTGGGTAAAGTTTATTTCCCTATAATCTGCCAGTATAGGGTTTGTTTACCCACCAAACATTGCTTCATTCTTCAGGGTCATCAACCTCAGTTTAGGCCTAGTGGGGAAGTGATATTTACAAAACGAAAAATTACTCGTGCGTTTTAGAAATTTATTATTAAACTTCGCCTGTCAGGCATAACAAGTCATCGTTTTTACATGAAAGTTTAAAAGAGGACAAATTCCTTCGTATTTAAAATGTACAAATTTATGTGCACTTTAAATGGTAAGTTACAGTTTTGTGTTTTTTTAAAGACACAGCCATCATAGTATCGGCAGCTTGTGTCTTGAAGTTGTTTTCAATGTGATCCACTTGTTTTTGTGACAATTACCGCTATGTGCACGTAAGCGTTACTGACTACCAGTGCTAAAATTGGAGCCACACCTTATCAGAGGAAAATTCTAATAATTTTTGTAAATTATGGAAAAATAAATATTTGACTTTACACAACACCTAAAAATGTTTCTCGTAATTTTTTTTGAGAATGATCCATAATATTTTGTTGAAATGAGAACGGCACATGTCTGCACGAAGCAACGCCATATTGGGTGATATTGCCATCTGATTTTAACACAACCGGAAAATCAAATTATTATCAACTGGTTTTGCTGACTTTTACCGCAACCCCAGCTGGCAAGAGGAACGTATTGCTATCTGCATTATTCTATCCAGTTGATCAAATGGCGTTATCGACAGTTCAGCACATTTTCTGTTCGTGATGTGACGTTTTGTCATACTTTTTTGACGCCTCTGCGAAAACTAGTACGTAGCGGATATTGTAAAAATCTTTATACCCGCAAGCGCCGGATTAAGTGATTCTATCTTGCGTGGGATTAGATTCACATAGAGATGTCGTAGAAATCGCCGCATAAGTCAACAGTAAACGTACGACATGTGACTGAAAATGGCAGGGTCCAGGTATGCTTAATGCCAACCGCCTTGACTATATCTCTGGCGACTGTCACGAATTTGGCAGGATGTTTTTCGTTGATCGGGCAAAGATGCCCAGTCTTTAAGAGGGCACTCTCACGCAAGGCTTCGGCACGCCGGTCTTCTGGATAACAATTAGAGCTTGACCACAATGACTGGCTTAAAACTTCAAGTAGAATGCGAATTTCCAATGTAAATTTTAAATTGGTTTAAATATGCTTCCACACCTAATAAAATTCAGCTACTGATGCCAAACCTCCCTTTAAAATGTTTTTCGCCTATATGTCATTTGGCCCAATCAAAAGCCTTTAGAATGTCAAGATGCGTTTCTTTAAACCTGATCTAATTCATCACATATTGTGTAGCTATACGTTAAATCTATTTTACAATGTTTATCCACAAGCTACTTCCGGTGAGTCAACTTCCTAAACTGTGCGTCTGTTAAAAGCAAGTTGATATTTTGATTTTTTGTTGTGTGTTTTTTTTGTGAGATACACAGATTATGATTCACTGCTGAACATTTTTAACGACTTGGCGAACGGAAACGTTTTGTTGCGAAAATATAACGTTTTGGTCAAATTCCGGAAATTTAATACAAATGGCTTTTTCACTGACAAGTAGGCGTTCGAACTCCAAATGGTGTTATTTTGAAGCTGTTTTGAGAAAAGGCGCCAACTGTTTTTAGTACCCAAGAAAAAAAAACATGAAGAACAGTACTATTCAGTCTTGAAAGAAAATTTGGATATTTGTGCTGCCAACATTAATCCACACACTTGTGCGTTTTCGAGATTCGTGTTTCAAAAATGTTTTTTCCCATTGAAACCCAACACCGAATATTTGGTTTAGCCTCTTAACGCGACTTTGGCACTTTCTTTGGGACATAATTTGCTCAATAGCCGCTTTAAACTTGTAACACAAAACTGCAACTTGCGTCAAGGTTTCAAGTGGAAAGTTCCCTTACCTCTTCGGTCAAGGCATAGCGTGACTGCTTAAAACCCTCACAGCATATTACCATATACTAAAATAGAGAAAATTCCTAAAAAAATTCGCAAAATTATACAAACCAACACCCGGAGACGGTGGTCTTCTCCGACCGTTTGTGTCCTAACAACCACGAGTCAAAGCAGGTCAGAAGCTTTGATGTTCGTGTATGGTGGGACATGCCATCACTTCGTGGGCCATTAGGGCTAATAAGATGGCGCCTGGAACATGACGCCTTTAGTCGGCTGTTTATAGGGCAACAATGCGGTTCCCTATACGTCGGGGGCTTTTTTGGGAACGCATTCTACGCAAATAGTGTCCGGGGCAGACAGGGGATCATCGATATGTTTTTACGTATTTCTGGCCTGTTTTCGTAGCTAAAAATTCGCTTGAAATCACCTGCGTCACTATAATAGACGCATCTTTTCGGTCAAGTGCATTTATTGCTGGAATAAGAAGGTCAGATCTCATCCAGCATGGTAAACATCAACTTAGCCTTACAATGTCGTGTTAGTTTGGGATTGGGTGTATTATAAGTCGTGCATATGCTTGCCTTTTCACTATTTTTGTAGCTCTAATGTCATCAATAATCATGTTACACGATTTTTATGGTCCATCGGTCGCCTCTGGAAAAAACGTGCTTCGTTCGTAATCGTTATGGAACTTCTGACGATTCGTCTTACCTTTCTATAAATCCTTGGAGCTTTGGATGAAATACTTTAACCCAGCTCAGGTAATTTGTCAGACAAACTCACGCGTAAACAATTTCGTGACGTCATGTGTTGTGTTAGGGAGTTGCTGTTTGTCTTAGGATCTGGCTAATGGTTTACTGTTTGTAAATCACGGAGCCAAGGCAAGTGCTGAAAATAGCCGAAGAAACCCGAAATGCGCTGGTAATCATTTATTATCCGAAAGAACAGCTCGAGCTCCTAAACTCCTGAAAATCAACACAAAGTCTCAATCTAAAAATAATTTTATTTAGTTTAACTATACTTATACCTAATTATCTTAACCTCCAAATTATGCTTGCAAATTTTTGAACAAAGAAAAGAACAAAATAAATAAGTGGTTTATACATTTTTTATAATTATAAATTTTATGTGTTGATTGTAATTGTATTTAAGCACCTCCTGAGTAGCAATTTTTTTCACATTTATATTGAAGTTGTATGTAGGCTTTAGCATCTTAACAATTCATTGTCTTTTGTCTCAATACTACAAAAAAGGCAGTGTGAACTATAAACAACAAGAATGTCAAGTGCATATCTCCGAACACATTGCGGGTCTTTTTCTCACCCTAAAATCCACAAAAGTTTCGTCATTTTCCGCCAAATATAAAACGCGGTATGTTGCTGTTTTTTCAATGCGATATATTGCGGGCAGTTCTAAACAAGGCTCTATTGATTTCATTGGTTGTCTGCTACACCTTGGCCGACTCTGTCTCCGCAAGATTAGGTGAGTTTCAATGAGTCGGAACCACGTCTATTCGCGTTAATGCTCGTTAAACAAAACAAGTTTTTCGGCATGCAATTACGGTGTTAACAGGTTGAGCCCTAAAACAACTCGCCCGGCACGAGCCGTTGCTGTTTTGCTCTTTGCTAATGGCCGTGGTTAGACATAGCAAAACCTTTAGCTTTTGATCTGTTGTCAGGTGTTGGATGTTTAGGTTTTGTGTTTCTTAGGGAGAATCGGGTTGCATCGAAGGTTACCGGAGACAAGCGATCGGTTTTCCCGCGAACTGACTAAGGGTTAAAACAGGCTGAATTCCAAGAAGATCGGTAGGTAACGCAAACACCTTATCTGTAAGGATGGTTCCTTGGAAACTTTGTTTCAGTTTCAGAAACCCTAAAAAATATTCTGTAATTTATTTTGATTTCACAGGCAAATTGTTTCAATCCAAATCATCCAAAAATATTTATCTGACTAAAGTAATTCATGTGATTGATGCTGCGCCATTTTATGGTTCGACTATATCATACTTGTAAATCGGGCGGGGCTTTTCGGCTCTGGGTAGGGTACAGTTTTGGCCTTAAGTTTGATTTTTTGCATTGTCTCAAGTTTCGATCAAATCGGGTTCGGTCGGGTCTCTGGTCCTAATTTCGGGTATTTTACCACACCGTGCTATACCATCAGACTGTTAATACCTAAATTTGTCTTAATAAAATCATAATCGGTTTGAACGATGAAGGTCAAACATGTAGCACAGTAAAATTAATCAGTGCAACTTTAACCAACGGCTGTCTTATTTGCTGCATGGGCAGCTGTTTGACAGTATTTCGCTACAGACAAAAAAGCGATCGACAATTAGCGTGAAACCTCACGATAATTCATTGTTGCAGAAGACCACCCAAGTTTTAATCAAATGAATTACTCAGTTAGTAAAAAAACATCTATGACCATATTTACAACTTAAAACATAATACATTTTAATTTCTTTTGAACTGAATTTTAAGCCTAACAGTAGAAAGATAATCAGATTAGAAAACGAAACCGGTCAGACCGCTTCCTGGTAAACACGTTCACACCGACGAGTATTCCCTTGATGATTGGACAAAAACATATACGTTTTCAATCAATAACGATTATGAAAAAACAAAACTGGTTAAGAACTCCGTGAATCAGTTTGATAATCCAAAGAATTAAAATTTATTGAATGATCTGCCATTTTTTGCATGGGTAAAGTGCATTTATTTTGTTTTTATTTAATACGTGGTTTGATAGTTGACTTGTTGTAATAAGACTTTCTGCTATTTTGCGCTACTTTAACATTGTTTAAATTGTGTGGACTTATACTTTATTTTTCTTCGGTTTACGCTACATTTGAGTGAGACTTTGGCAAAAGAAACGCACGGTAGAGAGCAAGATGTGACGACAGAAGCAACAAATTTGCGATTACCGCGCGCAAGCATTTAATCTGTCGTTTAGGCAATAAAATAATACCATTCATAAAAAAAATACAGAATCGTTTGTTGAATTGTAATATTTTAGATATACTTGTGTAGTAGGAGACAACAATAAATTTTTGGGACATTTTCCCTTTTAAAAGCCTGACTCAGGAAACGAATATAATAAAACGCAGCATGGTTTTATTAGACAAGACAAAACCGGTTTTTATCAAGTATATTCTAGTTTCTATTAACAACGCTTCTCCTATACCCCTGCTGCTACCACAAAGACACGTTGTAACCTTGATCTCTTGTTTTACAACAGGAGTCATGTCTGGACACACACAACGGTAGCGTAGCAAAGTCACGATAATCGCCATAAGAGGGATGTCAGCCTTGTTGGACAGCAGCACATGTGTGTGGGTGACCATTGTGTACAAGAGTACCCAAAACGTACCGCGTACAGGCCTTTGCCCATGACATAGACGACCACACGCACAGCAAAGTTCGACCAGTGAGGTATAGTGCAGAATAGCATAATTTAACCTTCGCTTTGAATTCGGTCACGTTTGTTTGTGTGACATGGCTCATCTTGGGTTGGTCTCACTTTTCTTCTGACCCGATGATGACGTAACTTTGTCCTACTGCTCAATTTTTCGCCCACCGTCGATTTGATTCGAGGAAATCTATAACCGAGAATAGCATTTTGACGAGAATAGCAAAATTTAGCATGACGATCTGGCAATTACTAAAAATTGGTAAAAACGAACATATCTTGTATATTTACATTGACTAAACGTTTTCTTAAACCACGGGAATAAGTTCTGCGATACTTATGTAGATCGTATGGTTAATTAATAAAATACAACCGCTGAACCAGGATTTCAAATACAAAAGTACTTGAAAACATAATCAACAAAACTGGCGCAGTTATAAATACGTTAGAAATCATTTTCTTAACCTTGATTTAGTGGCGTTGTTTTAAGATGCTGTTGGCGTAATGGTACATAGCGCCGATACACGATTGCTGTTTGTCTTATAGGCTATAGCCAGGCGAAGAATTTTTTTGGAAATATCGTGAAAAAATCGGGTCGTACCGAATGTGCGACATACCGAATCCGCCATTTTAACGACGGTTTCGACGTAATTTGGTAGGCTTGTGTTTAGAAGAATTTAGAACAAAAATTTTAAAATATATAAGTAAAAGCGTCAAATATACTGGGCATGACTAATTTAGCACGCCTAACTAGAGCAACCATGAATCAAGGAGAACTAACGATAACGAAAAAAATATAAGCCAACGCTTTTGCTATTATTTTATGTTGTTCAACCGATATGGGTCCATTAATGGTATTGGGCACTGCAAATTGTAACAAAACAAAAACATCTACAATTTGTTTGACGCATCTGATTGCCAGTGTAGTAAAATATAAGTTTGTCAAACGTTGATAATAAAATCATAAAAATTGTCGCGGTAAAAACACGGACAAAAACCTATCCAGGTCGGGAACCATCATACTATTGTAGGCTACAAATTTAAGGGGTCGCAGAAAGCTGTACCAATTTTGCAGAAAGTACTGCATACACTGGCGTAGAGTACCGCACACCCCCGGCCTTGACCTTTGTATAACGTCGCAATGTCATTTTTCTTCAAGTTACGTCGTTTTTTTAAACGTTTCCAGCTAAGCGCAAACGCGCTTGTAGTGACGCCATTGATCGAACAAACGTCGGGCTCGTAAACGGTATTGGTGTTTGGACGTGTAAAGTAGTAGACTCCGAGTACCGGTAGGTTGTTTTTAGTTTTCGCTCGAATTAGTCGTTTCAATAAATAAAACAAACGTATTTTTTGCACTGTTTATCATATTATCCGTGAAGGGTCGCGAAAAATTTAACGAGTTAAAAAAGGGGTCGCGATCAAAAAAGTTGGGGAAACCCTGTGCTAGATTATTGAAACCCAGAATACACTGCAAACCACCTTAGTGAACATTAACCTGTAAACGCTATTCGAAGTAATTCTGCCAAACAGACTATGGGAATCGCCCAGCAAAGAGCTATAGCCTATAGGCTACTACTAAACTGCTGACCAAAGGCTTTCAAGACGTATCATGTATCGAAAAGGTAGAATAGTCAGGTCGGAAAAGGTACGATTTTAATCAGCCAAACCATTAGTAATTGGGGCTTATTAGGGACATCATCGATGTGTTGAGTCAAACATGCTTCTATTTTAGTTAAAAATCAAACCTCATTATTTTGCTTTTAGTTATACTACAGCGCCACCTTGCGGATAAGTATTTTAAACGTTTTGCAGCAAAAATGTAAAGTTGAGTAGTTCACTGACAGAATTGTTACGTAACGATGAAGACTGTAAAATACGGGATTAGCTTACCCTGTTTAGTTATGTAATATGTATTTAAGTTACACAGCTTTAAACAGCTTTATTTAACAATATGCTTGTTTTTTGTTTGTTTTTTTATTGTATTTTTCGACAATCAGGTGGCAGTCCGAGAACTGAAAATTGCCCTTTGTCGTTCACGGGATTCGAACCCAGGATACTCCCGGGGACGAAACCCGATCAGGTTTTTTGTTTATGGGTCAGACGCGCCAGGCCATTCGGCCAAGTTCCCGCCCCACTATGCCTGTTTTCAAATATTTTTTTGCAAAAGCAAAAGGTAAGCTATTTCGAGTATTCTGATAACGTTTCATGCACAGTTTATTTACAATGGAAGTTTACATGATTGTTACAACATAAATACTACATAGACTATGTTGCGATTTATGTAGTATCTATGATTACAAGTAAAAAAGCTGCGATTTCAAATCTGACGTCATGCCGTGAAGTACCGTCACGTGTTTTTATCACGTCCCTAATCGTTGTGAAATTATCGATTGACGGAACAAAATAGAGTTTCGGGTCAAAGTTGAAGCAGTTTTGTGAACGGTCGCTGAGCTAAGAGTCAGACTCAGGTGTTTGTGATTCAACTATGGCGAAATTGTCGCATGTTGCGTTTTCAAATTGTTAAATAGGATCTGGTACACGCGAAATAGAACGTTACCTGTCAGTCCTTTTTCCTCAAAGCGTTACTACTAGAACTGTTGATACTGGCGTCGTTGCCTATAAATGGTTTTCCCGCACATTATTTAACTCCAGAGCGATCAGCGCAGTTTTAAACGTTTAGCGTGCAGTCACATATTTACAGCTATATTATAGTCAGGAAATGGAATTTAATGGTTTAGGTTAAACATTTTAATTGGTTCTTACTTCTTACTGTGTTGGTGTTTGTGAAAACCTTGACTGAAAAAAATGTTTAACATATTTTGATGGTCCACAATTCACAGAATGTGGACATAGTGTTTATTGCTGTCAAGTGTTAAGTTAATAATTATGTCATAAAAATAGAATTGAACCACATTTCCAGGTTTAGGCAATTAGATTTAGAATCAACAAATTTTACGAAACAATTCAAACATGTAAACTGTGAGATTTTTGGATAAACTTAAATTTTGGTGGCAAACTGACTGTCTTGACAACAATTAAATCAGATGAAGCCTATTGAAGCATAAGGTTTAAGTGATTGTTTTTGATAAATCTTTTCAGAGTGTTATTTGTAAACCAGGCTAGCACAAATATTTTAACAAGGAACAAAGACAAAACTACCAAGATGACGACCAATACAGGGATGGAAGCCTTGATCCCACTGGTCAACAAGCTTCAAGATGCTTTTGCACATACAGGTATAATTGTTGTTTTTAATATTATACGTCTTATATCATTTTTTGTCTTAAGTTGTATATATATATATATATATATATATATATATATTATGCATTGAATAACACTGTAGAGTATTTGCTTCCAATTACCTTGCTGACAGTTTGTTTCCATGAAATTTTGGCATGCTGCAGTATAGACACCTTCAAAAAATCAATACCCATGATTTAGAAGTATTTTATCGTTAACATCATGTCATGTTCTTGTAGGTGCATCTTTGAACATCGATTTGCCACAAATTGCTGTTGTTGGAGGACAAAGTGCAGGGAAGAGCAGTGTCCTGGAAAACTTTGTTGGAAAGTATGTTAATTGTGTGTAACTTAACAAAGATTTGACACTACTTCACAAACTGGCTAGAATCAAGTGTGTTGTGGACAGATGTTCCAAATATTGTAAGAAAAATAAGTCTATTGTACTGAAAGGTAGTAAAAAAAAACTTAATTAAAAACTTGCTCTAATTTGGTCAACATGCAAGCTGCCATATTGGCTGCTATTGATTTTGTCAAGTTTCAAGTGGGTCTGCCATGTGATCACAATAAAGCCATCCAGACTAATTGTGACATTGATTTTTTGTTCAATAAATTTTACTAGTCGGGGCTTGGCTATTGGATCTACAAAGTCTCTTTTACCAAAGTCAAGCCTTATTCAACAATAGTTGTATATAGTTGACATTGTTTAGTCTTTTTTAAGGACATCCATCGTACACATCCTAATAAGGTCCTTTTCAAGTTTATTTATGCTTTTTTGTGATAATGCTTGCCAACTTGTGTTAATGATTAAAAAAGATGATCATGTAAACCTACAGTAGGAAAAACATATCCATCATAATTCCAAGAAATTTTCGTTATCAATGCATTGTAAGCCATGTTTAATTGGCGGTGTACACTTTTCAGAGATTTCCTGCCCCGAGGTTCAGGCATTGTAACCAGACGACCGCTCGTACTCCAGTTGATGACGTCGCGAGCTGGCGGTGAGTCACATTCATTATACTTCCGACTCCGTGTTTGAATGTAAACTTCATAGAAAAATGTCGACCCCAAAATATTACAATCTATTGAGCTGGGGGACAGGGGACACATCTAAAAAGTGTTGTTTTTTCGCCATACCAGTTTGTACACAAGTATTCAAATTTTTTTGCCATGAAATGCTTGCATACACAATAAAATAAAAACTTTCACCTACAATGGAATCTGTTTGCATCTTAATTTTGTATTAAAATTTCTATTATATCAATATTTAGATGCACAAAGTACTTGCAATGTGCTACTATTGTTATCTTACTGAGTCATTGCTTAAGCTCCAATGACTCAACAACTTTGTTTTGGTATTTTTCCTAACTGCATAGATGGTAAACTAATAATATTGTTACAAAAGCTAACAAACAACTAGAATTTGCACGTGCCAGGTATTGTGATAAGTAAACCACTTGATCCATTACCTCCTTTTATTGTGCCATGTTGCAAATAGCATATATAAAACTTTTAATTTGTGCCTAACACACAATCAGCACAAAGGGTTGTATTTGATTTTGGACAACTTATTAACTTTCTGCCAGTAAAAAATCGTGATTCATAGAGGGGATATGAATTTCTGCTCTTTAAACAGTGTGCCTGTTTAGATTACTTTCATATGCTGTGATTTTATATTTGTAAAAATAAAAAAAAATCCTGTATGTTGCATATGATGATAACTGGCAAATGTAATTGTAACTTTTTTAAGCAAGTTTTTCTCAATGTACAAAATGCATGTTTGCAAACATGCATGTTTTTTATGTATTTATTAGGTAAAACTTAAGTGATAAAAGCATTTTTCTAAAATTACACCCTATCCCACCTACCTAAAAAGTTTTTGACTTGAATATATTTACCCTAAAATCACAGATAATTTACAACATCTATCTGAATTTATAGAATGGGGTGAATTTCTGCATTGCAAAGGCAAGAAATTTACTGATTTCAATGAAATCCGAAAAGAAATTGAAGAAGAAACAGACAGAATGACTGGATCGAATAAAGGCATCAGTTCTATTCCCATTAACCTCCGGGTGTATTCCCCACATGGTACGAGTGTTGATTAAAAATAGATTTGATAAAGCCCACTTTAGAACTGATTTTGAATGTTTAACATTGAGCAACTAGTAATAAAAGCAATAAATATTTTGTACTCCAGAGTAGGATAAGTCTGTGCAATGTTAATAGTAAGAAACTAATTGCTAATGATGTACAATTATACAGGAATAAACCCAAACTTGGGTTAAGTGTGGTACCTCACTACCTGTGACATTGCCCAATGGCATATAATACCGGTAGCTGTTGATACGCTTGTATTCTTTTCAATAGAGCTAGTAACCATTGTCCTTTATGGCCAAGCCCACTTGGTTTGTTATAAAAGTGTTTTGTCCTATTCTCCCATTGATTAGGTATCTTTTTGGAAGCTTTGTTAAGTTATATATATGACTTGTTCATTTGTATTGTGTGATTAGATTGAAAACACTTGCAATGGAATTTATTTATTTATTTTTTACTTATTATTTAAGTTTTTATTGCATCAAAACTGTAATAAAATATCCTAAATTTAGATACAATCGTTTTCAAATTCCTCATATCCGTGATAAAAAAGTACTATCCTTTTTAGTAACAATAATATCGACTTATGTTTTTGCAACAATTTATCCAACACAGTGTCATGGACTATATTTAAACCCAGGCTTCACGTAGTATCTGTGGATATCAAACTGTACACATTTTGACTGAAGGAATATTACAATGTTCGATTAACTTTTTAGTGTTAAACCTCACACTTGTGGATTTGCCGGGAATGACGAAAGTTCCAGTGGGCGACCAACCTGCAGACATTGAGGCACAAATCAAAGACATGATTGCACAGTTTGTTTCCAAAGACAATTGCTTGATTCTTGCTGTTTCTCCTGCCAATTCCGATCTTGCAAATTCTGATGCACTAAAGATAGCAAAGGAATTTGACCCACAAGGTAAATTGGCACACTTGCAATTTTTCAAATGTAAGGTTTGTTTTGTAAACAAAGCTGCAGCTAGACAACTTTTAGCATACCTAAAACATTAGTCCACTATTTTTTTTCCATTCTTTAAAAAATAGCATGTTTTTTATATTAACTCATCAATATCTGTGTTAAGGATTTAAGGATATGTAATATATAACATGCATTTGGAGTTACTTTAAAAGTGTCTGTGTTGTTTTTCATTTGCTGTACTGGTGCCAATAGATTTACTCCATTTTATATGTGGAATAAATCAATTGTCAAGTGAATTAATATGGGAGTTGCTTTCATGTTACATTTTATTATTTTCATTGTTCACAGTTAGTAACCACACATGGTTAATCATTGATATCACAGTACTAGGAATGGTGATGTAACTCTTTTTAAACTTTGAGGGTGTATCCTATTGTTTATTAGTAAACAAATCAAAAAACAAATACCAAAAAGTTCAAAAAATACAAAAAAATGTGCTAAATTAAAAATGAGTTTGATTTTTGGTTTATTCATTATCCACAGAATTCTTTGCTGAGTTGTTTCAGTGAACTTGTCCTGCTTTCACCTTTGGAACCAACAAAATACCTGTTTGTTTGGAACAAGATAATAAAAAAAATGACAATCGATAAAAATCATATCTCTGTAACCCACCCTGTTCATATAGTGTGTATGTGTTTAAAATTGTTTTACCTTCTCTACTGGTTATGTTTTATAACATGCCATAAAAAAGGTGATTAACTGATTTTAATTACTTTTTATATCTTCACAGGAATGCGAACAATTGGTGTCATTACCAAAATTGATTTAATGGATGAAGGAACTGATGCCAGGGCAATTTTAGAAAACAAACTTTTACCACTTAGAAGAGGTAAAATTAAAATTAACAGTTAACAAACTATATTAAAGGGTGTTGCACATTTTGCGATTGCTTTATATCTAACCTTGTTGACATTCCTCTACTTTCTGGTTTGCCTTTCGTATGTAGTGGCTAATTTTACAAAATAATTATGGGTAGAGTCATTTGAAATGAAACTTCAGCTTGGCAATATGGCGATGCTGTGCCTAATGTTTTATTTGCTCCCACTGCCTCACTAATTATTTAACTGCCTGTGAACCCCAAATGTTCCTGGGTGTAAATGTACAACACAAAGCAGTACATCGAATTACCCCAAGTTTGTGATTTTCATGTTTTATTTGGATATATAAGTTGAATTTGCTTAAAACAGGTTGCATTTGAGAAAAGTGTATGGCCAGTTTGTGAACATTGCCTTTGTTTATAAGATTTAAAACATATATAATGTCCAAATAGGAAAAAATGGCAGTTTATGTGCATGGTCATTGATGTGTATGTTTCTAAATATTTTACGTCAAAATCCTAAACATTACCGCATGTTGGATGGTAAAAAAATGTTTACAGATTTTGTGGCTGTTAAAGAAGAAACAAATAGGATTTAATTCAAATTCACTAAGGGAGCTTATAGTATTTAGGGCCAAATGTGTTTTTGTGCAAAGGAAGTATATTTGTAAAAAGGAGCCCCTTCAGATTTACTCACTACCCCAACCATGCAACCAATTAGTCATGCTTCCGTGCTTTTTCCGAATTGTGTCATACATCATTGATTTAACACCTTTCCTTATGCCCCCTGTGTCTTGCCTCTTGCGTATCATGGCACATTTGCTTATGTCATCTGGGTGCCCATTAGCAGGTTCCTGTTGCGGTGTATGATATCACCATTTAGTACACAACAAGTTGATTATGTCACTAAACTATTTTCCCCTGTAGCTTGAAGATTGTCGACTTTCTGGGTACAGAGTTAGCTGTGATCGGCGTCATGTTTACACATCATCAAAATACCGATAATTTTTATAAAACCAGCTCTACATGAATGCTGTTTGCTGTTAATGCGACTGAAATGTAATAACTAAAGCATGAAATTCTTGGTAAAACAACTGACAGATTTGTAGGGTTGCTTGACCAAAAAAAATCTTTGGCAGTTCTGTTTATAATCATGAATTATTTGTTATAGATTGGTAATGTTGACAAAGTTATTCACAACATTACAAGAAATAAAAAACACGCTTCCTTTGAGTGTAGCATCTTTGTTGAAATTAATTATTCTCATAGTAGTGCTTCACTTAACTGTGTAGGTGTTTTTTGCATTATAAACTGTACATAATGCTCAAAAATTTACATCTTTTCCATCACAATCTAATTTTCGACAATGTTTTCAGGTTACATCGGTGTGGTGAATAGAAGTCAAAAAGACATCGATGGCAACAAAGACATTAAAGCTGCATTATCAGCTGAACGTAGATTCTTTCTCAGTCACAACTCGTACAGACACATGGCTGAAAAGCTCGGGACACCATATCTACAAAAAGTGCTTAACCAGGTAAAATCTTTGGATGTTTAAACCCAGAACAACAACAGAACTTTTTAAATTCAGTCTGAACTTTTTCTGACTAAAATATCATTTGAGGACAAGGTACTAAACATGTACATAAAGTCTCTAAAAACCAAACGTTCTCCAAAGCAAAGGTGTTGAAATACCTATGATTTATGTTGCATAAATTCACATGCACTGATGTTATGTGAATTAACTGTATTTGAAAGAATATGAAAACCACATCCACTTGTCCTACAAATGTAGAATAAAATGCAAACCAAGTTAAACATTTATATTTAGATTAGATTTGCATTCAATATGTACCCTTGGATTTGTTTCTCTAGCAATTGACCAACCACATCAAAGACACACTTCCATCCCTGCAAAGCAAGTTACAGAAGCAAATGATCGATATGGAGAAAGACGTTGAAGAATATAAAAACTACCAACCAGATGACCCAGCACGAAAAACAAAAGCCATGTTACAGTAAGGACATTAGTTTTGTTACATGGCAACTAATAATGTATCAGTCAACATGAATGTAGTTTTCTTGATAAACCATAATGACCAAAATTTATTGCTATGTAAAGTATGTGATTTTGTTCCACATTAGCATCTAGTGTTTCTGTGAACAGTTGAATTATAGGTACTGAAACGACTCCAATAGAAATAGCATTAAGTAGACCTAATTATAACCAGCAAAGCTATAAATGAATGCTACCATAGAGGAAGTTAAATAGTTCATAATGAGCAGTATGTCCTGCAAATTACTTTCGCCACACAAATATATCTAATCAACGGGTTCTGGTAACCTTTACCCCTATTATGTTGTAATAGGAACACATTTTTTGTTTAAATTTTACCAAATAATTATAATTTACACTTATGCTTTACAGAATGTTTCAAGCATTCAACAGTGCCTTTGAACAACTTATTGAGGGCTCTGGATCATCTGTTGACACAAGTGAACTGTCAGGAGGAGCAAAAATTAACAGAATCTTTCATGAAAGATTTCCGTATGAATTAGTCAAGGTAAATGGGCTGAACCATATGTCCTTGATTCTCACTAGCAGTTTTTGTGCAAACAGTTATTTGTAGAGTAAATTTTTCAAACACGATCTTTTAGTCTTTTGAAGATAATGTCAGGCAGTCCACAAAAGCTGTTAGCATACAGATTTGTACAGATATCTTCATGTTACTTGACAGTTGCATACAACTGAGCGTAGAAAGGGTGCAAATTACAGACCTTTATGTGTGATCAGATACCATCTATGGAGATAGTGAGAAAACTTTGAAAAATTATATGTTAAGGTTTAGTAGTTTTTGTTTAGGTTTTTCCAAGACTTTTTCAGGAAAGTAGGGTTGGCGATGATCAAAGGAAGTGGAGAAGAGAGGTTTGTATTGATTTGTATCACAGCTATGAATTTTGACCTAAGACAGGCGAAGTCATTAAGTCTACTGTATGGAAACTGTTTAATTGAAGACGTTAAGGGATAAGTATTGTATGGTAGTTTTTCAGTTTCTATACAGAAAACAGTTTCACACACTAATTAAAATGTTACATACAATGTCATCACCATACAAGAATTTCCTTCTATATTGAATACCTAATTGATGACAGTTTTCAGTTCATATACTACTTTAGGTATTTCTTCACTGTTTTTAATTCTAATAGCGTTAAAGTATTTTTTAAGTCTCTTTATCATTTTTCACTACTTTTTAGATGGACTTGGATGAACAAACCTTGAGAAAAGAAATCTCTGTGACAATTCAAAATATCCATGGTATTAGAACTGGTCTGTTTACGCCCGATCAGGCTTTTGAGGAAATTGTAAAAAGCCAAATCAAAAAACTAAAGGTGTGTGTTTATTTTTCTGAACTAATTCAACTCCTATGAGTTTCATTAAAAATGAAAAAGCCCGAATGTCATTTTTCAGCAAGGTTAAATTGTCAAATAAAGCAATTTGTGCTTTTTAAAGTTATCAAACACAAATTTTCTACATTTGTTATTCATGAGATGATTGTTGCCCTGAAGATGTTGGCAAATTGTTTTTTATAAGTTGTTGAAATTTTAGGAACCTGCATTGAAATGCGTGGATATGGTGGCTACAGAGCTAATGACAGTTCTTCGTCTTTGCAGTGACAGGGTAAGTTGTGATTCTGGGCTTTATAATGTTATTTGCCAGTTGGATAAATTGAGATACATTTAACTTTGTTGTGTTCATGTAGATGTCAAGATACCCTGTACTACGTGAAGAAACAGATCGTGTTGTCAGCACTAATGTCAGACACAAAGAAAACGCCACCAAGGACCAGGTTGTCAATTGTTACTGATTAAATTTCAGCCTTACATTTTTTTAAACTGAATTATTACTAAAGTTTATCCAAACCTTTTTTCGAAAGCTGATACAGGGGTACCTCATAGGCCCATTTTTTTCGCTGCCTATTCTATAAGTTTTCTAATAGAAAGCCTGATTTTTCTTATGTTTGGGTTATTACGAACCACTGCCAGCTGTACACCATAACCAGTACATTACTTTTCCAGAAACAAATTTGTTTTAGATATCCCCTGATCAAAGATTATTTTTTAGGTTAGATAATCTGTAAATGTATCACTGGTATCAGCCTGGATCTGTAATAAACATCAGTGTTAATGGCACACTCACATATATAATATAATGCACCAGGCCTTTTAGGCATACTGCTGTATCAAACAACCCTTCCAAGTATTTCCATGTAGCAAGGCATATCTGCAGTGAGAATTTAACCCTCGATAAGATTTCTTTGGTTTGTCACTGAACTGTAAAAGGAAATTATAAAAACTTAATATGTACCATTAAATCAATACCAGCAGTTCCTGTAGGAATGGTACTGTAATAAAAGTAATCAACTTCATGGATCACAATGTATAATTATCCAACAAGGAAAGATTAATTCAGATACGCTTTTGCTTTTAAATTTCTTAACCACTGTTGACGTTTTCTCAGATTATTAAGCTGGTTGATTTCGAACTTTCTTATATTAATACCAATCACGATGACTTCATAGGCTTTGCTAAGTAAGTTTACTGCTAGACATAATATATAGAAGCATGGCTGCAAAAGAGATGCACAAAATCCAATGAGCACCAAGACCACTCTTGTTCATTAGTTTCACCAACACAAATATTGTTGGATGCCTTTTAGTTTGAAATTGATCAGTTCTAGAGTAAAAATATGTTTTAATTTGAGATTTGCATGCTATAGTAGTTTTTTTTTCATTGAAGAATCATTTTAGTTTTAAGTTAAATATAAAAAATTTAGTGTGCTTTTTAGTTGTATAAAGTTCCTGTTTAGTAATTTTCTGTAGTTGCGTTATTAAGGCACAAACCAGCTAGACAAATGTCAAAAAGACTTGTTCTGTAACACCCACAGTTTAGTAAAAAAATAAAAGCAGACATATTGCTATCAGCAATGGTTGAAAACAATAAAAAAGATATCAATCAGCCGCATTGTTGGTCCACAAAACCAGGTATCCAGCTGTTTCAAATGTGCCAATATTAAATTTTACAAAATTGAGCGTTGTGACCTATATGTTATCAAATTCAACAACGACAAATTGATCAGTTTCTGCCATATATGTTGAACCAAGTTTCAAAAAATATGGTCTGGACCATTATTTGTGTAGCTCTTTTGCAGTCATATATTAGCGATCATTAAGCTTTGTGTTTTATTGTGTTGTGCTGTTTATTTGCTCATAGGTCAACTTTTTGCTAGACTGCGAGATCTCATACATTAACACAAACCATGAAGACTTTATTGGTTTTGCCAAGTAAAACAAAAATTTTCCAATTGCTTTTGCACCTAATCCTTGTATTCCAATTTATGCATGTTTTAGAACTTATCTTTCACTTTTTGATTGCTGTTAGTGAACCATTATGTTATTTACTTGAAAATTCGCAAAAAATGCCAAATATATTGCATGTATTTTGTTGAGGTTTATTAAATTATTGAAGCTAGGCACATAAAAAATTGTCAGTGTATTTATTGTGTAATTTAAGGCAATTGGTGCATTAATTAAATCATCCACAGCATGAAACAGTTATGTGTACTTAAAACAAAATCTGACAGTAAAATTTTCACTTTATAATTTAAACTTTAATTATCGGAGGACATTTCAAGATTGCAAGCACTGAGGGCCACTAAATGTTTAATTATGGGTCCCCTTCCTTGAAGGGGACACATATTGTTTTGGTCTATATTTTTTTTTTCTTATTTTCTTTTTTTTTCTAACGGGGATTTGTTCCCACGTTTTGGTCAAGAAAGAATGGTTCAAACTTTTTCAAATTTACACACGTTGTAGATATTGGTCTAAAGAGGGTCCATGTGAATTTTGACCCCGTTTGATCCTTCGGTTCACCCACAGCCCCCCAAAACATGAAATTTTTAAAACCGCTATACTTGCTAAAGTACTTTGTTAAGGAATTATATGCATTGTTGTTTGGTGCAATATAAGGTATTTCAAAGAATTTTGTACCTTAAAAAAAGATTTACCCATTTTTACCCCTTAAACCCCAAAATATTCGTTTCTGTGTAACGCTGGTTTGTTGAATTTGTTTGGTCAAGAAAGAGTGCTTTAAATTTATTCAAATTTGCACAGATGTTAGTTATTGTTCCGAATTTGATCCTCCTGAAGTTTGACCCCAAACGACCCAGTGGTTCACTCACAGGCCTCCAATACAAAAAAATTAAAAACGGCTGTACTGACCCAAGTACATAATCTGTGGGTTTCATGCTTTGTTGGTTGGTGCAATGTAAGCTATTCTAAAGAATTTTGTAACTTTTTTTTGGATTCACCCATTTTTACCCCTTAAACCCCAAAATAATAAGTTTTAGGCCAGAAATACGAGCCCTAATGTGCTGAAATGTTAATCAATTGTTTGCAGTAGGTTATTCGTTTAGTGTTTAAAAATTTGCCTTAATCGGCCAAACAGTTACTTTTACAGCCCACAATATGTGTACACTGTCAGTCAGATAGAAGTCTCAACTCTCAAGGTAGTAATTCACTTGTTTACGATTAAGGCATGTGAATGCAGCGGGAGTGCTCAGCTTGAAGGACGGACGTTTTACGAGACAGTCGTGTTGGTGATTAGAAATCAGCTGTTTTTGCGCAGCTATGCTATGTCGTTTTATTAAGTTATCAAACACATTTTCAGTTCTGGAAAATTGTGTTTAAAAACTGACCTTCAACGACAATATCAAGGTCAAAGCATGAGATTAAATTGAAAGTATTTCTCCTGTTCTTATTTACTGTTTTTTTTGTAATTATATGACAATAATGATGCAAAAAGAATACAAACAAAACTTAAGTTGGGTTAAGGCTTAAGTTGGTTAAGTTTTTCCTTAAGAATCTAAAAATAACCAGGATGTTTGTTTACCATAAATCCACACAAACGTGCATGTGGGGACCCATTCGTTTTTGCTTGCAAAAACAATCATATGTGTAGATCAAATGATGTGTATAGTAAATTGGTAAATGTCTAACAGTGATTGTGCCCTATTTTTACTGTTACCAAATCGCATATGCATATGTGTGGGGACCCATTAGATTATGCTTGCAGAAACAATTATGTTATAAAGTGCCAGGAAAAAGATAGGGCCCCAATGAAATGTAGGTGCCAAATATATATTCATTATAAATATAGTAAATGGTATATGTGATACATCGTTAAATATGATGTAGTATATATAAACTGGCAATATATAGGAAAACCACTATTCTAGTTTAGTTTAAAACAATAAGATCAATTGCAAACAATGCCTTTTACTGATGTTTATTTATTTATTTTGTATTTGAATTTTTTTGTAAAAACAAGTGCATGTGCTAGCATTTGGACCGACCTGGGATAAGCAAAACGTCTTGTGATGCATGTATATGTGTTGTGGTTAGATTATTTGAAAACACACAAGTGTAAAATATCTAGAGCCATTTTACACTGAAAATATGATCTAAATGAAGTAAGGCACCAATCAAGGAAAATCTTTAATTTTTTTTTGAAAAATGTGTTGTTTGCCAAATCGCTATAAACACACTGCAGCAATTAGTGTTTTACCTAATTTTGTTACTCAGTTACGTTTTGCCAAATGTTGAGTATTGTTGTGCTTTAAAAAGATTCTTTTTACAGTGCATCACAAAAAGGTGTTGACCGAGGGACCAAAAAGAAAGTTGTGGGCAACCAGGTATGTTGAATTAACTTCACTACTTCATGAATACAAATACAACGTAGAAGGTAGTTCTTACACCAATGTTTCACACATGGACTTCATCTTTACACAAAACAAGCAACTTTTAGAAAGGTTTTTCAACCAATTGATTTTTCCGTGATTTCAGCTGTTTAGAACTGTGATTAAACAAAACTGAGTGATTTAACAATATAAGGACATTTGGCCAAAAGATAGGTGTCATAAATACACATATGGATGTCATTGCACTTGCTTGATCTACCTCACACCTATGATGCGAGTGATACTCTTTTTATGCACTGTTAATCATACTAGCCTTCTCTTAAAACAGGCTATTGTCCTTAAATTTTATCTGCAAATTGCAAAATGTTTGAATGCCTTTGCTGACATTGTGATGTGTCCAAAATTTAAACTTTTGTGGTAATAAGTTTTTGGTTGTTTGTGCTTAAAGTGCTAAAACTGACTTCATTTTTTGTAAGATTTTAATTGTTCTGATTGATTATTTTTAACTTCAAATATTTTTTAAATAGAAACTTGCATGTGAATCAAGATAATCAGTGTTTCGCTTTACTAAATTGTATGTTTGTTTATTGTTGTTGTTAAACAGGAGGTAAGCATCATTAGCATGCACATCTCCTTCCAAAGGAGACATATATTGTTTTAACTTGGTTTTAGTTTCTAATTTTTCTTTTTTTCTCTAACTCAAGTTTAAACATGGCATTGGTCAAGAAACTGTCCTAACCCCGTAAATTTGTATGCCTAATTGGGTTTGGGAATTATAATAGTTGGGGCTTTAAAATGAATGTTTAGTGTATTTTTTCGGTTCTTCTTGGTGTTGAAAAGATGATACATTTTGTCTTTTTTATTTTATTTTTCTACAGAGACTTATTATTGACTTCAAATATTGACAGTCCTCAAATTTGACCAAGCATATTTCACATGATAAATAATTTATAAACCTGGATTCCTTGATTGTTTATATCTAACTTATGTAAGCAGTATCAATGAGTTTGTTTTTTGGTGACCTTCCTCTTGGCATCTAGAGTAAATAACCTAAACTCACACATTCAAGTATCTGCTTACTAACTGTATGTTGCATTTTGTTGTGACCAGGACATGGTAAGCACGGTGGTTTTGTGTGGTGATGTCAGGTTTGCTGCAAACATCAACAAATGCCTGCTTGCTTGCATGCTTAGTGATCGCAACTCATAACCTACATGCTACTTAACATGTTTCTAAATAAGTGTTTTTTTTAAATTGTGTAGCTTTGCAGTCCTGCAGTAGTGGCTGTAGGATAATAGTGATATCTAAACTTCAAGTTTATAAAAGCAAGCTGATATGACTGCCATTAGCTTGTTATAATATTGGCTTTAAATTGAAATGATCCTTTATCAGGCTTTGTTAAAATGTGCAAACTTTAACCATGCAACACAGTTTTTAATGTTTAGTTTTCACTAAATCATGCTACTAAAAAACATAAAATTTTAGCAGTTGCATTTTAACTTATCTCAATATTACAGCAGAATTTTTTTCATGAACAAAATTAACTGAAGCAGAAAACTTTGCATGGCAATATCATTTACAACACCATGTATGTATTTTCATCTTCACATAACCAAGTAACTTGCTATTGCCTGTTCTTACATGTTTTAGCAGTAGCACTGGTGAACTTCTAAATATTCAAATATTTTGCAACCAGTTCTTAGTAGTAAACAGTTGAGATCTAGCAGTATGTGTGATCACATCTTTTTGTGTGCAGGTTATTCGTAAGGGCTGGCTTACCATGCACAACTTGAGTTTCATCCGCGGTGGATCCAAGGAGTTCTGGTTTACTCTCAGTGCTGAAACCTTGCAGTGGTATAAAGATGATGAGGTTTGTAAAAAATATGAAGTCTTAGTCACAAAGTGATTAGTATTTTTCTGTTTATATATCTGTTCAACAAATATTTCGCCAGACAATTATTTCAATACGTCAGATTAGGTTGCCTGTTCTTAATTTTATGTCGAAATGTGCAAGTCAAATGCAATGAAGTATCACTGTACTGAAAAATAAATATGATGGTGATAACCGTACATTCTTCCCCAATATGCAGCTAAAATATTTTTTTTAACCCAATTGAAGTGTCAAGAAAAAAAACAAGTGCATATGATAAAATCTATACTGGTACCATGGTTTTAATAGTACTAGAAACCAAGGGGTACAATGTTATGGTTTTTGCAAGAGTATTTTGTTTAAAACTCCAATGTTGCTGCCTGATTTTTATGATTGGACATTAAACCATGTAGGAAAAAGACAAGAAATTTGTCCTTGCATTGGATAACATTCGCATGAGAGAGTTGGAGAAGGGATTCATGTCAAGCAAATATGGATTTGCATTGTTCAGCACTGAATCTCGAAATGTGTACAAGGATTACAGGTATTAAAAAAGATCATGTCTTTGGTATGGCTGCAATAAAGCAAATGGTGTTGGGGATTTTTTGCAAGTAACTCTGCGGTAACAATTCTTTTTCTCACTTTAGCAGTTGGACAAGGATCTTGATTCTAGAAAGATCACTACTGGTTTTGTAGCTACCAACCATCATGTATTTAGGAGAAAGTTATGAAACTAAATTTTAATTTAACTTGAATGTTGTATTTAAGATCAACGTTATAAATTGCTGTAGGTTGTGGTTTTACTTGCAGATTTTTCTGCTAAACTTAGTGTTATATTCTTCAAAATTGTTGGATGTGGTAAAATGCAAAGATCGTAAAATCTAGGCAACGTGTCTCTTGAAGCATGTTTGTTTAAATAAATACTTTTGTATAAAATACTTAATAAATACTAATTTTGGTAACAAAAAATCCATTGTTTCCTTCAGACAATTGGAGCTTTCTGCTGAGTCACAAGACACCGTAGATAGCTGGAAAGCTTCGATGTTAAGGGCAGGAGTTTATCCAGAACGTTCAACTGAGGTTCGTGTGCAGAATTTTTATTTTGTCATCACAGGACGCAATTTTGCATTTTTCGGTCCCGACTTTTGAGAGTTTTTCGAAACTGGCGTCATTGTTTGGCAGTGTTTCAAATTCGTGTCTTTCTTGAGCTAAAACTCTAGTTTCGGTACAATATTAAAGCGATGTTTGCTGTCATTTGTATTCATTAAAGGCGTCATACCGAATTACTAGAAATTTTAAGAAATTAGCTAAAATAAATCTATCCTGCGGTAGAATATGTTTATCAAAACTAGTGTTTTTTTGTGCATTCATTTGTATTTTCCCAATTGTTGGGTTTGGATGAAGGCAGAGTTGGATTCGGTTCGGGTTCGGGCGTAGTTTTTTTTTAATAAAAAACGGACGTGATATGGGCCTGACTTTATACTCTGTGTCATTAATTTTTTGAATTAATTTAACTAGCTAAGTAGCCTTGACCTAATGTCAAACAGCCCTAAAACGCATTGTTTATGACCAATTTTTTTGTTGGTGTTTCCTGGTGCTTCAATGTGTATGCCTTTTAATCATACGTTTGGGTTTAAACGGGCTTCTTAAGAACAATGGGGGTTCGGGTCGGATTTCAGGCTTGCACTTTCAAGTTCGGTCTCAAATTTCAGTCCCGTTTACATCTCTGGGTCAAGGTATTGCTTGTAAATATATATTTTTTACTTTTACAGAAGGAAAGCTCTTCATCATCAGGTGGCAACGACTCGTCAGGTTCACTTGATCCACAGTTGGAGAGACAAGTTGAAACTATTCGTAACTTGGTGGATAGTTACATGGCGATCGTCAACAAAACAATTCGCGATCTTGTACCAAAGATAATTATGAATATCATGATCAACCAGGTACGAAAGTAGTTTCTAAATTTATAACACCCGATTTTCAATGCAACACTACTTTTTTATGCCTATCGTAAATAGTAGGCCCTAAACGGCATAAAATTTCGATTTAATTCAATTTTGCTTGTACACACCACAAGTAATGTATCTTAGAAATAGTGCATTGACATTTTTAATTTGACTTTTCGTTACTTCAGACAAAAGAATTCATTAGTACTGAAGTGTTGGCGCATCTTTACTCCAGCGGAAATGCTGTAAGTGTTTTATTTTTAAATTCAATCCTGTTATACGCACAATCTGTATAATTGCTTAGGGATGGTAAATCCCAACCGTAACCATTACTTGTCCGGTTAATTGCATAAAAAACGTACGTATTTTTTCTTAAATATATAGCATTCATGTTGCAAGTCTTTTTTGACAGTTTTGACCATTTTTACAAAACTGTTTTTTCGAGTACTATTAGAAACCTAAATTTAAACACTGACCATTGCAAAATATGATGTCTGTTGCAGAACAACCTGATGGAAGAATCAGCGGATGAAGCGGAAAGAAGAGATACAATGGTGAAAATGTACAACAGCCTGAAAGAAGCGCTTAAAGTTATGGGAGATATTAACATGAAGGTACAATACTGCTATGTAACTATCAAATAGTAGAAACTCAAGTTTTTAAATGAAATATACAGTGTTACCATACCGTTATATGTAAAAGCTATCGTTGTTTTGTTGGGCGAGGTTTTAGAAAATATGATTGTACTTATTTCTGATCCAAATTAAATGTCTTTTGGTTCGTTTAGTTTTTTCTTTAACAGTTTAAAAAGCGTTCAGTGTTTTACTTCGTCCTTGTTACTATGATTTGTAACCTAGTTGAAATAAAAATAAATAAAAATCCTTGCCAGAATTTTTCTCATTCCATCTGCATGTTATGCCTGTAAAATAACCACCTAAAGTAAAACAACAACAACAACAAAACAGATGGTTAAACTATTACTGAACCTTTCATGGTAAAATGGCATACCTGGGAATTTTTTCACCATTTGCTGTTATTTGGTGCAGACTGTACAAACCAACCTTCCCCCTCCCGTCGACAATTCGTGGATTGAAGAACCCCAACAATCTTCACCAAACCACGTGTCAAACGGCTTTAACAGCCTTGGTCCGTCTCGCCAGAGGTACGCATCTCTACACTACTGTATTTCTACCTCGGCCAAATAAACTTTATATTCGAAACTTATAGAGACTAAAGCAATGCTGTATTTCATCTACATTTTTGTTTTTATTTGGTTGTTTATCTATGAAAGCATTTTTGTCCGTTGCCTAGCAATATCAATACGTAGCTGTTTTGGCCAGGCAGTGGTAACATGGATACCAATGCCGATTTAGTCAAACCCTTATAGTTAAATGATGTTTTGAAGTTTTTTTCGCATTCGAAGCTACTGGGTTTGACCTATTCTTTGTACACTGTGTTTGCAGATATTCTGATAACGTTGTTTCGTTGTCCGAATTTAGTTTTACCAAAATCATAGTTGAATTGATTTTTATGCTATCCTTAATTTTTAACGGTAGAAGCAGGTAGAACTACGAAAAGTGCTAAATACCTATAGATGACGTAAAAAGCACCGTTATTTAAATTAACAGTGAGACTGGTAAAAGGTTAGCAATTATATGCTTTTAAGTTTGTTTTATTGCAACACCTAACCCCAACCCTCAAAGTCCTAACCGTCCGCACTTTTACACAATTTTGCTTGCTCTTTGCGCCATCCATCGGTATTTAGCAAACTTTCCTGTTGAGTTCTTACGTTAGTAAAATTTCCGAAAAAAACAGTCAATACCTCGCGCGAACGGTGCTATACATCCCAACAATTTTTGCAACAAAAATAAACGCCTGTTACATAAATGTAGCAAACACAATCTTTACTAAGTGGTCTGGTAACATAGCAGGCCCACATTGAACACAAGAATGCCTATGGTGCGGTCCTCGAGTGCCGAAAATATATTGGATGAACGTCCGAGCAAGCCAGGCTCGCGATACGCCCGCAGCCACGCCCCTCTCTCACCGAACAGCCAATCAGTGAAGAGATGGAACAGCATGCGAACCGACACTCCGAGGTTAACGCATCTCCGGACTTGCTCCATGATGCTTAACTTGCATGCGGCTTTAAGCGCTCGGTCATATAAGCGGCATGTTAACCCGATATAAAAGAATAATGGAAGTTTAAATAGATTTTTCGAGCATGGAATATAATATTCATGGGACTAACACAATACCAATAATATCCTCATCCCAAAAGTTGTGTTTTCTATGAGGACGAGAAACTGTTTTGTTGCTTTGCTAAGCAGAAACCTCTATTTGTTTCCTGTTAGTTTACCTTGTAGTGCTTAACCAAGTGTGCTAAAGGCCTGAAGTTATAGGGTCCTACATTTCATACCTGAATCCGATATTTTAAACCATAAAGAAACAATTGGCCGAAGGTCATGTTTTCCTACATTCTGTTGTAACAAAATAGTGCTCTGCTGTGTGCATGACATTTCCCCTGTAGCACCTTGTAAAAAAGTAAAATATTTATTTCAAACCCTATTCCAACTAAATTCTGTTTAAAAGTAAGTTTTAACTGGGCCAGACTTACAGCTTTGGTTCCACCACAGTTACTTACAACTTAAAATACTTGTTTTATCCTTTACATTAATTGGACTGAAAGCCCTTAAAAATTTGTTCAGTCTGAAAATAACCCGTCGATGTTGTGTCACTTTTTCATGAAACACTCGGGAGATACTTGTTTCCAGTTCGATTTTATTCATCCTAAGACCTAACAGATCATGCGTTTATTCGCGTGTGCATGTATTCTGTCAGAAAAGTGCCGATAAGTCCGAAAAAGACAAAACTATTTACTAAATCAAAAAACTGCTGGACAAAAAGCACCTGACGGTTTATCTACAACTTAACAAATACTGGTAAATTTTCCTAATGTCAACATTTTACTTAAGTTCACACGGGGGTCGCAGTTCGAGTCCTGTGCGTCGCGCTCCTCCAGCAAGACCAAGTGGGGGTCGTATGCCCCCAGGCCCTCCATCATCAAGCGCCCCATCCCTGCCCCCACCGATGATGCCGACAGCAGCGGCGCCGCCGATTCCCAACCGTCCTGGTTCGGTCCGTGCACCACCTTCTATTCCAAGGTATAAAAAAGCTCGCAACAGAAGTATTGTTGTTTTATAGTCTGGACTGAAAACGTGGACTTTATCTTTGGGAACTACGGATTTAACAAAATTGGACCATTTTGTTTTAAGTTTAATTTGTGATATTTTTGTTGTAAAAAAATAAATCAAGTTGCCAAAAAAATTGCAATTCCAAAGGTGTGATAAAGCAGCGATCAATTTGTTAGGCGTGGTTGTTTTTTTGTGTACTTTTTATTGACGTTTTAATGTTTTTTAGGAGGCCCGCTCCATCTGGACGACCCAGTATTCCCCAACGACCAACGTAAACAACTCTTCTTGCTTATGGCGTAACAATGCGGTGTTGTGAGGTCAACACTGATGACGTAACATTTTTCTTGGCGACCGTAGTCGTATTTTTCTTGTTATTTTCAGCCAATGGGCCGTTCGTATAAACCGGAAAATCGCTGTTTTTACACGTTTCTCATAGATATAGCTTGTGATTTATTCGTTTAGTAGTAATTGTGTTGTAAAAGTATAAAAACCTGGTCAAAATTTATCTATTGGCCACTGTTCTGAACATGTACAACTGTAGTAATGTAAATTATAATTCGAAAAACTGCCTGTCTATAAATTTGACAAACGTTGGGCTTGGATTATAAGATCTTTAAATGACAAAAAACTAGGTCCAACTTTGCAAGATTGAATGCAAAGCAAAAATGGGAAATGGTTGATCGTTTACTCCAAACTACATTCGCGTGTATTTCAATATTGTTTAGAAAAGTTGTTGTACATAAGCTCTCAAACCACCAGCCCAATACTAAGGACATTCGCAATATTTCTTTAATTGTGTATCACTTTTTCGATGTCCTAATCCAGCGTCGAAATGAACTGATGATTACATCGGATGTGACGCTATGCACTTATATGCAAAATGCCTACAAGCTTATATGTGTACAGTGGCATTTTCTCGCCAAATGAACGGAGAAAGAATAATTTAGTATTATGTGTAGTTACTGGTTTTAATCCTAGCGGTGTAATTGTGTGGTTTGCTCATGTTACGCGCTTTTGTACGCGTGAGCAAAACTTACAAAATCAAAAAAGTTAATCCAAAAGGCTACAAATTTGGATTAAAAATCTCAAATTGACTTGTAATAACTATTCCATATGTCAGCTGTCATTAAAATATATTTTTGCATTAAAAAAATGTAGACAAAATGCATACGTACATCTACTTAATTTGCATCTAATTCGCTATTTCCACTTGTACATAATAGCTATCACGTTTGTTGCTCCACCTGTGTACCCCAACTATCCCTTGTGTCAATTGTTGTCGAATGTTGAACGTTCCCTGATTTGCAATTGTCACATTGTTGTGATTTGTATAGCGCGCGCGAATACCAACCTTAATTGCTGTGCGCTTTCCGTCTGTACGTTGTCGTTAATACGAGTTTTCATAACTCAACAGCTACAATACAACATCCAAAATTTTTGGTGTTTACGTTTTTAGAGGTTTAAAATGTCTAGATCAAAGGTGGGCAACCTTTTAGCATGCACGGGCCAGAAAAGTAATGATATTGTGGGTGCGGGCCGCCATAGGCGCCAAGTATAAAAATGCAAGGTGGCGGACGTAAAATATGACGTCACTAATGCGTGCAACCACAAGTATCAAATTGGGAAATAATAATAATGCGGAACACGAACGTTTATCATGGTTCGGAAACATTTAAAAATGTTTCGTCAAGTTGCTTTATATCACCTGGGATTGTTGCTATATTACGACACATTTCCATTGTACGTAATAATGGACAACCATCTATGAGTAAACAATTTTGTGTTTGACGTCATAAACAAGGCACTAACTCAAATACGTTGCAGTTTTAAAGCACGTTTTGTTGCTTTTTCGCCAGCACGCTTGTTTAAAAGCAAAATTGTTTCTAATTTTTTTACGTTTTTTCAAAATATTTTGTTGTTTCGTATGATAAATTAACAAACCAAAATATCTACGGTGGCCGCCACCGTGGCTAACAAAACCAAGGTGGCGGCGCCTATGTGGGCCGCAACGGTTCCAATGCAATAACAAGAGTGTACACAACTCAACTTTAAGTATTTGCTCAATGTGAATGTATACAATTGTCAAATCAACCTTGGACAGGTTTGGTTAGGTTACTAACAATCAGGCCAAACCACATTTACAACACAGTCCAAAGGCTAGCACAGCACACACACAATAATTTTGTCTTTGTACGTAACAATGCATATTCTTAGTATCAGCGTGTAGTTTGAAAATTATTTGGTGTACAAAAGAAACATAGCGCATAAATTCCATTCGGCCGATGAAGAATGAAATACGAATTTTTAATGCGGTCGCGGGCCGGATACATGAAGCATTGGGAATTCGTTCGCGGGCCGCTCAAAAGCTTCACGCGGGCCGTAGGTTGCCCACCCTTGGTCTAGATTCTAGAACATGATGACTTTACTTTTTCAATCCGTTTGGTTCATTTGGAATACAGCAGAAGTACATATTTACAGCAGACCAGTTACTTTGTTTCCGAAGGCTCACTTGTTTAGTAAGCTAGTATCGACTTCCAGTTTATAAGTTTGACTAACATGCTTCTGCATGCAAGGATAGTGTTTTTCTAAGGTTTTGGCGGCATATATCTGTGTCTTGTTTGTAGAATCAATCGACACATGAACATTACCGTATTTATTCAATAGTAAGCAGCGGCTAATAATTTTTTACCCTACCATTCGTGCGGCTTGCATTTTTATGTTATTCCGACATTATTTCTACAGACATGTTTTTGCTTTATTTGTGCTTCCAAATTCTTTTACATGTTGGCTTTTCACTCTGCTGGGTAGGCCTACCAATCATTTGCGTGACTAACAATTGTTGGCATATAGTTGTAACCTGATGCAATAGAAAGAAGGTTTGTAAACAATAGTAGTCCTACCACATCACAAAATGCGGCATACTATCGGGGAGGCTTAGATTTTTTTACACATTTTAACATGCGGACTGCAATCGAAGGCGTAACCGGTTTGTAAAATGTAGTTTTGGGTGTTTTTCCAAGATTTTGTGTTGTAAAAATTTAAAGACGGTATCTAACAGCGTACTGGATTTAATTTAGATACTAGTTGCCAAAAATTTACATCACAACAGGTGTCGATTTATAATTATTGCTTCTCTAGATCGAATGACAATGTCCGTTGTATAGCGCCAGAGTTTTGTTTGTATTTTATTGAGCGTGGCCTTGCAGTGAAATGGAGAGTTTGGATGACGTGACTTTCGGTGCTCAGCAGGTTCTTAACAAATTTTGGTTTGCTGTAATGAGTCATGTTTCTAACAGAAAGTTATTCGTAATTCCTTGGAGTTATTAAATCAAAATTGTTAGGGAATTTTTTTGGTGATTTACCGTATTAATACTTTTGGGTGTTTGACTTGTTTACACTTAGCTTTCAGAGATAATAACTAAGTTTTGTTAGTAAATTGGCTGTTAGTATTCCTATCTTTCATACCGGACATAGTGAAAACAATTAGACCAAATTAGAAAGAATAATATATCATCGTATAAGGAGTAAGGACTAAAAAATACCTCAAGTTAAACCTTGGGACTAAACTTGCCTCTGTTTGAGAACAACTAGCTTATTATTATATGTGGACGCTGAACAAATAAATTAAATTGATTGATTGATTGATTATACAGTTTCATGCTTTGTTTTTGCTTTAGATCTGTGTTAAATTGTTTGACAATGTCAGCTCCAACACCCCAAAGTGTGGATCCTGAACATCCCCGAATGCGCCGTGTCGATGTGACAAGAGATAATCTGTCTCCACAACAGCGCAAGTTTATTGAAAATTACAACAAAAAGCAATTCCAAGTCTTCAACAAGAAACACGGCTCTAGAAAGATCTTTATGGCCCTAGGGGTTGCTGGATTTATTGCTTCAGTTTATGGATATACAATTTATCAAATGTCAAAAGACAATTTGATCGATGAACTTGAAATTGAAGTTCAAAAACATGAAAAATAAACTTTGTCTTATGTGATCTCATAAAAGCCACAATTTTGTTATTGTTGCCACACCTGGTTTCTACAACAAATCAATTATGTTTTGTGATATTTCCGCCCTTAATTTGAATGTAATGTTTTTGTATTGTGTTTTTTTTGTTTAGATTGATTTCGGTATGCTTATTAGGAGTTGTTTGATGCTAATTATAGTGTACTATATTCAATGTGTGACATCTGATGCAGCAGTTGAAAAAGGGCTTTATGATGAAAAAGATAACGTGACCATTTTTAATGGGGACAACTTGTTGAAGACCCTATCAACCAGGTTTTATACATTTTTTGCATCTGCTTTATACCACTATTTTATGATATGATAAAAATCTCTTTAAAATCCAAAAGTATCAAGCATTACTATAGCCATATAAACCTTTTATTAGCCATTCAGAGGCTTTATACATTAACATGGGATACTAAAGCCTAAACAACATTTAATGTGCTAATGCATGACAAATTAGGCATATAAATACCAATACCCGTATGTAGTATAATTTAGCATTAGAACCTCTGACTTGGCTTGATTATACATTTTCTTCTTCTGACTTTTTGTTTGTTGCAGTCAAACTCTCTGGTTAGTTGAGTATTACTCATCATGGTGTGGGCATTGTCAAGAATTTGCACCTATTTTTAAGGCATTGGCAAAGGATGTGGCAGGTATGGTGTTTGTTGTATCGTCTTACTTCAAGTATTTCCACAACCAAACATTGAGTTAAGCAAGTAGACCTATCTGTGAAATTTATAAAAATCATTTAGAGAAACTTTGACAATATTACATCCGTTTCCTTTCTGCACCCAATTACTACCTTACACCAGTGTTTTTCAAAGTATTGGTTACAACCCAAAGTTGAGTCTCCTAAAATTTCTTCTGGGTTGTCTGTTTTTGTAACAAAATAATTTGTTTTTATCTGTATTTTCTAGTGTTTTTATTTTTCACAAAACTGTTGTGAAACAATAACGTTATCCTAGCTTGTGATAATGTGATAAACAGTGTCTTTGTTTGTGACGCCATAAGCTATTTGTCAGCTCACTACTTAGCTTAAGTATTTGGGTTGCATCAAAAAAGTCTGGTAACCACTGCTTAGTGTATGTATGTATACCATACAATGTTTAATCTCATGTTAACATTTACAACTTGTTAACTCATTAATGGCATACCAATGTTTCAATCCATAAATTGTGTCCCCAACCTTGTCCCTGTTTCCAGAGTGGCACATGCTGCTTAAAGTTGGTGTTATCAATTGTCCAAACTCGATGAATGTGCAGATATGTCGGAATATGTCAATTCTTGACTATCCCACTCTTCGGGTAATGTTAGCATGCCACAGATTTATGAATGCCAAATTGCTTGATTGAAAATTGTGCATGTAATTCTTCTAAAACAAATTCTATTATGTTTGCATTGGCTTGTAAGAAATGCATGGTTTTCCCAAGCTTAATTTTTTTAAGTTTATATAATTCTAATATTTGAAGTTTTAATTTTTTACCTTGCAATTCAGGATGGAGTTGGTTGTTTCGTATTGGAGCAATAAACTGTGGTGACACTGCCCCAAGCGGTGACGAGAATTTTTTATCATGTCATAGACATCCATTTTGGGTTTATGATTATCCAGAATTTCGGGTACATTAGCACATGGTGGTCTGTCTTTGTAGCAAAATAGTGTTTGAGGGTCTCAATTTAGTTTTAAATGTTGTTTCTGTGTAAATCATTTCAAGATTTACTTCTATCATCAGAATACTTTTATTTACACATACCTGGTGTGATGGAACAATGTTCATTGATTCCTAATAGGATTTTAGATAGTAATGTTTTCTGCCAAAATTTCCACTAATAAATTGCATGCAATAATAATTAATTTTTGGAAAATTTGCTGTGTGTTTATCTTTATGCTTGTTTGAATTAGTAAAATTTCATTTCTAAACAGAGAACCTCTAAATTTGAAAAAAAAATATGTGTTGTTTTACCAATGATTAATTGGAACTTTCAACTGAGAAGTTTTGGGTTAACTTATTGTTTGATTGGAATGTGCCTTTTGTTTTGGGAACCAAATTATCTTCTGGTTTATACTTTTCTGCTTTTAATACTTCAATACTTTTTATTCATATTTTCCAGTTTTATCCAGCTTTTTCTAATGTCAGTAATCCTGGAGAAACTTACAAAGGTACAAGTCTTTTATTAAGATTAAATCAACTAAAAAAAAATTGACGCAATAAATATTATACAAGTGTGAGTTAGAGTGGTTCTATAACTTGTATTAGTGCAATATGCTTTTTTAAAACACATTACTCACAGTTAAAATTAAACTTCTTACAATGTTTGTTTCTACACGTTGTATGTTCATTAAGGTGACCAAGGAATGAATGAAATAAGGAGAGAGATTATTGATTACATTGCAAAACACATCAGTGATCTTAAATGGACTCATGAAAGACCGAAACCAATTCTCAGAGTCTCTGGGTACGTTACATTTTAATATATTTATGTATTTCTATTTTTAAGCATGGTGCTTAACACATATTTTGTATTTTAGGTCAGAAGAGGTGATGAATGATCTTTCTCCAGCTCCAAGCTCTGAACCTATCTTATACACAGCTGTTATATTTGAAGATGAGAATTCGTATATTGGAAGAGAGGTAAAAATTTTCTTTGGTTTACTTTTGTTCTTGTATTAATACAAAATCTAATTAGATTTTCACTTAAGAAAGTATTAAGCATATTTTCTCTGTTCAGTACCCTTGGACTTGTGTAGTACAGTGAACCTTGGGTAAACCACATTCAGTTAATCCGGATCTTTGCCTAATTTGAACAAAATTTAAAGTACAAATAATGTGTAATGTGGAAAGACTTTTACTAATTGACATCAGTTAATCTGGATCTTTGACAAATTTGGACAATTTGTTCATACTGAGTTTGCTACATGGAAGTGATTTGAATTAGTTTTTAAACTACGCCCAGTTTACGCATATATCCTGTTTGTCAATTGTTCACACTTCCAGTTTGCATAATGCTGAAGGATTTGTGATGCCATTTCATCAGGGTCATTCCATGTCAACTGCCCAGGCCATATAACCCACCCCCTCAGATTTTTATCAAATTTCATATGTCCATGCAGCTAGTTACACTGATTTCAAAAAAAAAAAATTTTTTGAAATCTATCAATGTTTCACGAAGTTATGACATTTTGAAAATATGTCAAATATGTGATCACTGCAGCGACGCGCATCAATGCTTTTTGATAATACTGTGTTTAAAATGTCATATTTCTTTCTAATTTGTATATTGTGGTCATTTTAGTAGGTTAGGTGAACCTTTAGGACATTCTCAATCACCTCATTACAGTTTTTCATGTTTTTGAAATATGGGTCAGTAATTAAAGGGGGTTCAGTTTGGGGGTATGCGAATGTGCATTCATGCGTAACGACAACTTTAAAAGCTCATATCTTGAAGAGCACACTAGCTAGAAAGTTAAGTAATGGCTCAAATGAAAGCTCTTGCTGAGTACTTTCCTTGTTCTTAATTTTATGATGCTTCTCTGTAATTTGTTTAAAGGAGGGTCATAATAAAACACAGGTTCATTTTTCGGATATTTTTGTGATACTGCTTCTATTATCTATACTTTATGTGCCCTAATTTGTTTTTAAAAGTTGTTAAGATGCAAAAGTGTAGTGCAGGTGTCTCACTGGATACTGAATGCCACAAAAAGACATATCCAACACAAAAACTAGGTATTTAACCAATTGACTTTCTAACAGATGAAGAGCAAGTGCTTCTGAATATTTGAGTTGCTGCTGATTAGGGTAATGAATGTTGTTTGAAGAACGTATGTATTTTCCACAGGTACAATTACATTGGTCGGTACCCTTCCTTGCAGAAGAAGTGTTGTGATCCTTTTCAAGTTCACAGTTAACCAGTCAAAAATCGTAATATACGTCCACTCACTTGGGAATGTTACCAAAATATAAAAATTGTAATTTAAATATTGTACCAGAAAAAAAAGGTGTGTGCCAAATGCAGTACAAGACTTAAAGAAACTATCCTTCAAAATGTATCATCAAATGAAGAAGCTTCGAGTTCGACTGACAGTGAAATATGTAACATTGCATCTACTGTTAAAGCAAACGCATCTTTCAGCAAGCTTAATGAAAGTTTACAGAGCGTTGAGGTGATTACCTGTGAAGTTGCATAGTGTGCCTTCAAGCAGTAACATTTTCTATGGGCAAAGAAAATTATGTCAAATTAATGATACCCTTCATGCAAAGATGTCCAATTTTTTTAATGTCAGTGATGTAGACCTATAGCAAGACCAACCTGACACTAAAGACGAAGACAAAATGAAAATAAAATCTTTTGACAACATTATCTCTAAAATGAAAAAAAATTAGGAACAGTGACAGTACGATAGCAGAAAAATACAAGTCCCCACAATGATACCCAAGCAATTGGTCAAGAGAAACGACTACCTCAAAAGGGAAAATCACACCTTTTCACGGTGCAATGTTTAAATTGTAATTTTTATATTTTTGGTAATATTCCCAAGTGATAGGACGTATATTACGATTTTTGACTGGTTTACTGTGGACTCGAAAAGGATTACAACACTTCTTCTGCAAGGAAGGGTACCGACCAATGTAATTGTACCTGTGGAAAATTCATACGTTCTCCAAACAACATTCATTACCCTTATCAGCAGTAACTCGAATATTCAGAAGCACTTGCTCTTCATCTGTTAGAAAGTCAATTGGTAAAATACCTTGTTTTTGTGTTGGATATGTCTTTTTGTGGCATTCAGTATCCAGTGAGACACCTACACTAAACTTTTGCATCTTAACAACTTTTAATAACAAATTAGGGCACATAAAGTATAGATAACAGACGCAGTATCACAAAAATATCCGAAAAATGAACCTGTGTTTTATTATGACCCTCCTTTAAACAAATTACAGAGAAGCATCATAAAATTAAGAACAAGGAAAGTACTCAGCAAGAGCTTTCATTTGAGCCATTACTTAACTTTCTAGCTAGTGTGCTCTTCAAGATATGAGCTTTTAAAGTTGTCGTTACGCATGAATGCACATTCGCATACCCCCAAACTGAACCCCCCTCAATTACTGACCCATATTTCAAAAACATGAAAAACTGTAATGAGGTGATTGAGAATGTCCTAAAGGTTCACCTAACCTACCAAAATGACCACAATATACAAATTAGAAAGAAATATGACATTTTAAACACAGTATTATCAAAAAGCATTGATGCGCGTCGCTGCAGTGATCACATATTTGACATATTTTCAAAATGTCATAACTTCGTGAAACATTGATAGATTTCAAAAAAATTTTTGTTGTTGAAATCAGTGTAACTAGCTGCATGGACATATGAAATTTGATAAAAATCTGAGAGGGTGGGTTACATTTTGCCATTTTTCTGGGACGTTTGACATGGAATGACCCATCAGTGAAGTAATGCAATTAACTTTCCTATTTTACAGGTAATTCTTGACACATCTTCATGTACCAACATTTTCATCCGACGAGTTAATGTGAATCGCAAAGATGGTGAAGACCTTGCCATGAAACTTGGTATTGACACCAATGATCTTCCACAAGCCATTGTCATTCACAGGAATGGAACAATTCAAAATATTCAAGTGTAAGAATATGGTTTGTGATTGTTGACTGACTAGCCGATGGTACTTTTAAAAATACAAACAATGCTTTTGTTTTATAAAATGATTTAGCATATAAACTATTCCAGCATAAAGAAACTAAAAAAGGATATTACTTTTTAGTGCAATATGGACTAGCCTTGTGAAAATATTAAACAATCTGTAAATAGTGTTTCCAATAGAATAGATATCTGTATATGTATTACAACCACCTGTTAAATCCTGGTTGTGATCTGCATTGTATTTATGCTTTAGTGCATGCACTAAATATTTTTCTGTTATCCTGTCAAGCCCAAATGCGATAATGTGGAAAGTTTTAAAGCAAAACATTGTACAAAATTTTGTGTGCAGCAATAGTAATTTGCTTCTGTTTAGCTTAGTGCTGTATTGTATTCATTCCTATCTTTTACTTTTATTTACAGGAAACTGAAAACCAGACACTTTTTTACTTACAAGTTGACCAGACTGCCTGGAGTTGGGGAACCAATTGCAAGATTTAATTCACCTTTTTCACAAATCTTATCCGATTCTTATAATAATGTTAATCAAGTTACAGTTGACTACAGGGGTGTTAAAAGGCAAGCAAATATGTTTGTTTTCATAAAAAATGATACTTGTTTAGCTTAAATGAAGTTGTTAAATTAGATCTTCATGTATTGAATGTAATTGTGGACATTTTTTGTAGGGACAAAGTATATCTTGCTGATATTGAGTCTGCTATCCGCTATGCTCTGACTATGGAAGTTGCAGCTGTCAAAGTTCTTGAAGGAAAGAAACTAGAAGGCCTAAAAACGTTTATATCTGCATTTGTAAAGGTGTGTACATAAAAAATGCTGAATCTATTGTCTTTATCTTCTTTACAACTCTTATTTTTACTAGGTACCAAACTTTAAGTGCACATTTTAAGTAAAAGTATGTGACATTTTTGACCTTTTATGTTTAGCTTGGAGAGCATATGCCAGCACGTGCAAGCACCCATGCATTTATGAGTGATCTATACAGTTGGCTTCAAACTCAAGACACCATAAGCTACAATGCTTGGATGGAGAAAATTGTCCAAAAGAAGGTAGGCATTATTAAAAACACAGCAAATTTTTACAGTATGGTGCTTATGACCTTTCATAGGCCTGGGTAAATCTTTCTCATGTCAAAATGAATTTAAATTTAGTATATTGTTTAAGAGTTGTCATCAGTTCTCAATTGTCATCAGTTCTCAATTTCAATTTGTGACAAAAATATACAGACTTCCAACTAGATGTTATTTAGTTGGTATGTTGAAGTCAAAAGGATATAGGATACTTTCAATGGTAACCATTTCTAATTGAGTTTTTTTCATATCGGCAGAAAGATCAATATTTGCCACCATCCAACAAACTTTGGGTTGGATGTCAACCCAGCAAGCCAAGTTTGCGGCGATATCCATGTTCATTATGGACCCTGTTTCACACAATGTCTGTTGCTTCTGTCAATGCCCAACTTCCTGGTAAGGAATTTTCTGTTTCTATTTGCTTTCTATTGTTCAGTGTTAAATATGTCGTGTATAATCAGCAATCCTCCCTGTTAGGGGTGGGCAACCTTTGTTACTGTAGGCCCAATTATAAATGTCAAAATTGGATCGAAGGCCACACATGTGCATCACACAAAGTGATTTTGCTTTGTTTCTTACCAAATTTGCTTAACTACAAGTATAATTATGGGTCCCCTTCCCTGAAGGGGACACATATTGTTTTTGTCTATATATTTTTTTCTTTCTAACACGGATTTGTTCCCACGTTTTGGTCAAGAAAGAATGGTTCAAACTTTTTTAAATTTACACACATTATAGATATTGGTCTAAAGATGGTCCATGTGAATTTTGACCCCGTTTGATCCCTCGGTTCACCCACAGCCCCCCAAAACGTGAAATTTTTAAAACAGCTATACTTGCTAAAGTACTTCATTTAGGAGTTATATGCTTTGTTGTTTGGTGCAATATAAAGTATTTCAAAGAATTTTGCACCTTAAAAAAAGATTTACCCATTTTCACCCCTTAAACCCCAAAATATTCGTTTCTGTCTAACGCTGGTTTGTTAAATGTGTTTGGTCAAAAAAGAGTGCTTTAAATGTATTCAAATTTGCACAGATGTTAGTTATTGTTCCGAATTTGATCCTCCTGAAGTTTGACCCCAAACGACCCAGCAGTTCACCCACAGGCCCCCAAAACGAAAAAAATTAAAAACGGCTGTACTGACCCAAGCAATAATCTGTGGGTTTCATGCTTTGTTGGTTGGTGCAATGTAAGCTATTCTAAAGAATTTTGTAACTTTTTATTGGATTCACCCATGTTTACCCCTTAAACCCCCAAATAATAAGTTTTAGGCCAGAAATACAAGCCCCAATGTGCTGAAATGTTAAACAATTGTTTGCAGTAGGTTATTCATTCAGTATTTAAAAAATTGCCTTAATCGGCCAAATAGTTACTTTTACGTCCATAACATGTGTACACTGTCAGTTAAATAGAAGTCTCAAATCTCAAGGTAGTAATTCACTTGTTTACGATTAAGGCGGTGAATACTAGGGATGCGCCGAGCCGAGCCAGAACCCGAGTACTCGGCACCGAGCATCGCTATTTTTGATGCTCGGTGCTCGGTGCTCGGCCGAGCAGTTGCACAAACTGACCCGAGCATTAAATTTGCATATTCATGCCCTGCTAACATAGGTAACTAGTGTTCGAAAGGGTGTCTATGAACAAAAACAAATGATTTTTCAAATGTATTAGATTGTGGAAAAACGTGTACTTCTGAGGCCTGTGCAGCTTAATACACCGCTTGTGACGTAAGAGGCCTTGTAGAGCTAAAACATAGAAAGGGGATTTTCTGTGATGTCATAATGCACCGAGCGTGCTCGGCCGTGAGATGCTCGGTGCTCGACCAAACAGAACATTTGCAATTTTAGCACATCCCTAGTGAATACAGCGGGAGTGCTCAGCTTGACGTCCGGACGGACATTTTACGAGACAGTCGTGTTGGTGATTAGAAATCAGCTGTTTTTGCGCAGCCATGCCATCTCGTTTTATTAAGTTTTTAAGCTCATTTTCAGTTTTGGAAAATTGTGTTTAAAAACTGATCTTGAACGACAATATCAAGGTCAAAGCATGAGATTAAATTGAAAGTATTTTTCCTGTTCTTATTTACTGTTTTTTGTAATTATATGACAATAATGATGCAAAAAGAATACGGACAAAACTTTTAAAGTTGGGTTATTGCTAAAGTTGGTTAAGTTTTTCCTTAAGAATCTAAAAATAACCAGGATGTTTGTTTACCATAAATCCGCACAAACGCGCGTGTGGGGACCCATTCGTTTTTGCTTGCAAAAAAATCATATGTGTAGATCAAATGATGTGTATAGTAAATTGTAAATATCTGACAATGATTGTGCCCTATTTTTACTGATACCAAATCGCATATGCATATGTGTGGGGACCCATTAGATTATGCTTGCAGAAACAATCATGTTATAAAGTGCCAGGAAAAAGATAGGGACCCAATGCCAAATATATATCCATTATAAATATAGTAAATGGTATATGTGATACATCGTTAAATATGATGTAGTATATATAAACTGGCAATATATAGGAAAACCACTATTCTAGTTCGTATTTGATTCTAGCCACATTTTGCCAGATCGCAGAAAACTAGCATCAGGCGCATTATTCAGCTCAAAAATATGTAATAATTGGACTCGTTTGCCAGTACTTTTGAAATCCAAGCGTCTCTGCGGGCCACACAAGCTTTAAAGAAGGTTGTCCACCCCTGCTCTACAGACATCCTAAACAAGTATTTCAACTTCACAATTTTAATAAGTGGTCAGGCTAAAGCCTTTTTATTGATTTTTGGAACAAAGATGAGATGCGTCAAAGTGTTTAGGAAATATAAATGTCTTCTGGAAAAATAGGAACATAATTTTTAGTCTATTCTTTTTTTCAGATCAAAGTTTGGTTCCAAATGCTATGGCAGCTTACATAACAAACTTCTTTGGTTGCCGAGAATGTCGGATTAACTTCATGAAGGAAATTAAGCAAATGCCATACAACAGTTCAACTGGTCCTTACAGTGCTGTTCTGTGGTTATGGAGAATTCACAACAGTGTCAATGAAAGGTATCCATGTTGGCAATGTTTGTACTTCAAAGCTATGTTTGTACTTTAAAAGTACAAATTCAATTAAATCCCTAGTCAAACTCTATTTTATCTGTTGATTGAAGTAGATTGTAAGTACTGCAGTTATACACCTGTGATGATTTGACCTGTGATTTTTGAACAATGTCTTATGTGTTGTAGGCCCCTTTTCCTCATTACAGTGTTTCGTATCCTTGATGTGAAATATCTGTATGTTTAAAAATCAGTTTTGCCGCAGGTTACATTCCAACTCATCAACAGAAGACCCAGCTTTTCCAAAACTCCAGTTTCCACCGATGGATATGTGTCCAAGTTGTTACGCTGCTGACAGGGTATGGATAGAAAACAATGTTGCACAATATCTCATCACAAGGTACTCCCAGATCAATGTGGCCCTGGATTACTTAAACTTCAACGTCAGTTTAACCGAAGATGATAAAAAGGTAAATACAGCCATCTTGTTTTTTCTCAGTAAAAAATACACGAAATGACTTTTTTTGTTAAATTTAAATGAAATTAAAAAAAAAATTAAGGAGTTTTAGGAAGAATTGTTACATTTTTTAATTACACACTGGTAGTGCTTTAAATTGTCAATCATTAAGTTCAACTTGTTTTTAAAATTCCATTCTGATTTTTTATCCACAAAGCAAGTTACCGAAGAGTCAGAAATTGAATCACACAAATCTGCTGTTTCCAATCACACGGAAGTAGCAAATGAAACCCAAAATGCAAGTCAAGTTTTAGAAAACAAAGATCTTGAAACAGAATCTGACCTGGTGGAACTACCTGCCAATAAAATTTCTGCTCTTACACCAGTTACTAATCCTGTAGCTCAAAATCATTCTCAAGAAATACCAATTTTGCTTCCTCGTGTTTTTAAAAACATTACTTTGAAAAACCGGGACAATTCAGATCAACAGTATTTAAACCCAAATCTTTCTCATGGAGAATTAACAAAAAATGTTCAACGAAATGCAATCCCAACTGATGAAAGTTTTTTGTCTGAAGCAGGAACAGAAACTGTATTAGCTAAACTACAAGATGATGCTGACTTGGACAACTTAATACCACATTCAGTGGAACCCAAGTTAACAGAAGCTGAGAATTTCGATGTCCCAGTAATGGGCCAAATCCCCCCTCCTATTGTTCAGCAAGAAAAAATCAACATTCAAGAGCTAGACGAATATGAATCTGATATAGAGGACCAGATTGTTCCACAGATCTTGCAAAGGAATGATGTTGAATTTGCAAAGCCTGTGGAAGTAAAGAAAAAAGTGGAAAGTGTGCTGCTTGAGGCCTTGGTTCGTCCTGTAGCCAAAAAGTTGATTAAAGAGGTATAATTCGTTCAGAAAAGCAGAAGTTTAGAGGCGGTAGAAGTTAGTTGCTTTTTGATGGCCAACTTGAACTGGATATTATAGTATAGTACTCCAGTGTAGATAGTAGATACTTCAACACTAAAACTAACAATATGATTTAGCCATATTGTATGTGTATTCATTTGCAAAAGTGTTGGTTCAAATTAAAATGTTTTTGAAAAACAATTCATTGAAACAAAACTCATCGAGAGGCTGTCTCAAATTTAATACCAAAAGGTAAACATGCTAATAAACATACATCAAAAGTTTGGTAATAGCTTAATTTCTTGGTTTTTGTCGTTTTTGGCCGAATTGTAAAATGTGTGAAGGGCTTCACTTGTATCTGAAGTCTAAACCAGTGGTTCTCAATCGGGGGTCAGCGGACCCCCAGGGGTCCGCAAAGCGTTTTCAGGGGGTCCGCGACAACTTCCTAATTTTGCAGACAACGATATTGATAAAGTGCTATTTATAAAATATATCTCAGCGTTTTAAAATAGCATGAAACTTGTTTTAAAATCGTTCTTCATACACGACAAACCAAAATGCATTGTGACATTTTAACCCCATTGTGATGCAACATAGGTAAATTTTCAGTGGCAAACAATGTCACATCACAATGTAATGGCTCTTTATTATTGAGTTCCGATGTCGCAACCCAGTCAAAGTGATTGAAATTTTGGTCCTGGACGAAACGTGGTTGGTATTATCTGCACCTTTTTTGGGTTGCTTAATAAAAAAAGGACAAACAATACCAAAACCTTCAAAGGGGTCTGCGATTAGCTTGACAGTACCAAAACGGGTCCGCAAAGGCAAAAAGGTTGAGAACCAATAGTCTAAACCTATAAATATACACCCATGTGGGGACCTATTTATTCCTTCATGCTAAAACAATTATGTTGTTAAATAACAGGTAAAAGAAGGGAACCATTTAACATATAGGAACAAATGTATGTCTGTTGTTGGTATGGAAAACGGTGTATGTAATAAATCAGTAGACAGTTTTCTCTTTTTCTAATTCAGGTTTAAGATGAAGGTTTTTACCAGGGTGAACTACCATCTTACAAGGGAAACTGTTCTGTGGTTTTATGTATTGAGTTGTATAATGTGGTGTGTCAGCAAATACAATACAGCTGCCATATTGTTTTTTTTCTCAAGGCTTCCCGTTTAAAAGCTTTTTTTAAGTTGTAAGTACACTTATCAGGAACAAATTTTGCTGTAAAATTTAACTGCTTATGGTCAAATAAAGATGCTTTCATCGCAATTTGTATTTTTGGTTTTATCCTAGATTTACAGTCCTTCCAAGGGTTTGATACATTTTCTTTTTAAACCAATTGTTTGACAGAAATGGTGATGATAACTTCTTTATGGAATGCTCAATTTTTATGACTACTTTTATTGTGTCCAATATTAATTGAAACAACTATGTTTAGTAAATTTTTTATTTAGTTGCAAAAACTTTTTGCTTCTGTAGTTTAATTCGCCAATCATTTAGTATAGAAAACTAACTTTTAGTGCATAAAGCAGTGTTTTACATGCTTTGCTTATTTCTGTTTCTGCATTTATTTGCTTTAAACAGCTTTGGGCTTCTGGTTTGAAATTTGTTTTGAAAAAATATCTATGGTTTAGCTTAGCCGTGTTTATTAGAATTTGTTTAAACCTGTTTGAAATGCTTTGATGTTGCTTTGTGTATATAGACCAAAACTTAATTATGTTATTTTTGCAGTTTGAGAAAAAGGACAAATTGCCAGAAACTAAAAATGAGATCTGGGAAGCAAGACTCCAAAATGCTCAATCAAGCTACAATGGAAATCACCATGAAAATAATGATAAACATCCGTTCCATCCTCGTGCACTTGGATCCAACATTATAGGTCGTCGAGGTGTTGGTTCAATCACTGGTAGCTTTCGTCTTCAGCTTGGTTTTAGTCAAATTGACTTAAATCTCTGTGTTGTAATTTGGCTTGTTTCAGTTGGCGGTGCACTATGTCTGTTCTGGGGTTACAAATGTCGACGAACTTTGTTTTTTCGAAGAAAGAACTATAAGCATGTGCTGTAAATAGGTAACTCGGTGGTGGTAGGCTTCATCCAAAATACTTGTTTGTCAGTGGGCAAGAGAAAGTCCACAAATAGTGATGGTGAAATCTTTAAAAAGGTTTCGAATTTTTAATTATGCTTGGATAGGTAAAAACTTAAACCTCACCTTTTTAGTATTAGGTAACCTGACTGAATTTTGAACGTTTTATATGTTTTAATTTTTATGTGTGGTAACGAAACCCTTTTCTCCTTAGCCAAACCCAGGTTTCTCAGCACTGTTGGGCATCCTGTGGTCATGTACAGTAAAGTATATCCGGGTATTTTAAATCCTCTAAGTTTAAAATTTGAAAATCTTATTTACAGAGTACAGACACAAATAAATTATTCAATTAAAGACAGTTTTGCACTTGTAATAGAAAAAATAGTCATTTTTTTGGCTCAAAGTTGGCTGGAAACCTAGTCTTGGCAAAGCTATCATAAACAGTACCACTGTTCACAAAACTGCATAAAATTGCATTAGTCATATTTAATTCAATTGATTAGCTAGCAGACTTCCATCTACATTGTTTAGCCTTCTGTGGATTGATGTTGGTGTCTGTAACATACACAAGGTGGGCTAAGGGCAGATATGCCTAAATTTTGACTTGGTGTAAAAATGTGGTGGGTCGTTTTACATGATATTGACTATGTGTAATACTGTATAATTTATTGTCATTTTACTGAAGCAATATTTTTCTATGCTTACTGTCATATAAGGCAGTGTTTCTTAACCTTTTTAGCGCTCGTACCCTTTGAGCTTTCATGAAATTTTCTCGTACCCCTACAATGGTCTACAATGGCCAACGAAAGTAAATAAAATTGTAATAATAGGAATTAAACTCAGTGTATTTATAAGTTATAAGTCTTGTAAGTTCAACAATATTTACAGCACACCAACAATCAGTCAAAGACATATAACAAAGTAACTTGTTACGCGTTCTTCACAAATATGCCTAAATAGTATACAATTTCACACTGCATGTCGTACCCCCTGCTTTGGTGCTTCGTACCCCCAAGGGGTACACGTACCCCTGGTTAAGAACCCCTGATATAAGGCATATATGTGAGTTTTTCAAAAATAAGCAAAATTTTAGTTTGAAGCAAGGAAAAGTATTTTTGTGAACTTAATTCTTGAAGCTTTGTTAAATTACAGAAATATTCTGACCTTGGTTTGTATCAAAATTATTTTATTGAAACAGTCCTTATCTACTGTATTGTTATAAGTGCGGTCCAGACTTTTTTACCTGCAAAATATTCATGCGTACTAATATATGTACTTCGCACTTTTTTTGTTTGTTTCATTTTTGTGTGTTTGGACAGGCAACAAACTGTTTTATCTAACCAAGAAATGTGCGTTTAAGGTTTACCATAGTTTGTCTCCTTTTTTATTGAAGCCTTGCCACTTGGTATAAAGTTTTAAGTAAGTTCAATTGCCCCATAAAGTCATTTGATTTTGCACCAATGTTATGCACTATTTTGTTGAACTTATCAAAACAGTTTAAAGCCTGTTTTTAAAGCTTTTTACCCACCTGATGATAGGCGTTGTGTTTATATTATCATTTTTTGCTTGAAAGTCACATTTAGGACACAAACTGCTACACATGTTTAGATTTTCATAAAAAACGTGTAAGTTTCATCCAGGCAAATGTGTAAAATCCCTTGCTCCCCATCTTTGCAATGTATTTTTTCCTTTCTATGTTTTGTGTATGTTTTCCTGTGACTTCAAACTGTAGTGCAATAGTAGGATCTTTCTATTATAATATGCCCTGCTTGCTAGCAAACTTTCCTCTATTCTCGCGTAAGCCTGTACAAAATTTTGGGTAGGTTTTTTTTTAAATTGTGTCAAGCTGATGTTGTTGTACTTGCAATAAGGAACATATTTTAAAGTCTCCATCTGGTTTGTCATAACAATTTTCAAATTAAACTCAATTTTAATTTTCTCTTGTTGCAAACATCTATTGTTTTACTGATCAGGGTTGTGGTGAATAAAGAAAGCTTTGTAAAAAATGGTGAAAATTATTGTGTCATGGATGTTTGTGATTTATTAGGGTATGTAGTGCTTAGATTTTAAATAGTAACATATTTTAGTGAAACTAACCTACAGCTATTTGTTTCCTTTCATGGCAATGCTAAAATCAATTGTTGGTTTCAATTCACTACTTTGGTTCGGTAGTGTTTTTGTTATTACAACTGTAATTTCATTTCTAGTCCTGCAAACTGCTGACCAAAAAACTTACTATTGTATCAATGTCAATTGTTAAGAAAATGCTTGTAGGCTATATCACCAAAACAAGATTCGCAATTGTTTCAAAAACCTATGCCTCTACATTTTTGTTTAAGGTGACTGAGACGCCTCCTTGGGAATATAACTTAAAATTTGTAAACCTCGAACAACTTAAAATCGAGCAAAACATTATATCTTGCATCACACAAAGCGGAATTACAACCATAAACACTATATATTTTCAATTAAACGCAGCAGTTCCGAAACACAAAATTGCGACATTCAAAATGTGTCGTGTGGAACACAACGGGCAAATTCATGCAAAAAAGGACACAGAAAAAAGCATGCACTTTAAATTGATGAGTGGATGTAAGAGAAAATCGAAATTAATATACATCATGTATGACAAGTGAAACAATAAATTGAAAAAAATAATCAAATCGTATGTACGGGTTCAAAAGATAATACTGTGTTTTGTACAAATGATACACCAAAAAGTAAACTAGTTTCAAAGGAAAAGTCGAGCACCTCTAGTGGTCATAACACGTCTACCCATAACAGCGCTCAAATGCATGCAAATAAGGCTATACGTCACAGCATTTAACGGAACATTAAAACATATTTGATGGTTACTGCTTGATAATCTCATAGATTCAGATCGCAGATGTTGTCGCACACTTTTTCTATGACGACACGACGTATGTCATCGATGACGTCCAAACTTCCACCGACAGGCAAAAACACCTGCAAAAAATGATAGTTTATGAAAGATCCGAACTGCACATGCAGGTAAAGTACATGGCAAAAATTCAAGTTAATCAGTTTATGTTATCAACTGTAGTTTTGGACTAACACACGATTCGCAATAATTATTGGGAGTTTAAAAACTGTGGTTGTCTAAAAACTATTGGCCTCATCTAAAGTTTGCTCTTAATTAACAAATGTTTTTTTTTGCAAACTTGCATTCCTCTTTAACATTAACTTCGTTACTACGTCTTATATCATCAACATTTGTTCGTCAAGGCTACCGAAAAAGCAAATCCCGATATCTAGACATATTTACAGGCTCCGAACAGGAGTGATAAAGTAGGCTTATACATAGTTGTGACAAAAGCTTAAATACACTTACGTTGCGTTCGATGCCGCCTGCAACATTCACCAGATGATCGAATTTGAATGTTGCTCCAAGTTTTTCAGGTTCAACAGCCACAACCAAAACCTTTACAAAAAAACAATTGATTAACAATTTACCATTACCACTGTAGTAAACAAATGTTATAAATTTTACCGTAACGTCCATAGCTTGAAGTTTCTTGACTGCATCAGGTACATTGTCGTCAAATCTGTGGTTCTGGCCGTCGGTGATAACGAGCATTATGTCTGGAGTGTTATTTCGCTGCCCGTTAGATGGATGAAAAGCGACATCGGCTGCAAAGTGCAAAGCCAATCCAGTCCAGGTTCCTGTCAAGGTAAAAAGTTGGTTGTTATTTACAATTTAGGCAATTTTTAATCCCCACTCAGATATAAAAAACACAAAGTCGTAAGTTCAAATCTTTAATATCTTTGTTAATGCATTGTTAGATTGTATCTCTTTTTGTAATTGGTCGACATTTTGTTGGGATTTTATCTTGGTACAAATTTTGTTTGTTACCTTTGCCGTCATGTGGAATGCGGTCAATTGCACTCTCCATGCTTGTTTGGTCGTTTCCATTATCCAACTGGATTTGACTATCTTCGTCAGGTTTGTTGTTGTAACGGAATATAGCGAAGTTAGTCGATTCTGGTCCAATGAAGAAGTATCTAAACATAAGATCAAATTGATAAATTACATCAACGCATACATTTGACATGCAAGTCACTGTGTTTTGCCCAACTTTAAGAAATTCGATTTCTTTTTGATGGGGTTGGCTTATATTTTAGTTTTTACAAAGTTGAGAAGCGGAACGTAATGTACAAAGATCTGTGCGTACATAGCACAACACGAGTCGAAAACAATTTATGTTTTGGTGACTGGCCCTACTTGTAGGGTAAAAAATTACGTTTCTAAATGAGCATTTTGTTGATGCTTTTTGGTATCTTGTAAAAGTACATGGATAAAAACAAAACCTGCCTGAGCTAATGTACTAAATAACACGGTGCATGAGCAAACCGTGATGTAACCTGGTAAGCAAGCAACGTGTAAGCCTTGTTTTTGCGAGCCTAATTAATCCCATAGCTTCACCTAATTGCATTGACGGGTGGCGATTAATATAACTCGGCCCGGAGGTTCGCCAACCAACGCACAGTTGTAAAAAAGCAAAAATATCTGACGTTTTGACTCCTGGCGCTGAGAAGCGATTTATCACGTGATAGAGGTTCATTAAAGCGGAACGGATTCATGTTTGGTTTAAAACTTGTGACCCCGCTGTACGGTTTATGTATTATTACAATCAGTTTTAGATTGTTTTAAAGGCCAGGTTATTGTTTCTCACGCAAAATTTGACAGTTGAGTATTCAGTAATTGCTGATCAGTGGTTACTAATCTGTTAAATTCAGGGTAATTCAACAGTTTTCACCTAAGTGATTGATAAATTGGCTGGGTGATGATTTAAAATACTTAATAACACTGAAAAAACGGTTTTAAAATTGAAGGAACTTGTGTGTGTCGATATCCAACAATCTTAAATTAAATAGTTGAATTGTATCAACTTGTCTATTCAATTCTACTTGTCCATTTGGCTCAAGTGGGTCTTGTTTTCTATGATAGTTGTAGAATAACTCACTTTACGAGTCTTTTGACGAATGCTCTCATCTTGAACCAGGATCGTGATGTGATGCTGCTTGATGAATCCATTGCAATGACCATGTCCATTGGTGCATGGGGTGGGCAAGGTTCTGCAAATATAATTTTTTTGTTTGCCAACGTTTGGATGTCAATGATAGTTTTTCAGTATAATCTCAACTAAACTAATTGTCTCTAAGATTTGTTAGTGTTTTACACAAGCAAATTTGACAAAAATAAGATGTAAATAGTTGCAATTGAATTGTCAAGTGTAATACAACGGGAATAACAATTAGTACACCAGTTACACATGCTCTCATGAGCCAATAAAAATCTTTTTCAACATAGGACAAAATCAAAACAGTTAGTTTACTCAGAAAGATGTCTTACTTCTGCAGCATGGCGGTTCGCTGCTCCATGTCTGGTTGACGCGACAAGTGACTTCGTCAAAAGTTGACGGGAACAACACGTGACTATCGTCACGGCACGTGACCTCACAGGTCGAGTTGACTTCGAAGTTTTCGCTGCACGTCACAATGGCATCGGGAACGGTGAAAGGGTCACAAGACAAGGCTGCAATTTTTGAAAATTTAGCATGGGAATAATGTACGTACCAACGCAAAAATCCAATGTTAAACAATGCATCTGCAGTTTTACTATTTATCAATTCACTTACGTTCACAGCGCGGAAATTCCCGATCCCATTGTGCAACTCCATCGCCGTCTTCATCGAAACACGTGACAGTTGAACTCTCGGTGGGGGTCACACCAAAACCAGGGGGACACATTGAGACACAACTACTGCCAAGTCGGTTGCCATCACTACACCAACGGCTGATGACGTCGTCCTCCGACATTGGGGGTGCGTCACACATGATTGCTGTCATGGAAAATGAACTTTTGTTAATGTTGTTTTTATTATTTGGTCCTAATCAATATTGTGGTAGCGCGTTACACATGTATTGATATAATCTTTGCTTGCGCACACCTATGCTGAGCAATAATTGAGTGCTGTAGAGCAAACAATGTTTTTAACTTCATAATCATGTTTTTCACACAACAGTCACGCAGATCAAATAAAGATTTTGATTGTCGCGTGTTTACGAAAACTTCATCGCAGTATGCGCTTGAACCGGCGACAAACCTCGCACGCAAGACACCGTCCGATCTTGACCCCTGGCTCTCTGGGTCAGTTCAGCAATTATGACGCCATAATGAACCATGTAAGGTTTCGAAAGTTCAAATAATATTGTATAGGTTCGTGTGATATGGCGAATTTTACATTATGAACGGATTTAAAACACATTTATAGAATGGCAAAAACACTCAAAATGCATTTTACAATAAAAATTAAAAAAGACGCCCCATAAAGTGTGGGTTATAATAAAATAGCATTAAAACTTGACCTCAGTTCATGTATTTATGGCTTATTGGTTTTAGACTAACCAGAAACTACTTGACACCAGAATCCTAGATGCACTTCGCATTTTGGTAAACATTTCATTGTGGAGCAGTATGTGAAACGTTTCATTTAGATGTCGCGCATTGAGACTTAGCGCTCGCGAGTTAACGACGCATTTCTAATGTAGCACAACGTGAGCACACGAGCCGGATCATTGGTGTCAAATTTCTGTTGATTTACCTTACAAATTATCCTTGGCTCTTTGCTTAAGTGTTAGGATATAATAGATCAAATAGCCGAAAACAACTTTGAGCCATAATAACAAGGTTGGATCACAACTGTAGACTGGTAATTGCCTGACAAGCGACCGCAAGATTTCGGTGGGTCATTTGAGTTCATTTTCAGTTTCTTAGGCGTAACAGCTTGATTACGCGGTCAATTTAATCTGTTACATCTCATACTCTTTTGTGTTTAAAAAAGTCGGCTCTTTAATGTTTAATTGAGAAATTAATGCACGACAAGCTTCACATAAACGTATTTTCAAATCTCGGTCGACTATTTGAACGTTGTAATGATAAAACAAAATAATTCAAACTTTCAAAATTTTTGGAGGAACTTTTACAAATATTAACGTTTCTTGATAAAGCTATTGGGATTAACCTAGTCATATACTTCGAAACTTTGCAAAACAAAAGGTAACTTACATAACAAGAAGACAAACTTCGAAAATCCTTCTTTAAAACTACACTTTAACATTTTGGGTCACAAAAAAGCCAATCCATGTTTGGTATTTCTTCGCATTAGGTAAGTTACCGCTTTCCGTACAATATTTTGAACTGAAACCTTTCCCCCATTTGTTCTGCTCTATGCAAGACAAATTTAAAGGACTTACGTTTGCAAATAGGTGCTTCCCCAGACCATTTAAGAATAAGTCCCCCTTCGCCACTTGACTCGCACACGCTGAGGGATTGTCCGGGAGTCAAGATCAGCATTGGACTGCCTGAATCCACTACATATCCTTCGTCACACTCGAATAAGCACCGGGATCCGAGGCTATTTCCGTCTGAACACGTGACGACGCTGTTCTCTGTCGGCTCGTAAATTTCCGGGCACACAAATCCTTCGTGATAAACAATAAAAGCAGTGTTACTATTATGACTCTAATTTCTTTCATGAGGTTATAACTTAAACGTACTTAACGTGAGATTAAATTTTAGTGTTTATGTTAGTTTAAGAATGCAGTCTTAAGATTATAAGTATTAATAAAAAAATATGTTTTTAGCTTATAAGTTATTATATTTGTAGGTTTGATATAGATTCAGAGCGTAAATGAGTTTGGGTTCTGTACCTTCGCTTTCAAGTTCTGCAAGTTCTACATCTTGCCACAAATACATTCCATCAGGTTGTTTCACACATCGGCGTCTCACAGGAGGCTCCATGGGTATCTTTTCGGCATGGTTAATTGCACAAACTGATCCTGGACTTTCACCGTTGGTGCAAATCATTTCTGGAAACTCTATGCTCGAATCTTCCATCTGACCGCATTTGGCTGTAAAGAAATAATTTTGTTTGCTTTTTAAGTACAACTTAAAAGTTTAAAAATATGCAGTCGATTTAATCTTTTAATAGCGTTGTTCAAGATGGCATCAGAATTTTTTGGGTGTTTGTTAAAATTATTGCAGTAATTTTCAATTCAAGGGCGCCGTACTTAATTCACATTTTACACTGGCTACAAATTCACTTTTCGTATTTGTCAAACATAGCAGAGAAAATGCCTTACTTTGGGTTGGCATGGTATCCAATAAAATGGGTTTTTCTACCGGCACAATCTCGGGTTGCTCTGACAACCAGCATTGATCAGAATTGTCGTTACACATGTCGTCATGACAACAACAGTAGCAGAATGCGTTGGGGTGCTTGGGATTGCAAACTGCGGGGTTCTGCAAAAGTAAGAAACAAGCGGTGTCAAGATGTTTACAAACAAATTCGAAAGCGCCCATAGGGTTTTGTTACATCACAATGACAGATGACGTAAACAAAATGTTGAAATCATGTCACAGGAAAAAGAGAACCCAAGTATTTAAAAGTGTAGTAAGTATTAAAAGGTGAAAAGACTTTGCCTAATCGACTTCTATGTTACATTATTAAGTAACGACCATAAACCGTTAAGTTTCCTAACAAACAAATGCGATTGTGTATACATTTACAACTAAATTAAAAAAATATACCTGCAACAAGTTGTTCAGACATGCTTTCTTCTGCTTGCACAGCTTAGTAATCATAATTTGACGGTTCTTGTATCTCACGACAGTCTCGCAGGTTTCCTGGTAAAAACAAAACATCGATTCCGAGTATTTCAAAACTACTCATGTTACAAACGAAGTTTGGCTTTGAAACCGTGATAGCAATTTCGTTTGTCAAATTTAGGCAAAGCTTTTGTTGAAACTGTAAACAGCTTCTTTTTGAAAAAGCTTGTTTTTAGTTTTATCATGTTAATCAAGCAACAATCGTTTGGGTAAATTGAGAAATGTTGTTCTATGAAATAAACAAAATGCTTATGATTTTACCTGGTTGTCTTTGCAAGTTTTAATGGTTCCATCCAGCATACATTCTTCATCTGAACCAGCGTTGATGCATTCATAGCAAACTCGGGCTACGAAACAAAAACGATTCAAAAAAGGGTTACGTAAATATTACAAAAATGCAACGAACAATCAAATCATTGTTATACTTGACGGTTACTTCACACTAACGATACGAGTTAAGGAAATGTGAAAAGCAATCATACAAACTAAACACCGTTTGAAAAAAAAAGTATTAAAGAATAACACCGTTTGTATATACATAAACGTTTTTATACAATTTCTATGTTGTTTACAAACCTGTTGCTAAGGTAGTTATCATCCAGATCGTCAAAGACGCCAGGAATACAATTTTCAAATCCATTGCAGTTTTGAACAGTTTTACGTTTTCTACCTAAAAACTTCCTATTGTGGACTACATAGGCAACGTACAACCACCGTCAGTCGATTTGCATTTGACTCCTAATCGGCGCAACCTTCTAAGCGAGTGACTTGAGCAGCCCGCGACGTTACATTAAATACGTTCGTCTCGGCACAGAACTGTTGAAATTACACGCTCCCTAAGACAATGTGACTGTCTGGTGCACACCACGTCTGTGACGTCACAGTTACCACAGTTACCTTGCAAACGAGCACCTGCCTTGTGACCCTGATGTAAACAGTAGTTACCCGCAAATTTGCTACGATATTTTTCCTATCGTGTTCACGACAAGTAAACACACATGCGATTGTTATGTTTGCAAACAGTTGGTTTGTAAAGCGGTCGTTAACTGTAATACAAGTTTTTCAACGAGCTAATGTAGTATCTGTAATAAAATCCCTAATAGCGCAAAAACATATGCCCACCCATTACGCTTATTTGTCAAAACGATAGGATGATTTTTAAATTACATTAAAATTCCTAACTTTTACTAATTTTAGATTTTTTTCGATTTAACGAACATAATTATATCGTTCAAAGACAACAAAATTATCTAACGATACTTTATGTAATTAATCGTTTAAAATAATTTTAGAAAATATGTTGGCCTAATTCCACCATCGCATTGCTGTCTTAACACATTTCAACCGTTTAGTAGTACTAACTAAAAACGTATAGTAAATATTACGCCTATTGTACGTTTGAACTTATTTCCAACGTACCTATTTTCCCAACCTTTTCTTTGCATCTGGTTACTGTCTGTTAAGCGACTGAACCGATACTGTGATGTGAACATGAACTTCCTCGCCTTATATATCCCCAACGAAAGACCAATATCCATAAATCAAAGTCCAGACGTTCCATCAGACAAAACTAATAGTTCAATACTCGCCAGACAATGAGTCGTATGATTATTGCCCAACATAAACTTCCCAACGATATTGCTCACTTCAACAACCATGCAGCGTGTCTGCTATAAATCTTAACCCTAGCTGCAATGCCGGTTGCCTTTATAGTACTCCTTGAGTTTGTAGAACACGGCGGGCTTTAGCGTTAATAGGACGCAACAACAGACATACTACTAAAATCACATTGTCAGTTGTACATCTATTTAGCATGACTCAGGGTCGGCATTTTATGTGCACCTGTTGAATCGATTAAAGAGTGTCCAATCACATCGTCGGCGTGTAGGATTTATTGGTTATTGACGTCTGTCTGATACAAACAAATCTTGTTTTGGTAAAAGAATGTCCAATTTTATTTCGATTTATCGGCGGTACCTCAACGCGATGACGTGGTGTGTTAAAAATATCTTTGTAGACAAACAAAGCATACTGTGCTGGTACGAAAGTTTTGATCGAAGAACTTGCAACAATCTGCAATACACACTATGCGGCCGGTTTTCAACCTGGGAGAAGTTTTTCCTTTTTCTCTCAAAAACGCTTATTACTTTTGTATGTAAAAAAGGTTTTCAGTTTTTGTGCTGTAGGATTAAAGCGACGAAAAATGTCTTGTATACCAATAAAAAGACAAGTCTTTCAAGAAATTGTTTAAGACAGCAAATTAAACAAACTTTGGCGCAAAAGGCAAAAGAAAAACAATGACAAAAATAAAAAATGTGCAGCATCCACGCATCAAAACAATCTTTTAAACAAATTTATTACGTATATTTCAAAATTAAAACCATCAATGAGTTTTGTGGTTATTCAAGGTGTTTTAACTCATATCCGGGCGTTCGGATTCGCAACAGTCAAACATGATGTGGCTAAATGTCGCTTTAAAATACGTCACAGTTAAAAAGCAATTGAACGTGTTTAAACACCGAACTATGTTTAACGTCTGACAGAACTGTGGAAAACATTTAGCAGACACTTTTGGAGATTTGTAGCATAGATTGCTTGCCAAAGTTATGTTTGTAGGTACAAATTAACCAACGTTAGGGGATTTTGGCGCCATCGTTTAGTATTATTATTTACCGTTTGTGTCCGCCGGGTGGTAATGGTTCGCTTTTTTAGTGTTAAAATTGACGTTTTAAATGCACTTAAGTACCCCTAAAACTGAAGAGCTAATCTGCCCCGTTATTCAGTTACATGTGAAAGCGTTTGTGTGTCTTGATTATAACCTAGACAAGTTAGTCAATATGGCAAGAAGGGCGTGTCGACGATGAAAGTTGTCTTGTTTATATATATATATAACATTTTAAAATTTGTACTAAATTAGAAGCATTGTAGCGATACTATCTATTACTTGGTCAGGAATACAGCATAAACATAACATAGATGAAATTTGGCGCGTTTTTAATTGAGGAAAAGACACGTGGTCGCTGACGCCCCGTTAGGTTTTTTGTCGCCTCCGAAATCAACGGATTTACACCTTTTCTAAATTGTTGCTACAGACCCAATATTGCAATGAATAAATATGCCAACACACAATGTTGTCTGTACATCGATAACTAAACTTGTAATATTTATGTGTTTGATGTTGTTTATCCGTTGTGACGAGTATCAATCTAATGGCAATGGGGAAAACTATCAGTCACAAATCTATCTCAATGGATCCTCACACTTTGAATCGAACGCTTCGTCCAGTTTGCTAAAGTCACGTTCTGGTTTGAGCTTCAGAACATGCAAGCAGAATGGAGCGATTTTTAAACAGGTTTGTCAAAAGTACATCATTACACTTTTTGAGTAGTTATATTGGCATTGTTTTGATTCTTGCAGATTGGTCCTTTTGGACAGATATTAATGTATCTACGCAATGGAGCATTGTTTCTTGACGTTTCAACTGATGAAGACACAAATACTGCCACTTTGAAACATATGGTGCCAATGAATCAATGGATCAATGTAGAGTTTTTAAACAGAAGATACTTGCAAGTAAGTTTTGATTTGCATACAAATTCGCTTTTGTTTTATGTGGTAGCTGCCAAACCATCAATTGTTGGTAACTTGTATCATAAAGTACATATGTAGCTATTTCGTAAACTCAAATTTAGTGTAGTAAACATATCTTTTTTTTACATGACAAAGTAAAAATACCTCAAATTAGTTAAAATAGGTGGCGTTTCAAAAGTTGATTTTTTTAGAGGCAAAATCTTTCAGTTTTGATTGGAAGCACAGCACATGACTTTACCCTGCCTTCATTTGATTTGACCACAACAAATCAAAGTCATTATAAAAACATCTTTGGCAACAATGATTGTACGTTATACCACTTTTTTGGTCTTGATTGTAATTTGTTTTATAATCAGTTTTATCTGCAACTAACTGTGTTTCTAAAGTTAATAAATTTACATGTCTTGATGGCATGAATATTTATAAGTTTAACTCAAGTTTATTGCATAAATTATGCAAATGTCTCTATCATTCCTTTCTTTAAGATGGAAATGACAGCTTTGTGGGCTGTTTGGCTGAAGGTCCAAATTTGATGTTCCACGGTGACCCCACAGGCTTGACAATACAATCTCATAACTTTGTGTGGGGATGTCCTTTAAATGATCACTTCACATGCAGTAAGTGAAATTTTAGTATGTTTATTAGTATGCAATCATACCTAAAATAATTTTGAAACCAAAAGATGATTAACTGGTAGTGATGGAGATGTAATTAATAAAACTAATATGCAAGTATGATATCAAAGAAATCTGTTCAACATCATATTAAGGTTTGAATCCATGTGACAGCAACCCATGTTTGAATGATGGCTCTTGTCATGCCACTGAAAAGAAGTTCACATGCTTGTGTCAGAAAAGATATAATGGAACACATTGTGAAAAAGACTTAGGTGGGAATTACTACAAAAACTTTGTTTTGACACTTAACCATTGATTTTTGGTTGCAAACATTTTTAACCAGTTAAATTTAAGTGGGAATCAAATGCAAAAGTGGCATGCTAAATCGTATCAAAATTTAAAGGACAACTTTGCGACTTAACAAGTTCAAAGTGTATGAATAATGGCACTTGTGTGGAAGTGGGAAGTGGCAGTGAAACTATATGCAACTGTTCTCCTGGTTTCTATGACAACAAATGCAACAATTCCGGAATTAACCCATGTTTGAGCAACCCTTGCCACAATAAGGGTTCATGTGCCTCTAAAGAAAATGGAGAATTTGTTTGCTACTGCATATCAGGTAAACTATTTGAAAGAGCTGTAAAATGGTTTGTGCAAAAGGTTAAATTTCCTAGGATTTACTGGAATTCAGTGTGAAGCAGACATCAATGAGTGTCTCTCAAGTCCATGTCAAAATGGTGGGACATGTGAAGAATCCATAATTGAATACAGGTTTGTATGTGACATTTCAACAATGAAAACATTTGCGTAAATTCCTTGCTTATTGCAACTAGTGTAACGGATCTGTGAATGAAAAAAACTAAAAGCAGGAGTTGGTAAACATAAATTTATGCAATTAGTTTAAAGGGATGAACATTTTTTTAATGCTTAACAGATGCTTATGCAATGGAACTGGGTTCACAGGCCCTCTTTGCTCTCAAGACATTAATGAATGCACAAAGAGTCCATGTCCTGAACAATCCACTTGTTATAACAGGTAAAAGACAACCCATATATTTGTAAATCACCTAAGTAAATATAGTGTTTCCAAAGGAAATTTTGGAATGAATTTTAACTATTTAATTTAATGCAACCTTTTGTGTAGACCGGGTGACTTTGTATGCTTATGCCCAGTTGGATATTCTGGCCGTTACTGTGGTAGAGAAATTGATGAATGTCTATCAAACCCCTGTATGCATGGAGGCACTTGTGTGGATTTGATTGGTAGCTTTGGATGCCAATGCCATGTTGGCTACACTGGTAAGAGGGTTGTAAATTAGCCAAACTACCTAAAAGTAATTGTATCTACTTGTTTTGTTTAAGGCTACTTTTGTGAAGAGGAGATAGACTACTGCCTGAAACATGATTGTAATATCCAAACACAGGACTGCAAAAGTGAACCGGGACGTTATTTCTGTGTGTGCAAAAAAGGATTTGCTGGTAAAAACATCAGACCATTACAACATTGAGTGTTGAAAAATGCATTAAACAATCATAAATGGGGAAGGAACTGTATTTTTTGTCTTAATTGATGCTTAAAAATATATTCAGTGGGCATACTTTAGTAAATAACTAGGAATTTATGAAAAGCTACAAAATCTATTGTTGATTTCCTATAGTAGAAAATCAACTTTTATTTAACCAACAAAGGCAAAACCGTAGCCACATGCTTCCATTTAGATAACACTTACTGTGGCGTTGTCTCGTTTAAACCTCTTGTCAATTGTGGAGTGTCATACACTTGGTTCCGTCCCTAACGCATAAGTCCGACAAAACAAAAAGAAATGAGGTGACCCTTTTTGTGATGAAAGTACTTGAATTCATGAATGGAATGACGAGTGGCTAAATATAAACGAAATTCAATTGTGAGACTCGAATTAAACCCAACGTAATTTCATTAAAGTTGTTTGTATGCTTTACAATTTTTGTAACTGCGGTGAAATTACATATTTTCTAGTTTTTAATCGCGAATCGGTGAAGAGTGTTTAAACCAGGGGTGTCCAACTCGATTACATCGCCGTGTCAATTTTTGTTTTAAAATATACTCGCGTGCCAACGTTTGGTACTTTTTCCAAACCATGTCTAAAACGTCTTAACGGTACGGGCTCAATCCGAATATTTGGCCAATATGTAGAACCATATTAAATGGTTAGAAAAAAAAACGTGTCGTCAAGTGCGAGTAAACTTGTTTATGATACTCCAGAAACCTTTTATTCTGTTTATGCGACACAAGATACGAATAGTTTGCAGGGGCACTGACGTAGAGTACTTTGTGTAACGTCGAAATCGCATCTTTGTTCAAGTTACGTCGGTTTTAAAACGTATTTCCAACTAACCACAAATGCGTTTGTAGTCACGTAATTAATTGAACTGACACCGATTGAAACGCAACAATTACAATTTTTTCGAAATAAACGGGCATTTTATTGCAACATAAGCATTGCACGTACACTCACGTTTTAATATTGAAACGTGAATTGCTTTTAAAAATGCAATTTAATCAGTGGGTTGTATAACTTTACTAATGATCATCTTTACCAAAGTCAGACTAAAGGCCAAGAGGAATCAATAGAAGCAAATTTAATTGCGTAACAAAATCCGAATGTTTACCATATGAATGTGCAAAAGCTCGCGTGCCATTTTCAAATGCTCTGCGTGCCACTTTTGGCACGCGTGCCACGTGTTGGACACCCCTGGTTTAAACCGTAAATCGTAACGTTTTAACTCAGTGGTGTCCAACTCGACAACACCGCCTGATCAATTTTGGTTTTTAAAAATGCTCGCGTGCCAACGTCTGATATTTTGTTAAACACGGGATAGTTTATCTGAAAATTATTTGATCGCTCTTGCGCATATAAATCTTCACTGCAGTTTGCAGCCAACTCTTCACGTGTAGGCTACTACTGTTACCCTTCGCCAGTTTTCCAACACGAAACAGAAACTTGTCTAATTTCGGTAAACAAACAATTCGGGCTAATTCCGTAGGACTCGTTAAGAAAAATTATGTCGTCGAATGCAAGAAAACTTGTTTTTGACGTCTAGGAAAAAACATACAAAAAGTTGATTGTGTGACAAATCCTAATGTTTAGTATCTGAATGTTTGCAAAAGCTCGAGAGACATTTTCAGTTGCTTTGCGTGTCACGTGTTGAACACCCCCGTTTTAACTATTTCTGATTTGGTTATTGTTCAGTGTAATTGTTTCGCCAAGTGTTCGTTCACCAAGCGAAGTAATTGATAAACTAATTGATAAAATCATTTAGAAAAGATACTGATGTGTTTGTTGATACTTGCCACTAGATGTCACAAGCGGTTTTTATGTAAATTTCAATCTAATTACTCCCAACAAAGAAACTCACAATCGATATAACTATTTGGCGTTTTTAATGGGTATTAAATGTTGGGACAATGTTATTTTCGAATTTTACAGGTTTCAACTGTTCGGAAATTAACGAATGTTCGAGCAATCCTTGTCGTAACGGAGCGACATGTGTGGATGAAATCAATCGATATTTATGTGAATGCGTTCCAGGATATAAAGGTTAGTGTGGTTGTATTGTACAACAAAAACAAAAGCATATGTTATCTTTTCCCACAATGCCCCTCAAAAAAAGGAAATGACACGCGTCAAAACAACAATATAAATTGAAGAATTTTGTCAAACACCCATCACAAAGTCGAAAAAAGACTTGAACATGTTTGGGTTAGGTAGGTAACCAATCCAAACTTACGCTACGTATGTGACTTTATAGTTTTCGTCTCAAGCTTGACCGCGAGTTTAGCATCAGCTCAAAATAGACACCAATTGTCCAGTTTTTTTTTCTTTTTTGCATTTGTTGCGTAACTTTAGTTTGGTGATTGTTATGATGTAGTTGTGTCGCTTTGTTTCCATAAAATAAGTAAACTGAAAAATCTATTGGCAGCTTTATTCCATAGGCCAGTGATTTTCAGCTTTTAGTACATCGTACCCCCTTAAAGTAAATGGCCGGACCCGTGGTTCCCTGCTTACTTATAAAAAGGGTAGACCAACTCGGCAGACTTAAAGTTAAGGAAGAAAGTCCAGAATTTATCAGGATAGTTTTTAAAAAAACTAACAAACGGTATAATTTTTAAAGAATTACACACATGAAGAGAATTTATGTTGCCCTAAAACAGTGGTTCTAAACTTTTTTTCTTGCTGCACCCCTTTTAAATCACCTACCAATTTTAGCACCCCCTTCTGTAATTGCTTAAATAACAAAACCATTGTAATTTAATTTTTATACAGCATCCCCGCACCCCCTAGGAACATTTCTTGTACCCCTTGGGGTTGCGTGCACCCCTGGTTATGAACCCCTGCCCAAAAAGGTGCACTCTGGATAGCACCAGTTGGGTATCGTTTAAAAATGTTAAATGGGTCTTGTGTACCTTAAAACGGACAGCACCAACTTCAAATCTTATAACACACCTAGGGAAATATATCAAATGTCGAATCACAAAAACAAGTACCTAACAGCAAATTGTTACAAAGTTAGTAAAGATTATTACAATTCAGTAGTAAATTCCACCAAAGCAAGTCTACAAGTAACGGAACTTACAGCAGCTTGAAGATAGAAACAAACGCAGATAGCGTACGAAATTGCCGATTTAGTCAAGAAAACTATAGCACCATTCGTAATAAAGCTAAATTTGAAAAAAAATCCAACGTTAACTCCAGCAGCAACTGCAAAAATGTATATATTGTAGATAAAAAACAAGTGCAGTACACACAAATTAAAAATAAAATCCTATCGTGCTGTTTAATTCCGTTGGCAACGGGGCTTAGTTTAACGCTCATTTCTAATCTGGAACAAAAACAAACCAGAATAATAAAGCAGTTTAAGTGAAAGATACCCCGCATAGCACGTCATAATGCTTGTTTATGACATCATTTTGATCGCCTGTGATCTTTGAATGGACACCCGCTGAGTGCATGGATGGATTGTGACACACAGCGTATGGAAAGCTGGTGAATGATGTCAGTTTTTGCCCATTTCTCATGATGCTGCATTACTGCATAGGGTATGTTTTAAAGGCTACAGGATTTATTGTTTTTTGAGGGAGAGTATAATTTATCCACTCAGATGTAGTGCAAAGGCCAAGTATTATATGTTTAATACACACTAGTTGTTATTGCTGAACTGGAAAATAGTCTATTTTGAAGCAAATTTGTAGCAAAGACTGGAGATATACCGAATCGGCAAGATTTGGCTTCGGCCGAAACCGAATATTCGGCAGTTTTGCTAAATAAATTCGACCGAATCAACCGAATAATTTAAGACGTCACACGAAGTCGTACGTTAAGCGTTTGACTTTAAGCAGTTTTTTGACCACAAAAACAGAGGTGCTACACAACAGGATAGATTTGTTTCAGTATTATTTCAATTCTGTGGGGCTTTACGTAGCCTCGGCAATGGTTGACAGTCTGCCAATAATTTGACTTTTCGTCTGCGTGGGAAAATGATAAAGTTTTAAAAATAGTAATAACTAATAATAGACGCGATTTTAGTTATGGCGCAGTTTGAAAGATTGTGTAGAGTGCCTTATTAAACAGAAAAGGCACGTTTCACGCTTTAAATTTGAGTTTGTAAAATCGCAATAAATTATTGGGCCGAAACCGAATTCGTCTTTGCAAAAATAGCCGATAAATCCGGCAAACCGAATATGGTACATCTCTAGTAAAGACAGGCCTTGCAAGCATTCATTTGAGATTTTGAAATAGGTCGTTTTTGTCTTTTGTGTTTCCGTATTTATAAGATATATTACAGTATAAGATGATTCACAAAAACTCGAAATAGGTACTGGATATGTCTATATTTAATACTGCAACTATAAATGTAGGCTACGTTAATTACATGAATATTCCATGACTGTAAATTACTTAGGTACTTTCACCTTTTTCTTAACCTACCACGCAAGACCACTGTTGTGTTGGATATCCGCCTTGCCTATAAATTATTTAAAAGTTAAAACCTTCATCCATGTGTTTATGCTTTCAGTAAAGTAAACTGTCAAAATTAACACACTTCATACGTATTCCGCTACATAAAAAGTGAACAATGTATTCATGAGACAAAAAATACAGACTATCGTGTGTTTATTACCCGTCGTGTTATTTTTTTCGCCTACTTCCATTTGTGTCCAACCTTCATTCGCACAAATTGTCTATCGTTACAAAACCACAGTTTTCGAGATTTTGGGATATCCTAGAAAGATTTTTGTCTAATTTTCTTGTTAACCACAATCTCACTTGACAAATGCATTATTTCCATACAAAGACAAGACATTTGATTGTTCAAAAAAAAACGTTTTCTTACCCAAATCCTTTTCAAAGTTAACTGTGTAAATTTTTGGGATGCGTTGGTTCTAGGAAGTTGCGTTTCATTTTCACCTCCCATGTCTCCAGTCTTGTACACATTGTTGTTATTAAACCAACATGTTGATGTCTTTACGAAAACATATGTTATTGCTGTAAACCGTGTAACTCAAAGTTCATGCACAAGGCGCTCATAGTAGGTTGCGTTTTGTTTAAAAGTATTGGCCGTTTTGTGGCAATTCGACCTTCGGTTGCCCTTAAGTTTAATGGTAATTAGTTTCCGCTATCAAACACCGTTTACCTTTCGGTACCGGATATTTAGTATTAAAACAAGGGCTTAAAGCTCATTTCCTCACCTTATGTCGGTCCTAGTACAGATTAGCTTTCCTGATGTTAACCGCCATTGTTTAGGTCAAGAGGGTAATTACAACCAGCTTGGCCGAACATAAAAAACAGTCCTTTTTGACATCACGATAATGTTTGTTTAGTATAGTAACTATGAATGTTGTCCTGGCTGTTTACTTACAGCTTTTGATGTTTATAGATTGGTTTTTCGAAAATATGGAAAGAACGCTGCCTATGACCTTTAGCTTTCCATGTCCGCATTATTATAATATGGCTTCATTAATTATGAAATCTGATATGGGGAATACTGGTTAATTACGTCAACGATATGATATTGTTTTTTTACAAAGACTTTGCAATTCAATTACAACATGTTTTTTTTCCTCTGAAGTTTAAGCAACTTTCGTCCCTAAGACGGGAACCAAATCCTGCAGCCTTTTGGCCAGCGAAAAAGGCAATGTTTTGTAATCGCATCTAGTGTCCCGTCTGTGCGCTGGTGCGTGCGTCTCTTATCGCCTCTTCAACGTTGATTAGCCGTCCGGCTTCCTAGCTTTCCAAACCGATTGTAGCGGTTAGTTGTTGAGTTATTTTGACACTACCCCACAGGACAGTATAGTCACACTGTTAAGAAGTTTTTGTAAGTGGTTATGATGTATTTGAGGGTTATGTTTTACATGACTAACGTGGATATGCAGAGATAATGGGCTTCTTTGGCAAATACCGCCCATGATCGCTGGTGTAAATTCGCTATGTTTTATTTATGAGACAAAAGGCAATATGAGCAAAAGAAAGACAACTGAAAAGTTAACTTATGCAAGTATTATATTGAGTATGAAGACTTGTGCAGCATTTTTATTTAATTTTTCAGTGGTTTTCGGGTGTTAAGGACAGAAATGCAGAACTTGTTTTGCTTTCCCAGTTTTCGTTTTTGTATTGGTAGCTGCTTTACGATGGCATGGTAGTACGGCGTGCCCTCTATAATCTCCGCACGATATGTGTGTGCAATATTAAACTAGGTGGAAAGATAGGAATATCAAGTATCAACCCGTATGACATCGGCACAGTATCACAACAGGCACTGTTTATGGCCAAATGGCCCTGTTACGACAAATGCGTTGACTGCAGAGCCTACTGGCAATCAATTAAACCTACGATTGTTTGCAATTCAAAGCCCTTACGGTATTGCCAAAGTGTTACAGATCAAGTAGTTGCATCGATTTGTGTGACGGCGTCATTTGCGCAATTGTTGTTTGCAAAAACGATTGTTAAGTGGGCCAAACAATGCTTTGTATTTGGCCCCGATTTGTAAACATTACGACCATTGAGTCACAACTGCACTGTCTTCTTACATGCAATCAAGTCCTTCCAAACACCGCACACAGTTTAAGAAATTGATTGGTTAAAAAACTAATAGGAAGAATGTCTAATTGTCTAATATAAACAGGTAAAATGTTGCTACTAATTGCTACTGAATACAAGTCAAATTTATTCTTGAAATACGGTAAATAACAAAATTGGGCATAGGAATTTTATATTTGGCAATCGCAAACGATTGTCTTTGAAACGATAATTACTTTTTCACACAGCAGTTCTTTCAGACCTTACATTCAAAAAATAATCCTAAACGCAAAACTATGACCATGTAAACTTTATGTTAAAGACATGCTATTGTATTGTCAGGTTTATAACCCATATGATGCGTATTGAAATAATAGTTATGCGCAACTTAAACCTTGGTAAGTTGGTATGACTATGAGAGCATAATCAGTAAGGAGAAACAGGACTTGGCTTCCAAACTAATGTTTCACAACACCATATTTGGAAAAGTTGACTTAAATTTGGTTTTGGTTGCTTAGAAATATTTAAACATGATTCACAATTGCACACAACAACGGAAAAGACTGGGAATGTCTCGAAAGGCGTTATTAAAGTCTAGTGATGTTGGTATGTTCATCTGGCACTCGCAATTACACCGTTTCAACACTTGGCAGTCTTGCGTTCAACACCGCTGGCAATATGACGTAATGTTACTAAAAACGTCGTGTTTGTGGCGAAATGTTCATAAGTTTGTTGTAGTGGTGGTCGCGACAAGCGTTCCACAAATAGTTGCAGCATACTAGTAAATACTGTGATATCCAGTTATGTTTTGCAGTTATAAACGTTAAAAAAGAGTTTATTTGTTGCAAATATCATGCATACATGTTGTTTAAGTATAGTTGAAGACACAAAGGTTCGTCGTTCAAGGCTAGTTACGAAACATTTAACTGTTTATGTTCTGTTTTGTCATATTAGATCATGCGAGTTATATATGACATGACAGTTCTGTCGGTTTTTGACTTGAACAATTTGTATGTGGTCTTGCATTTGATTTCCTGTTGCTGATATTTCTGAACACGAGGCCAGAGGACAGGTGCATTCGACGTTTCGCTGCAACAATAATCGATATGATCTAGGATTGATGTGAATAACGTGCTAGATGTTGTCACCTCCTTAAAAAACATCAGAGTAGTGCTGTTAAAGATGAGACTATTAAACATTTACGTGCACAACTTTCTGAACTGAAAAAATGTGATACCTTTTTCAAGTTTTATTATGTTATTTCTGTACGAACGTGTACATCAAACTAGTCATTCAGTCGTTTTAGAATGTAGCATACGAGTATGTTTTAAGCCTGAACTATTGTGTTGAAAGTTTTCACAGGTATCCAAAAGTATAACATGGTTGAATTTGTTTTGAACCAGTTTTCACTTGAACATTACACCGAAGTATGAGGCAGGAATAGAAATAATTTAGGCAACATTCATTACGTTATCTGATCGTATTTGAATTTCGCAAGTCACAGGTGCGTGTTTTACTATCCAGTGCACAACCTACCAAAATAAATGGGTCAGATAATGTACTCTTCATAAACTGACCAACCAATTCACACTGTGCCTGTTTAACATCATTTCCCACATCAGCGCTAATGGACAGAAGTTTCCAATATGTGCCACCAGTCGAGCGAACACTTGACCCAAGTATTTGTATTGCCTTTAAGCACTATGCATAGGATGGATAAGTGGCCTCTATTTGCTCGTTCTTGGCGTACTTGACCCGCCTACAAGGATTCCATAAGATTCACCCACTAGTTTGGCTTTATGTTTTTCTGTATGTCAATGCTGATGTATTTCAATTTCCTATTTTTACAAACGGGTGTGCGTTTTATGCTGCCCGTACTCTACAGCCTAAAGTCATTTGCAATTTAAATTAGACGAATCTGTCATAAATATTGCCAGTTAAAAACCAATTAAAACAAACTCATTTCATAAAACATCGCTTGTTTTGTTAGTGTTTTTTTTCCGAATGAGTTTTAGAAGTGAACTTTTAGACTGTGCATCCAAAATCAAAACACAGTGTTAATACAAATTAAAAAAAATTAAAAACAAGTTGCCAAATAGTATACTGTGAAACAATTTAACGGGTTTTGTTACAAACGGAATAAGTTTTACTTTATGATTTTTTTACAGTGATCTTTCAGCGTCGTAATAACAAGCAAATCTGATTTTACAGGCTTTTACCCACATAGTTTTTATCTGACCCGTGTATAAAATATATCGCTGTGTATAAAAGTTATTGAAAATATGCACACACTGTGTGTGTTCTTCCTCGTCCTTACAATAATCATCGGTAAGAAACAAAACTACTTTAATATTTTACTATGTTGGGTTTTAACCGTTGATTTGTGTGTAGTGTATTAAATTATTTTCAGCGGGTTAAGCAACTAATCGAATTGTAAGGTGTTCTGTTGCAAACAATTGATTATTATATATCTCTACCTTATCTACCTCCAGATTAAAGAAAAATCAGGCGTATTCAAAATTGGTTTATATTTTCTTTGTCGCCTTCGACCAAAACAGAAAAATAGTTTGGGTTATTGTGCTAGATTTACTTAAAATGTTTTGCAAAAACCTTTCTTTTATATTTGTAAATATGTTAAGATTTTTTGTACTGTGTATCAAAATACTGCATTTAACCATTTTATAAAAGTTAGTTGGTTCAGATTTTAAATTGGGCCGGACTTTTCGATTAGGGTTCGAACTCAAGTTTGACTAAAATGGAATTAATTCACCCTGACTTTACACTCATTATTTCACCAACTTTCGGACTTTGTTTTACAAAAACCACTTTGGGTCTGGTTTTGGACATCTACTTTCAGGTTTTGCGGGATGCGGCCCCCATTTTCGTGCCCATTTACAACTTTTAGTCGGCAACATTTTATCACAACTGAATCTAAGTTTTGGACGATATTGCTTTTCCAGGTCTCACATGTGCGATCGAAGTTGACGAATGCGATCCGAATCCTTGTCGGAACAACGCGCGATGTAATGACTTGATCAACAGTTACATCTGCAGTTGTACAGTGGGTTGGACGGGGCAAAACTGTACAGAGGTAAGTGAAATTTTGTGACTTAGAACAGGGGTTGGCAAACACCAGCCCGTGGAACGGGAACGGTTCGTGATTGAGTGCCAAGTGCCGCACTGTATCACTACCTTTTATAGTCTGACAATTTGTGTGTCATTAATTAGCATCACCCTTAGCTGGAAATTCTCTTTGCGGCGAAACAAACTATTAGTGCAGTGGTTTCTACCTTACAATTCCAAACAATTTATTCCTTCCTAAGATACTAAATAGTAAATGCCAAACCATACAAAAATCGCTTAAAACTGCATGGTTATTTAATAAACTTCACAGGATGTATTCCCATAGCTAAAGTGTCTATATTTACAAACCACATGTATAAATTATTTAACCCATAAAACAAACCGAAAAGCCATTTTATTTGTAGATTCACGCACCTTGCGATGAAAAACCTTGTCACAATGGCGCCCCCTGTCGGACATTACTCGACACAAATCGACCTGGATACGATTGTCGGTGCTTACCTGGTTTCCAAGGATATAACTGTGACGTCAATATAGACGATTGCGTGAACGTGACTTGTGGATACAACGAAATTTGCATTGATCAAGTGGAGACATATAATTGTTCTTGCCTTGCAGGTACGAGAATAATGTGATTAATTCGACATTTTGCGCCCCCAAATCGCAGAAATTGTACTGTTTACCGGCTATACTAAAATGTTAAAAATCCGTACTTGTTCTCTTGTGTTGGAAACTATCAAATTAAAAAACAGCCTTTGACGCATTTTGAAAACAAAATTATGAGGGCCGATTCAAGATTAAATTCGACATTTTATCCATGTCTCTATAAAACGCTTGTAATCGCAAATGAACAAAAACACAAGTTCGTGGCATGAAAAGACAGAAAACACAGTTCGTAATTTCGGTTTCCACTCGAATTAAACAAAAAATAATGAAAATTCGCAAGAGATAGCCAAATGCACTTCTCTGCGTATAAGCCCAACGTTTGTTTTTGCAATTTCACTAAAAAAATTTTTTATGAAAAATACCAAAGATTTCCTACATTTTTTTTGTTAGGTTTTGCACGTGATAGAGTGGGTAACTGCACTGTTGAAATCGACGAATGTTCATCAAACCCATGCAAACACAATTCAACCTGTGTTGACCTTATTGACGGATATACATGCAACTGTACACACGGTATGTATAAGAAAAACTTCTACCGAAAATCAGTAAATAACCACTCACAAAGTTGTCATGAAATGTGAATATGTTAAGTTTTGTCCCAACTAAACCCTTTGCTTTGGTTGCATAATTATGTTCTATGGAAGAATGTTGTAGTTTTGTCTATTTATTGTTTCGTTGAAATATCTCGGTACAACCACGCGGAGTTGCTGTGACATTTGTTTTTTTAGGATACGAGGGACAAAATTGTGACGTGGAAACGGACTTTTGTGTTTCGCAACCTTGTCAGAACGACGGAATTTGCCAGCGGAGGCTTGGGTATGAACTAAACTTTGTTGCCTTTTTTTCCTTTCTTTACGTTGTCTTAGAACAGGGGTGGGCAAACTACGGCCCGCGGGCCGCATGCGGCCCGGCAAAGGAGTTCATGCGGCCCGCCAAATGTTAGTAAATTTTAAAGAGAATGTTAGTAACGCTGAATAGTATTATGAGCACAGCCGAAGAGTTTTAAAAAATACCGGGGGTGCGACTTGCCGATACCTATACCATGTGCAGTATCTGTACCCATACCATACTTACTTTGGAACTAAACACAGATACTTTTTGCGTGCTTTAGCCTGTTGTTTCTGCCATGTTATTTTGCAAATCGTCACTTGACACAATTTCTTGGTTCGATAAAGGTAAATAAAAGTAAAAGCGATTCACGTTTTCAAATAGAGCCCACTTTGCACTGTTGACGCCAAAACTTTGTTCACATTGGATCAAGTTTAGGTCGTTGCAATACTTTGCAAACGGACATTAAACACGGCTTTAGAATCGTTAACACTGACCCGCAAACCACCTAAAAATGGATACTAAAAGCGGCTCGCTTTGTTTAATGTTGGCGCAAGAATTTATCAACAAAAAGTCGTAATGTAGCCTATGTTGCAACAAATGCTTGTTTATTTTGAAACAATGCAATTGTGGCGTTTCAACCAACGTTTGTCCAGTAATTTCAGTGACAACAGACGTATTTGCACATAGCGGATGCTATAATAATATTTTGGGCTAAATCGAGGGTGCACAACCTGCGGCCGTACGGCCACATGCGGCCGCGGAGACGAGTTTGTGCGGCTGTGACCATGTATGTTGAAATACACGTGCTGGCGGCGGTGATGTAACTAAAATTATTTTGCCAAATATTTTGATATGAAACTGCTAAAAACAGATTTCGTGAGACTATATAAAAAAGATTACCAGCCTAGTAACCATATGTACCAGGCTTTTTATCCGCTTATTGTGTGCAAACAATGCGAAAGAACAGACACCGCAATCGTCACAATACAGATTATGACGTCATAAACAGTTAGCTCAGTTTAGCTAAACTTATGCGTCAAGTAAGAAATTTTATATGATATAAACCTAATTCTTACACCAGTTATTTAAAAAAAACAAGCAAGCAAGTGGCGGTCGTTGGTGAAATACTATGCGGCCCCTTGAGATTAAGAACTTTTGAATGCGGCCCTTGCACTGAAAAGTTTGCCCACCCCTGTCTTAGAATGTTACTCAGTCACAACACTTGCATAAAAACTTGTTTTACCACACTAAAAAACAATGCGATTGGTCCTACATGCAGGATAAGGAAATAATCAACATGTAGAAATTATAGTACGCAAGGCCTATTAAAGGTGTTGCACCGGATCAACTGGCCAGTGAGCATTTCGACTTTGCAAGGCGTTGGCTAAAAAAGTCTAGCCTGCGGTGTGATTCGAACCCACGACAGTAGTCGTTCCGTGAGTTGACTTGGTGACCGGCTGATTCGGTACAACACCGTCAATAGGCGTGGGGTAGTATGATTTCTATTTGAGTGTGCTGTGATTGCTGGTCTGCATCGATATTTCGGGGCTGATCCCAGTTGCATAAAGTCTTTTTTCATCATCATGTGTTTCTGCAGGTCGTACACATGCTTCTGTGCTACTGGGTTTCTTGGTCTTCAGTGCGAATACAAACACAATCCGTGTGAAAGCGATCCTTGCTTGTATGGCAGCACGTGTCACGTAGTTGACGGCGGTTTGTATCGTTGTGAATGTAGCGATGGATATAAGGGACCCAATTGTGAGATTGATATCGACGACTGCGCCACTAACCCATGTCTGTAAGTAATAGTTTCTGCAGATTATTCTGCATTTACACCATTAGTTGAGATCCAAAAGGACTCCATTTGGATAATTATTATCAGTCTTGTAGCATTTTTAGTTGTTTTGAAATCCATCGGAATTTGGCATTGTTTAAGATGGCAGCAAACCTGTAGAAAAAGATTTAGCCGCTGACCAAATTAGAGCAGACATTACATTAGCAGAGATCCTTATTGAAGGACAAATGTTAACACCCTTTCGTTGTCACAGACATGGCAACTGTACCGATCTTGTTGCGGATTACCTTTGCGCATGCGCAGTAGGATGGGAGGGAAATGATTGTGACGTCGATATTGATGAATGTCTGAGCGCACCTTGTCAGAACAATTCGACTTGCCAAGATAAGGTACACCAAAACATATTAAATACCTGTAAATTTTGACCATAAGATCTTTTCATAACTTTGGAATAGGTGTTTTTTAATTTGGTACACCAATGACTATTTGTTTGACATATTTGCTCTTACTTGCTGCTTGTTATTGATCTTTGCCACGTACGTTGCAGGTTGCTGGTTACGAATGCTTGTGTCAACCTGGTTATACTGGAGCCCACTGCACTATCGACATTAACGAGTGTGAAAATAAACCATGCTTGAACAATGGAACCTGCGTGGATGGTAAAAAAAAATGCTTGAAAATAACGAAATACTTTTTACTTTTCGAATTTGCTTTTGTTACGGAATTATTTTGGTAACCTCGAAATTTAAAGAAAGTTGTTTGGGTGCGAGATCTTTAACGCTAAACCTTCCCAACTATCCCGATTGTATTCTAATACTCGAGGCTACCTCCGTAATTCGTAAAACGGTCCAAGACCCTGCACTAACGGCTTATCGCTAAAACCAATCGTTACAACGGTGACTTCACTACTGGCCAAAAATAATATATATTGTAATTAACAAAATCTTTGAAAGGTACTGTTAGATCACGTTACGTCACAGCAATAACCACGTTGCACTATAGCAAAACACAATAACAGCACAACAGCACCAAAACAATCGCGCACACTTCACCGGGGCCAGGAGAGAACTGCCACACCAAACACAAGGAGAAACGACGTCACATGCCTTTAGGAATGTGACCAATCACAATGCGCCGCGGAAAATCACTGAAGCGGGGATGCGTTCGAAATGTTACCGGTGTAAAAGTACAAATGAAGATATTAAAGTGAAAAGGGGTGAAAATGGAACACAAGAAAACAAAAGTGAAAAAAACAAGAAGTGAAAGGAATAACGTGAAAATAAATATGGCTAAACAAAACAAACAAACGAACATTATGAAACAAAACAACTAATATATCGATGGATAAATAGAGTTACCGCGAAAAGCAAGTGCAACATTGAAATAATAAATAAGCGTATACCAAACTAAGTGAACACAGTGAATAAAATAAACTAAGTGAACACCGGTTCACGTTACACTTTGTTACATAAACTAAAAGTATTTTTTGGCAACGAAGGGTAGCAAATAAACAGTTTTTGCAAGTTGTAAACTCTATGCTGTTGAACTGTGTTGGTGTGTATGAAGCATTTGGTCTCCACTCTCCAACGATGTAATCTTGCTTTGGTCGTAAAGCTGTTCTTAACTGAATTTTTGGTCCACCTTAAGATCTGTTTTATTATATTCAACGAAAACATGTTTTGCTTGAAAATTTCCATTTTTCCAGGTGTTAACTCCTTTCAGTGCATTTGCAACCATACCGGTTACTATGGTAACCTATGTGACGTCGAAGTAAATGAATGTGAACTTCTGACCCCTTGCCTCAATGGCGCCACCTGTGACGATCTTGTAAACGACTACTTCTGTAAATGCTTGCCGGCTTACCGGGGAAGAAATTGTGAGGTAAGAATCGGTAAATTTTGCTCCGTTTTGTACATTGTCGTGTAGGTAGGGCTTAGTCGACTATTTTTCAAACTGTTACGTCTTGTGTATTTTATGTCATTATTGCAGTCGCGTTTTAGTTTCAAAAATGAAAATGTAGCCAACAGTCTGATTTTGCGTGAAAAATGCATATAGAGTACCGAGCAAAGTTGCACGACCAAATATAACACTCATATGCTTGTTAACTGACCGGTCTGGTCCAAAGAGGAAGTTGCATTGCTCAGTTCAGACCATAGTGGTTCTTAACTTTTTTCTTTGCCACCAAGTTTTACACTATTTTTCATAAATCAGTAGCATTTGGTGTCAAACAAAACCTGGTATATTGTATGACTAGGTTGTAAGCTCATGTCTACGTTATGTACATGTAAACGTTTAGCGTTAGTTGGGTTAATATTTTGTAGTTATCATGTCGTTATCGTCTGTAGGTTTCTATTTCATTCAACTCGTCATTCGTGCAAGCACAGGTTTTCATTATGTTCCCTCTTGGTTGTCATTTGAATTTTATGTTACTGTCGTTTGATTTTTTGCCCCATTTTTTTATTTGTGTTGTTCTGTTTGCATGTCTGTTTTTTACGTCAATGTAGATTTATGTATTTCTAATATACCATTGTTTTATTTGTAACAGAAGATAATGTTGGAGATGAAGTGATAGCGTTACATAAAATACTAACATTCACCCCAACCAAATAAAACAAAAACACGTTTGAAATCGTTTTTTTGTAGGTCGATATTCCTGATTGTGCGTCACAACCGTGTCGTCACAATTCCACTTGTGTTGAGCGGTCTGACGTCAGCAAGTATGGAAGCGTATTCGATGGAAATTTCACACATGAAAATGCAGATGGATACCAATGTCTGTGCACTGCAGGTTTGTGCTGAGTTCGTGTGTTGTCCATTGGAACTTTGCCAAATCAAAACCACGTGACGCCTCAGTTTATACTTAGAGGCATTGTGTAAACTAAAACAAGAGTAAACACTCGACGGGGATGTAGTTCAGATGGTAGACATTGTTGCCAATTTCTTATTGGAAATTAATCCAAGAACACTCGTACGTCTCTGTGGCGCAATCGGTTAGCGCGTTCGGCTGTTAACCGAAAGGTTGGTGGTTCGAGCCCACCCAGGGACGTCTCTTTCAAGATTTTGATTTTTATAACAAACGTTACAGAACATTGTTTGTCTAATTGACTGTCATAAATATGTTTAAAATGTCTACATGCAATTACAAACTGTGTTTCAGCCCTGCACGCAATAATACGTGTTTTACGGAATAAAAATAAGTTTTAGGGCAAAAAGAATGGACGTGCTAATTAACAAAGGCAGAAATTTTGTTTTAAACGTCAATACGATTTTATTGGTAGAATTCATCTTCACAAAACAATAAAGCCTTGGTATGTTTTTACAGCTGAAAGTGGTTGATTTAACAAACGCATCATGACAAGAATTTAAACACATAAAACTGTTTTTGTGACGTAACATTGGAAAAATGGAAAAATAAGTTACTTTTACCATCAAGAATTTTGAAAACAGAAAATCTGAATTAAAAATTTGCTCATCATTTTTTTGCAGGATACGAAGGGACAAACTGCGAAATTGAAATAGACGAATGCATCTCCTGGCGGCCCTGTAAATTTGGTTCCGTTTGTGTGGATCACATCGCTGACTATGAGTGCTTGTGCGAGAATGGCTTTGGTGGACGGAATTGTACAGTTAAATTGACTGGATGTGAAGAACATCAATGTGCTAATAATGCTGTTTGCCAACCGCACCTAGTTGACGAAAACACAGGTTTGTAAAAATAATTTAAATTTATTATTTTGATCGAGATTAAGACTTCTAATATAAGTTTTTCAAAGCGTAATTGACACAAATCCCAAAATCTCAAAATGTATACATGTAATAAATTGAAATTTGTACACGTCAATTAAGATTTTACCTGTTTTGTAAATATAAATGTTGTGTAATTAAAACATTTTAATTTTTTTTATGTAGCCATTTTCCACTTGCATTTTGAAACTGATATGTTTGAGATTAGTTATGCCAGGGGTCCGCAAATAGTGGGTCGCGACCCAAATTTGGGTGGCGAGACCTTCCAGTCTGGGTCGCAAAATATTTCAAATTTTCCGTGAATATAAGCATCGCATCTATAGTATTAATGAACTTTCAGTATTTTCAACTTAATTATTATTGCATTGTTACATATGACTACGTAACTGTTACATACAGTCTATGTAACAATGCAATAAGTTAAGCGTACCTGCGCAAGCAGTCATGCTTTTCTGTTACCATTTTGCTGAATAAATACGTTCGTTTACAATGTAAACTTTACATACTGTTTTATGTGCTGAGTTTCGCTTTATTTTGTGCAAGAAAATAGCAACTGACAAAAGCATAATAGCAGTCTTAGTATTGATATCTTATAGTTGCTTAGTATTTTCCACAAACTTACATGCTAACAAAATGCTTGGGTCTCGATAATTTAGAGCAATTTTTTTAGGATCGCGCCAAAAAGTATTTACGGACCCCTGAGTTATGCAATAAGACCTCAGGTTTTGATTAGAAGTGTTTATTTTGCTTGTCTGGATGGAACAGTAACACAAATTTTCTGTTAAATTTCTGAACTTTTGTTAATACAGACACACACAGCTATACCTGTCGATGTGGTGCTGGATTCACATCATTTTTCTGCAACGCTTCAACCAGTGTGTCGTTCAACGACGCCCAGTCTCACGTGACCTTTAGCATACCGTTGATTGACCAGACCCGTCACGTGACGTTCGAATTTAGGACGGTTTTGACAAATGGTGTCCTGCTATCAACGAAAATTGGGACTGAAAATTTTACTGTAAGTGAAACTACGAAGCTTGTAAAGTTCGAACCAAAGTTTTAGACTTGAGAGAGTAAATTAATTTAAACTCTGGAGGACATGAAACGAAAAAAAAATAAGTCCAAACACTAGCGAAAAGAAACGATTTTTGGGGTTTGAAAAAAAAAGCATAGAGAACAAACAGTAAGCTTCCTCGTGTTTGTAAAGGTTCACTGCGATAAATGAACAACCCTAGATCAGGCAATACTAGTATAGCATATCATGTTTTATGCAACAGTTTTGGTGCCTGGCTGCAGTGTTATATTGTCATCTTGAATATTACTTACAAACTATGTGTACAATGTAATTCTGTAGGTTGGTCTTCAAAATGGCTTCCTCCGAACTGTTGTCACCAACGCAGTAACCAATCACAGCACAACGCGTGTACTTACCACGCAAATGGTTGACGGTGATTGGTGGAAATTAAGCTTTGTTTTATCCAATAGCCACATAACAGTGAAGGCTGGAAATCAAAATGCTTCAATCCCGTTGGCAAACAGTTTAAGTGAACTCGAAGGTTGGTTTATGTTTTCTAGTAGTGAAAAAGAATGTTTTTAAAGTACTAAGCGAGTACCTTTTTGCTTAAAACCATGACAAATGCTTTTTTACCATTATGTTTTTAATTTTTTATTTATTTCGCAATTCAGATATTCAACTTGGAGGCGACGGTTTTGTTGGTTGCATTCGTGACTTTACATTGGATGATCAAAAACGCGCACTGAACAATGCTACGTCATTACAAAACGTATCACAAGGGTGCGCAAGAGAGCAAGTTTGTTTTCCTACAACGTGCAATGCAAAGGGAAGATGCGTTGACTTGTGGACTCATCAAAGGTGAGTTAAAAACTTGCCACGAACATATGACGCAATCGTGATGTCCTTGCCGATGATGTAATGTGGATCTATTTTACACTATTCTAGATCATGAAAAGCTGATGCGATGTTGCTATTGCGCGAAATTTATAAAACTAAATTATTCGCAAATATGTTAATTTAACTATTTGCACCTTAGCGAATGTTTTTTTCCGTAATTTTCCAATTGTGTTGTGACCATGCTGTTCATAACATTTAAACTTTTACAAAAACGTGTTTTGCTGTTTGAATGTTTGAATCTTTCAACCAGCTGTTTGGGTGAAGATTGTTTTTCTTACATGTAGATGTGATTGCGATCGTCCACACAAAGGTCCTAATTGTGAATCAACTATTCAGCCCTTTACATTTAGCCACATGCAAACATCAAGCGCTGCTACGTTTAAGGTAAAATATTCCTGTTTGTAGTTTTATGAAGCCATTTTTTACCTAATTTTTGTTTTCGTCAATTGCGTGTGAAAAATAAACCTATTTTCTGAAAACAAAACTAAAAAAATGCTTTCGTGCAAACAATGAACATTTTCTTTCAGCTACCGTCTGCTCCACGTCGTACTTTTAACGTATCCATGTTCATCAAAACAAGACAAGAAAACTCATTTCTTCTTTCAACCACCGATAATATCACAAGTGTTTATAGTGCTACTAATGTAACCGCTGTTGTCATGGAAATTGACGGGGGAAAATTAAAGGTATTAAAACATTAGTCTTGTTGCTTAACGACTGAACACAGTTAAATTGTATTATCTCAAAGACTCAAACCAAAGAACTCGATCTTTACGTTCGTCATATATTGTTTGTGATTTTTTCAGACAACTACAGGCGGACAAAGTTTTATCGCTGAACCGGCTTTGTCGGATGGAAAATCACATTTCGTTTCTGTTCAAATTGCTGGTGACCAAATTTGGAGTAGCATAGACGATAAAAGGTAAAAAAATCTGCAGATATATATTTTTTCCAGCTGATACCTACATCTCCACATACCCATAAGTTGTGCATAGTCTTTTGATGAAAGATGCGCCAGTCAAAATCCAGCAAGGATTTTTTAAGAAAAACAGGATTGCGATCATTTTTGATGTGTTTTTCCACCAGTCACAGGTATAGTGTGGTACTGTAACACAACGCAATGTTTGTTACTGCAGCATCTTCGAGGAGACTCTTCCTACAAGACTTGATATACAATCACCAAATATCTACGTTGGTGGTATCATCGATTCGTCTGCTGGTAAGACTTGACACTTTGTGTATTACAAGATGCATTTGAACTTATGATTGCACTTTGTTACAGGCGTAAGAAGACGCCGTCGTTCTGTTTCAAGTAATTCAACGTCTTTCAAAGGGACGATACAGGACTTGCGACTGAACAAGCATAAACTGATATTTTCTGCCCCGGAGTCGAACGAAAGTAACATTGAAGGTGAGGTCCACTTGCAAGTTTGTTATAGGGCGTAAAATCGCTGTACCAGTATATGGTTTGAACAAGAGTTAAATACATATCTTATTTGTACATTTAGAAATGTTAAAAACATACAACATGATTAATTTGTAATACACTGTGAATTGCTTGAGATATCGTAACGTACGTTGGCACTCTATCTTTTAAAAAACGTTGTAGGACCTTTTGTAGGAAAGTACTTACTCCGTTTTAACGGCTAATTTCGTTAAATCTAGGCTATTTTGAAGATTGTTGATGTACAAGGGATTCAGGTTCTTTTATATGAAACCAATGGCAAATAAACGACAAATATGCCATAACTGCTAAAAAAATTCTAAACAACATAAATATTTATTTAGCTTTATCGTACGTCGTTGCTGTTACTGAAAACGTTCTACCTGGTGAGGTTTCTGACCCAGTTTGTGGTTCGCCTGATAACAGCGAGTACACCAACCCGTGTCAGAATAACGGCACCTGTGACGTCACGTTTAACGATTACGTTTGCAATTGCACGCATGAGTGGCGCGGGAGAAACTGTGGTGAACCGATATTTTGCCGGTAAGAGATTTTTGGGTATTATTTTTCTTATAAAGCATTTTTCGTATTTAATCGAACATTTCAGGGCTTTTAGGCGAATATTCAGACTTAGAGTTAAGACTGTATCTTTTTCATGTTTGATTACACATTTACGGAGTGTAAAGTAAAAAAAAAGTAAATGTTTTGCTTAATGAAAGGAATACAACAGTTTTGTTGAAAATAATTGCTTTAGTTACAAAATGTTAGGTATAAACAAAGAATCGCGTTTTGCGTGATTAATTTGCCTTGTCAATGATTATTATATTGTGGTTGTTTCCTTTTTAGGCAATTGCAATGTCCTGAGGGTTTGACATGTGTCGACCTTTCCAACGGTGGTTTTGAATGTCGAGCACCATCTACCTTTAACACATCATTGATGATCTCATACCAAATTACAAACAACTTTACACTGAATATAACCAGGGTTTCGTTTAAACTTCGAACCAGGTACTACATCAAACTTCTCTTCGGGAAATTAAATCGAAAACTATTACAACTTAACAGCCTTTAAAACGGTGATCTCGTCAAAGTTAAATGAAACTACAATCAATAACATTGTGGCATTTTTAGATTTTGATATTTGAAAACTGTCCAAACCAGGCGTGTATGTTGATCTAAGATTTGTGGTTTTACGTCAAAAGTTTTTATTTAATGGAAAATCCATTTATGTACATGAGGATTTTCAATTTCAATCAACCTTTACTATTTGTACTAATTTCGGCTAATTACTTAAAAAAGGAAACATATGAAAGCGATTATACACTTTTCAGTTTAAAACAAACTAAACAACATTTGTTACTGAAGAACATAGTTTGTTACTTTTCCCAAAAGTATTTTAATTAAATGGTAATGATAACATTGGTTTGCACTGGACAGATCTGTCAATGCATCTGTATGTTATCTACCCACTGAATCTGGAACAATCCGGTTTAAACTGGTTTCGGATGGCAGACTAAGAATAAGCTACAACGGTGATCACGTGGATAGCAAGGAACCAATCAACGACGGACTTTGGCATGACGTCGTTTTCAGTTCCAATAAGTATGTAAATTATTGCGTGTTAATATGGCATTTTTGTTATTTCCTAAAATTACAATGTATTTTAGTTCATTGCAAATCGACGGTGTAAAGTCTGGAAGTATTGTCTCCAATTTTCTGATTGGACAGATTGTATCACGTGACACAGCAAGAATTTTGATTGGTGCAACGGAACTCTCGGCCTCCTTTAAAGGTGAGACAAGACTTTTTAACAATGTAATTCGGTTTTTTAAATTCTTTTTTGATCCTGGACGTCTCAATTGCGAGAAAAGTGGGATAAATGTACGATTCTGGTATAACATTTATCATAATAATCAATACTGCATTCTCGACGAATTAACCTTTATCGACGAATTCCTCCCTTAACAATTTAAAACATTTTCATTCCTCCCCAATAGACTTTAGTAGATGCTAAACCGTAAAAATATCATTCGAAATCGAGTCTTTTATCAACTTCACAGGTTATATTCCCTGAGCTGAAGTGTCTATTTACAAACCACATGTATAGATTAAGTAAATTCCTACTCTCAAGTTTTAAAATTTCTGCCTTGGGATAGATTCCTTCCCAGGTGGGAACCACTGCAAAACGACATGGTAGTGTAGGAAGGGGCCATATATTCATGGTTCTTTTGGTACATAGCGTTTTTTATCAAGTTAACTGTAAACAAATCAACATACTTTTTTGTTTTTTTGACAATTTTATTTGAACAGGATGTTTGGATGACGTCAGAATCAACGATTTTTTGCTTCCATATTACAACCAAACAAGTCTGACCAATCACATGGCAGCAGAAGTGTCGACCCCTTTTACCATGACGTCACCCTCAACCAATGTGATCTTTGGTTGTTTGGGTGATGATGTATGCTCCTCGGACCCGTGTAAAAACGACGGGACATGTGTGGATGAATTTAACGTCTATAAATGTACTTGCCGCCAGGGTAAGTAGGAAAAACTAAATAGGATTATTTGGTGATCTTTGTTATGTTTTTGTAATTTTTGACACATTATGTTGTTGATACTTTCTTAATCAGCAGGATATTTCCACAAGACATTTTTGAAAACGCTAACTTTGTTTTTGTAATTTTTATATATTTTTAAGTGTTTTTTAAAAGATCTGTAGTGTCATTTTTGTTTTGTTAAAATGACCCATCATAACCCTAAAGAGGCGTAAAATACTGGAAAACCGAAAAAAAGTAGCCGGGTTGCTTTTTGGATTGGCTAAGCTAACCTTGCGATTTGCTTTGTGTTGTAGGTTTTACAACGAAAAATTGTGACGTAAACATTGATGATTGCGTCAACGTCACGTGTTCTGGCCAGGGCAAATGTATGGACGCCATTAATGGTTACGTATGTGAATGCTTCAAGGGGTACAAAGGGCATTTGTAAGTAACAGTTGTTTTGTTTCAAGTTTCCAATTTTTCTGTCTTGAAATAAACGAAATTACTCAAACAGAGCCGCAGTCAATCAGAGTCGTGTAATCTTTTATATTGAATCAGAAATATTTATTTGGCCTATTTTTGTTATCATCAGTTTCTGCTTTTAAATACTCGAAAATGACTTTTAAATACTCGAAATGATTTCTTTTAAAAAAAAGATTACACGGACGCTAATCTTTGCCGCTGTTTTTGAGAGTTGGGATAATTGATAAGTGAAGACAGATCCGTCGGTTACCACACTGTAGCACATGTTGATTGCTGTAACATGCCATGACATTTTTACCTAATTTAAAATGTCTTTGTAATTACCAATTTTAACTTATTTGCTTTTTAAGGTGTGAAACCGATGTTGACGAATGCGCACCCTCGCCATGCTTGAATGGTGGCACGTGCTACAATCTGATTGGTTCATATCGATGCGATTGCAACGGCACAAATTTCATCGGTGATCGTTGTCAGCTTGACACTTCCCAAGCATGTGGTGATCTTACACACAAAAACCATCCATGCGTGAACAGTGGAAAGTGCCGAAATATAACAGAAGGGGATAAGGTACAATAAATTTTAATTTTACTAAATTATAGAAAATAGTAAGGTAACCTGAAGGTATATAGGCCCGGAAGGTAATAAGGCCCACTGCTAATATTTTTTATGTGCAAGATAAAATGCTTCCGTTTTGATGCAATTTTAAAATATATGTGTACTTAAAATGATTTACAAAGTTTTGGACCTGCAAGTTATATGTAATTGTTATCATGACCAATCCAAATTAAGAAGTGTTTATTTTCAACCTTTTATTATTTTTTGTTAAAATTGGTAGCAAAAATGAAAAGGTTGTGTTGTCGAAATGAAAACTTATTAAGATATATTAGTAATGGCGTCCTTTTAGTTTAATTGGAGCATTATCCGATCTGGAAAAAAGAATTACTTCAAATAAATTATGGGTCCCCTTCCCTGAAGGGGACACATATTGATTTTACTCAAAATGTTTGTTTTTTTTTCTTATTTTTTCTTCTACCCAAAGTTTGTCCGACTCGTTTTTCCATCAAATCCTTGATGGATTTGGATGAAATTTACACAGATGGTAGATGTAGTTATGTAGATGTGCATCCCACTTTGTTTTTGTTGATAACCCCAGTATTTACCCCGCTAGCCCCCTAAAATGGGTATTTTTTTCCCGAAGTTTGTCCGACTCGTTTTTCCATCAAATGTTGGATCAATTTGGATGAAATTTACACAGATGGTAGATGTAGTTATGCAGATGTGCATCCCACTTTGTTTTTGTTGATAACCCCAGTATTTATCTCGCTAGCCCCCTAAAATAGGTGTTTTCCCCCGAAGTTTGTCTGACTCGTTTTGCCATCAAATGCTTGATGGATAGGGCTGAAACTTATACAGATGGTAGATGTAGTTATGTAGATGTGCATTCCACTTTGTTTTTGTTGATAACTCCAGTATTTACCCCGCTAGCCCCCTAAAATGGGTATTTTCCCCCGAAGTTTGTCCGACTCGTTTTTCTATGAAATGCTTGATGGATGTGGCTGAAACTTATACAGATGGTAGATATAGTTATGTAGATGTGCATCCCACTTTGTTTGTCCGGATAACCCTAGTATTTACCCCGCTAGCCCCCTAAAAGGGGTGAGTTTGTAAACAATGTCAGAATTGGCTAAAATTTGGATAGCTTGTAAAGTATGCCAATTATCGTTATTGCGCCATTGCAGTTCGGGGGTTGTTAACAGCCCTTTGACGTCAGAAACATTAACGGTTGTTGCTCAAAACACCTCTAGTGGTTGAAATTTTAAACGTTGGCAGATTGGACTGAAATTTTGCAGTACTATTGATTGAGTCATTGTGGTTTCCTACTTTTAAGTTTGTGTGTGTTGAACCTCAATAAGTTATCCTACTAGCCCCCTAAAATGAGTTTTTTAATTTAAATAGTTTTTACTCCATATAGCATATTTAGATATGCACAGTACCAATCACTGTGTTTGTCTTCACAATACCAAACTTACTCATTGTTATCTATTGAATTGCATTATTTTCAACTTTGCATGTGTGGGGACCCATGAGTTTTTGCCTGCAGAAACAACCAAGGTTATAAAAGACGATGGCTAATATGGGACCCAATACAAAATAAGCATAGGAAATATATTTATGTTTTAAAATAGATCATAGTGTATGTGCAAGGGCAATATGTGCTAAGCCACCCTTCTAGTTTTATTACGGTTTTGTTTGTCAGCCATTGCTTGCAATAAGGCCCAACGATAATTTGTCATTTTCTCAAGTGTCTATTATACTAAAGGCGACTGATATGCACAAAATTTGCTTTTTTGCTTTCTTAGGGAGATAAAAGTCCGAATAAGATGTTTGTGGAAGTAATCTTTCATTTTGTATTTTTGGTTATCAAATGTCAAGGGGTCGTTTATTCTTTTTTTTAGTACCTTCAGATTAACAGTTATATGTCTTAGTTAACAGTATATGTGTAATATGAGTTAATAACGTTGCTTGTTTGAACTTTTATTTGACCGAAGCAAAGTATAAATGAGTCTGATTGGTTTCTAGACTAGTTTTAAAAACAAGAAAATTTTGGGCTTTATTAACAGCATAGGTTTGTATTAAGGCCCAAGTTTTATTTTTTTTAAACTGTTATCCTACAAAAACAAAACTTGCAAACGTCCTCAAAATCTAATGGATGTTTAATATCAACCTCTGCAACAATCATGCCGAATTTGGCCTGGAACGGTTAAATGGTTTTTCAGTTATACGCAATAGTTTTTTAATGGGCCTTGTTAGCTGCAGGTACCTTACATAATATTTATAAAATCATTAGAACGAGTCTTGCCAGTACCGAGTATTGTGTCTGGTAATTGGTCCTATCAAAAAGAAAAAAATCAGATAAAAATGTAGTAAAAGTAACAACATCTGGCCACCGATATTTTGTTACGTCGTACATGTAATCTTAAAACATCTAGGAACACCATATTGTGTTTAATGTTAACGGCTAGATTAGAACTGCGATCATCTGTACTGATGATTAACCCCTGTTTCTTGCCCTTAGCATGCATACATTATGTTACGTGGAACGGGTTTTGGTATTTACTCAATACTTCATGATACAAAAAATTGCCTCGAAAACGACATCAATTTATTAAAATTGATTAAGAAAACGTTGAATTGATGTTATAACATAGGCCAGTGATAACAAACATAATTTGGCAAATTCTAATAAACTGTTACATTACGCCATTGTATAAAGACCAAAACAAAATTACCTTACAGGTTTCGTTTTTGTGTTCGTGCAATTTGCCGTTTACTGGAAGAAAATGCGACGTTGAGATGGACCCGTGTGAAAATAACTCGTGTGAAAACAATTCGACGTGTATTGCAAATAAGGTAAGTTTCACGTAAAAACTTTTGCTTTCTATTGCTTTAAAATTAAATTTCAATTGCAGACGGTGATGTCGCATCAATGCGCATGCGCACAAGGCTATACTGGAGTGACGTGTCAAACGTGGATTGGTCAATGTTCGAGTTCACCGTGTCAAAATAACGGTAGTTGCCATGACAACGGAAGCGGTCACCAATGTACATGTATTAAAGGTAAATGCAGTTTACAAAATTAAGTTGTTTTGTTATAAGTAAACAATTAAAATAATAGTAATAAATAACACATAAATAAAAACTTATTACCAGTATAATATTTCTCATTAAATGTGTAAAGTAAAGAATTATGAAATTAGAGCTGGTTTTGAAATCTCGGGTAAAATATATTTTCCTCTGCCGTCAGGTTTTATCGGTGTGACGTGTGAATACAACAACCTGTGTTTATCGAAGCGAAGCGCTTCTTTATGCGCCAACAATGGCAAATGTCAAGTGGAATTGGATCGTGAAGGAATGCCGGCTTACAGCTGCAAATGTACAGAACAACATGCAGGTAAATCACCTGACTTATACAGTTGGATCGGCCACACGATGGCAATAAAGAACCGGTCGCGTTGCCTTCTATGTGTCTGGATCCTCCGGCTGTGAAAAAACCCAAAACCATGTTTTAATCCACTTGAACACTTCATTTCTTTGTGGTGATTTAACCGAACAGCCAGAAGTTTTCCTTATTGCTTGAGGCAACCATGTGTGCTGCTACAAACTTCCTAAAATGGAATTATTATTGCTTTTCTGTCACAAGTCTTTTTAAGCCCACTATTTCTATTGTTTCAGTTGTGCAAATGCAATCATATGTGCATATATGTTAAAATGTTCCTACACGCGGATTGCGAAAAGTAATCTTTGGCTGATTGCCCATATTTTTGACATTTTAAATTAATGAATCACCATGCGGCGGTTTTGCGTTTATCATTGGTTTTCACAGTATCATAAGTACATGTAGCGGTATTTTGTTCTTAGGTGCCACATGCGAGTTTCCCAACCCGTGTCTCAACTACACATGCAACAACGGAGGGATTTGTAACGTAGTAACACAGCCCGTGACATCAGGAGGGGAAATGCATCCAAAAGCTATGTGCCAATGCATGTCTGGATATTCCGGCGAATTTTGCGACTCGGTAAGACTTACTTCCATGACGAATAAAATGGTTTTAAACGTCATTTTGACATCACAATAAGAAACTCGTAATATCAAGGAAAAATTACATTTAAAAAATGAGTGTTGAAATTGTTCACAAGTTACTAAAATTTTGAATAATTGACAGTCGTTAGCTGTTACTTAGTTTAAATCCAAACTTAAATGTACGTTGCCTTTTTGGACCAAATTTGTTGTTACACATTATAAGTTTTTACTATCACCATGAATCCATCAAAAGGACGCTGACACCATAGCTTAATTTTTTGCGCATCGAACCCGTCGTTTGTAAAAAATTGTTCAGTCCATCGACTTTAAATCGCAAGGAAATTCATGCATTAGAATGTGCAAAAAAAGTTAAAATACAGAAACCCTATCATAAAGGTAAGATCACTGCTGGAAAGCAACCCGTGGACGATCGTCGGTTCCATCATTGGGGCTGTTGTCTTCATCTTAATAATAGCAGTTGTGACATCAGCTGTGTGTTACGCACGTGGGGCACGTGCTAACAGGGGGGTTTACAGTCCCCAGCAGACTGAGAGTATGGCTATCACCCAGTCCACCCCAATACCCCCTAAACAACCACCCGAAAGGCTTATTTGACGGTTTGTGTGGCATGTTCTTGTCGGTCTCACGTATATTTAGATGGTGTGTCGTTTTGAAACGTGTTTTGCCACCAGACACGTTCCGCATGACTGCTTCAAGATACGTCAATGGTGACGAAATAAGGTCGACGCATTTACGTAAATGTCACGTGATGAACAATGCGCTCACGTGCCGGTGTGGTCGCGCATGGGTGATTCGGATATTTATAGTTTCTTATTCTTGTAATTGGTGTTGCATGGCGGTGTTGTCTGTTGCTGTCATAGTAACGCCTCGTGATGTCAGAAGCTTAAGTTGTCTGTAAGGGCTCACATAACAACGTGAGCATAACACATAGTAACAGTGACAAAACTTACCGTGTACGAATTTGCAAGCCAAAACGGCTTGTACATCAGCCCTTTTTTGCCGAAACCATGGTGAAAAAGTGCGCATAATTATAGTTTTAAGTTCAAGTAAAATAGATTTTTATTTTTCGGACAGTAAAGCTTAGAGGAGTGGTTTTAATATGGTTCTGTAACTCGTTTCGTGTTAAGATTTCTGCCCACCTTCATGCATAAACTAGCACACCACTGACAAATATTGCTCAAACTTGGAAACCCAAGCCCAGCCCCAATATAGCTTTCAACATATTTTAGATTTACATATATTTCTTATAGGATTTGTTTCTTTTCTCGTCTTCTGGCATGATCGTCCTCATCGCAGCAGTGGGAGGAGCTGGACTTCTCTTACTCCTCATCCTTGGAGCAGTTGCAACTGTATCTGCTGCTCTGGAGAGACGCGCTACATCTGGCACCTACTCCCCTAGCAAGCAGGAAACTTCATCTGCCCCTCCTGGTTTGGGGGGTCGCTTGGAGTCCGAGGTTTGGACCGAACTTAAACCCCCTCCACCCTGTGAAAGACTGATTTGACGTCAATAATGGTCGTTTGTGACATCACCGAGATCATATACGTAAAGGAATTCGCAAGCTTTGCTTACCTAGGAGGAAATAGCACTTCGTGTGAAGATTTGGTGTTTGCAGGTTTTCGGGAAAAATCACCGTATTTGCGTCGTTGGTAAAGTTTCTATTTTTGTCACGTGAAAAGCACCGGTTTTAGCTGTTAGTTTTTATAGATCGACATGCGCATCTGGTCGTTACGCAGCAATTTGCAACATACCGCAAATTCGTCGTTGCATAACACAAACCTCGTGACTGTGACGTCATATTCCTCTTCAAATTCATTTTCTCCTTACCTTAGGGCTTTTAGATTACATTTTTTGCTGCTTTCATAATGTTTTTAATCGTGACAGTGCATTTTACCGTGATGATTTGCAAAAAAATGTACATTTTCGTTGTAAGTTTTGGTCACAGAAGATAACACCATATTAGGGCATTTCTGCCCAAACCAAAAAATCGTACTTTCGGACTATTATAGCTGCTTTGTATTGATTTTTGATAGTGCTTTCGTTATTTCATGCACATACATATAAATGTTTTTTTCGTTATTTTACCTTTGCTGTATTTGCTGCCAAACTGTGAACTGCCTGATCTTATTTCTTTACTGCTTTGTATTTTGCCATCGTTTCATTGTTTTTTTTTCGTTGTAACCGACCAAAATATAATTAATTAGAAGACGTGATTTTGCTGTTTTGTACGTGTAGTGGACTAATGATCTTTTGAGGTTTATTTAGGAACTTTTTACATCTGCAATTCTCGGAAACTGATGATGTTTTTGAACTTCTAATTTTCCATTCCTCCATCAAACTGCCTGTCTCTTCCCAGGCCCGTTGGTTCCTTCATTAACTTTGACTTGTTTGCTTCTTGACCTAACCACATCGTGGCGAACGTTAGAAATGCGGATTTAAGGGAAATATATTCCACAGCTGTCTGATTAGTTCTGACCAGTTTACATGACACCACAATTTGCTCGAAAGATATTTATAAAATGTATATTGCAACAACACAAAACATCACCATAGTTACGAAAGAGGGCTGAAATCAACGTAAACAGACGAACACTGGAAGGCCAGGGATCGACCAACAATAAAAACTGCAACTCCAACGTCAAGTATGTTTCACAAAATTTTCTCAAAAAAATTTGTCAAAAAAATTTTCTCAAAAAAAAAAATGAAGTGATTCCCTATTGCAGAAACGTGTTACTGGTTTGCCATTGAAAAAAAAATCTTCAAAATGAGAACGTTTTTAAATACAATATATACACCTGCCAGTTTAATGTGTTGTATTATAAGGCTGGTGATGCAACAGTATCACATGCTTATGATTATCAAAACTTAGCAGCGCACGGGCTGTCTGAGGTCTGTTAAAACAACTACATGTATTGCGTATTACATTTGTGCCGCTTGTTTTATACAGCTGGAGTCATTATATATTGTTTGAAATAGAGAAGTTGTTGGTTGTGTAAACTTTATGGTGTAAGTCAGTGGTTCTTAACCGGTGGGAAATTTCCCACTAGTGGGAAATTTACTGTTTTTAGAGGGAAATTATGTGAGTCAGAAGTCAACAAACTCGGGCCCGTGGGTTGAAATCAACCATTGAAAGTTAATTTAATACAATACTTTCCGCAACAACATGTAAGATTAACTTTACCTATTTTTACAAGGCACATAAAAATCCAAAAATCGTTTGTTACGTCACAGACATTACTAAAAGCATCAATGACTTTGTTATTGTTCGCGAATAAATGCATTTGGTCTGTTGATTGTGATGCGATAAATGACTATTGCAAGCACATGAGATTTTTCAAAATTCCACACAATTTACTTACCCACGAAATCACTAAATAAGATTGCAGTATACCTTTAAGGTCCCGACCAAATCGCTTCACATAATTTTTTTTGATTAAAGAATCATTTTTTGTTAATGTTGGGCACAAAACATCATTATAAAAATAACAGAGTGGGAAATTCGAACTTGGTGATTTACTTTAGTGGGAAACCACACCAAAAAGGTTAAGAACCACTGGTGTAAGTTATCGGTCCCCTTTTCAGCGCAAATACAAAAGTAAAAAAGTTAACACATTCGGGATTTTTTTTCTTGGTAAATTGCACAAAAAACACAAAGACGTGAGTTCAAGTTCCAGAGTGTATAAAAAAACTAACATTTGCTACAAACTTTACATTTCCAGTAAAACTAATTAAAACACTCAATAGGGCATGTTAGGGCAGTGATACTCAAGGAATGAGGTTGTTATCAAATCTACACTGTAAAGATGTGCAACACCTGAAGGAGAACGGGTCTGTATGCTATTCAAGCACTAATGCTAGCATTTCGTTGAGGTGACGTCACGCACCCAGCGGTAAAGACGTCATCGCATGCATTCACGCTCTAATATCACGATCACGACCACGGACGTGTACTTGACAGCTAATATGCGATCGGTGGTTTGCCTTTGGCGATCAAGGGGCGGTTACCATACTCAAATCGTTTACCCAAACCAACACGTGATATTTCGTGCTCGCCTTAAAGCCCGAGGGCCTTCACGTTTTACCGCAGCACACGCGTTTACGTCATACAACATGCGGTGCGCTGGAAAAAGTTTTTTGGAACTTTGTGTGTTAAAAACTAGAGGCAATTTATAAAAAAAGGGAATAAGATAAGACATTTGTTCTTTGCAACCGCTTTTGTGTGTCAGTTCAGGAATGCAGTACAATTTAACGACACCTTGGCAATGAAGGACGTATGTGTGTGGAAATGGTTTACATATAAAATGTGAGGAATATGCGGTTTACTGTTGGTAATTAATGTGGCGACCAGTGGGGTTGTGCGGACCCACTTGAGACCAACGGCAAGTACGATAAAAAACAAAGTTTTAAAGTTTCTGACAGTGAAACTAATCTCCACGTAAATTAGCCAATGTTTAAAATCTGTCATCTGCTGAAAAATTATTACCGTGTTGCTTAAGGCCGAATGAATTTTATGAAGCATGTAACTAGTGGCAAGGCTGTACACCGTTGCAGTTTGTTAAACTGACAATTTCCCCAGAATCGTCTGTTTGTGTAACATAGTTTGCGCACGGTCCATTACAAACCGTTTCACCGCCGTTAGTTTGTCCAGTTTCATCATGCAATGAAGATATCCCGTTATGCATCTGTTCTCTGCCTTCTGATACCTCATGATCCCCTACTCCGTTACATAGTCCCATTTGTACATTAGAGTCCGTTTCAGGGTGTCCATTTACAATCGGAGCATGATTATTGTTCAAATAATCGCTTGTTCCTTGTCCAGTTTCATCATCAAACTTTTCAGCGTCTTTACTTTGGTCCATCCCCAAATCTTGGATTTTCTCTTTGTTTTCAGGAAGTTGGGACGTGCTTTCATCTTCACTGGAGCTTTTATCCTGATCGGAGTCATTTTCATCAGATGATGTTTTTCGTGAGAGCTCCTTTGGAATTCCCCCATCATTGCTCGCAACCTCATCTTTGTGATGATTTTCATCTGAGTCTTGCTGCTCCAAATCAGGTACTTGCTTTTCTTCCGAAGCATCATCACCAGTTCCCTTTTCCTCGGAAACAACGTTATCCGTAATTCCTTCATCCAGTGCCAAGTTATCCGAACATTCCGTATTTTCCGTATTAGCAGCCTGTTCATTTTCTTCCACATTCAACATATCAGTTTCATGTTCAGTAATTTCTGTGTTTTCATTTGTAGGGACCTCTGATACTAGTTCAATCTGAGTATCGTCTTCTAAAGCCAACTTTTCCACTTCTCTTTCCCCTAATTCCACATCTGGACTAGGATTGTGATCTTGAACTAGATAATCAGTCAGGTTTATTTTGTCGGGTTTTCTTGCCTTGTAAGTCTCCCCGGTTTCTCCGTCCATTCCCGAAGCGCAAGGTTCATCCTCTTCTTGTACACTTTGCTCTACGACCACCGATGCCGAGGGATTACTGCCGGAGCTTGGTACACAATTGTTGAGATGAGGAGATAGCTCTCCGTTCGTGTCTCGTGAAATTAAGGGCTTCGTTGTTCGAGATCTGTATAAGTAGACATTATGTTGCATTTGTGACTTGAAAATTGATACGATTTGACAATACGTGTTTTTTCATTTTATTATTGTACGGTAAGTTTTTTAATTTACGGAAACAGCCTTTTTGTAAATTACATTTCAACAAGGTTTTTGTCCCTTGCATGCCGGACATGGGCGGTGTCCTAATACGTGATACTGAACATGGTCGTTTTCGATATTAATTGACCATACAACATCGCTTAAAACCGCATTATGAAGACGAAACATTCACGCATGTCTGACATAGAAGCAAAAACAACGTTTATTTTAGAGGCAGAAACACCTAAGTTTTTAACAACAGAAATGATTCAATGCATAGATAGGTCACCATGAAACTTTATCAGGTTAATTCGGCCAAGTACTGTGTCTTACCTAGGAGTTTTGGTTTTCGATTGAGCAGAACAACTGTAGTTTTGGTTTAATATCGTATGTTAACAAAATGATTTTCGAAGCAGACACATGTGATGAAGCAGACACATGTAACTTACGCAGGTTTGTTGGGATCTTCTTCTACAGCAGAGGAATAAGATGAAACAGAACTGAGTGTACTGGATGAGCGGAAATGAAATCCAGCCAGATTATCTGACATTAGTTGTTTCATGCAGTTGGTCAGGGCTGTGTAAAACATTCAGTAAAGGCTATTTTCCTTCTCACACTAGCTTTGTAGTCATTAATATTCTGACAAACGTTTTAGATCAATAAGTCAAATTCGGAACATTTGGCTTGGAAATAAAAACAACAGAATGCAGTGGGACACTTGCCTTAAATTATTTAAAAATCAATTTTCAAATTACACTAAGATTATTACCAAGCCAAACAAAACAGTTTCTTTTACAAAAGGGGAAAATAGCAATTGCTTGGGTTAGAAAGGGTCTACGTTAAAGACAGGTCGTGTAAAACAAAACTAGTCGAATGTATCTTCATATCTTGGGCTATCTGTGGACATTGCGCAACAAAAAAAAACTTCGATGCACAAACTTACCGGGATTGATCAGTTCAGTGAAGCGTTTCGTCAGGACGTCAGTAAAAACGTTACTGATCGGCATATATTGAGATAAATCGTCTGGAATCGTCGCCTCAAAATCCAACATTTTCTGCAAGAAAATTTACACCAAATTTTTACAACGTGACTTTAGAATTGAGTTTAAAGAAAATTCACTGAATCAAAGGTGCTTTTGACTTGTGATTCAGTATTGTGCAGAGGCTACATTGTACGCTAAATGTTATGCAATAATTTGTTGTGGTATATCACGTAAATAAGCTAAATGACCTGCTGCCATTTCACGATAAAGATTGCAAGTATTTATATACGCAGGTACAGACATTGTGGCATTTCTGTTTTATGCAAATTTAGTTACTGGACTGCAATTCAACACAGTGAGTTATCTTACCGGTTTGCAAGTTTGCTCGATCGATTCTCTCGTATGCTCCATAGTGCCGGATTTAATGACAGCGCGGAAGAATCGCCTTTGTGCCAGAATAATGTCGTAATCCAATTTCTGAGAAAACAAATTTAGGTTTTGTATAACACTTACATAATGGTAAAATTTCTAACAAACACTGTCACATAACCTGCATACGATTGTACCGCAAAAGAAAGTACTCCTTAACTTCGCAGTCTAAAAACGTGTAAAATATTTTTACCCCACTGATTAGCCAAATCCTATTTCGAAAAGTTTTTAAACGGGAAATTACACACGTTTTTCTCAGTATTCGAGTAGGAGTGAAAACGTCAAGGCGTAAACGGCGTGTTGGCATTTTAACACCGTCCATTATAAGAGGATTACACCGAACGTAGACAGCCATTTTCTGCGTAACGTCAAGTTACCTCGAAGTAGTGACGTGTTGTAACCGCAACTTTTAGGATAAATTACGACTTTGCGTTCAAAATTACAAGACAAACAGTTTGTTCATGTGATTCACTAGCTCTTAATCATAACTTACTTAAAACCTTATAGTTTTGAACTTAAATTTGGTTATATGTCATGCACGTAACTTCATCAACATTACTTATTTCTAGGCATTTTGTAATCAAGTTAAATTGCTTGATAAAAATCATTCATACGCTTTTTGACAAGACTGGTTAAAGTGTCATATTAATTTTGGGGTGATTCCTAATCCTAATGTTAAAAAAAATCCTTCTTTAAAATTTTTTTTAGTTATTCTTGCATTAACATATATATTTCGGATTCGTTGTTTCCTTATTTGTATTTGTTTGCAACACAGAGAAAACCAGTCGCAGATTTGGATTGAATTGCGAAAAAGAACCACAAATGACAAACTTTCCCATGTAACTCTGCTAATCACTCCGAGCTGAAAAAAGTGTTCCCCAAATTAGGCGATCACGACACAGAAAGTCTGCAACCCTGGCACAGGAGTTCGAATGCCGCAATGTGACACCAGGACGCAGTAATAGCAACAAAGGGCGCAGAAGTAGCCAGCAGGGAATAGGAAATTCCCACGATTCGGTTCAACTACATTGAGCCAATCCAATTGACGTTGTTGGTGGTGTTGCCAACACGTACACAGGAAACGCAAACTGCCGTCTGAGCCTTGCTTATTGCGTCACAGTGGCCACATTGAATGTCGAAATTGCGATATAGATCAACGCTTTGGGTCGCACAGGCCAAATCTTCCCGAACTTGCATTGAAATAAAAAAATAGTCATAAAGCGCTGGACAAAAAAAATAAACCATAAACTGACTCATTGGGCACTTGTAATTAGTGTGCTAAAGAAAATTTGGGGTAGATTCTGTCTGTCAAATCTCCGAACGAGAGAAAAGAAATTGAAAACCTCTGCTCTATACTTTGCTGGCAACACGTTTTCCTAACCTTAACACATTTCGTGGGCCACAAAAAATGTAGCTTGCCAAGCTTGCTGCCGTTTCCATTGGAGGAATGGGATCTAATGTTTTGTCTTTCGTTGGGGTTCTTGGAAGTCTTTCCTCTATAAGCAGAACGGTAGCACACCTGCGCAGCGCTGGCGAAATCTCATCGCATAATATATAAACTGGTGTCTGACCACACCGTGCATATCTGATCTTGCCCACAGTGGTCCTCATTGTACTCATAAGTTTGTGCATGCCCAGAAACACAAACGATACTTTCTCATCTTTTTGTGTCTTTCTGGCTGAAGTAGGTAATTTTTTGTCGTGCGAAAACTTTTGCGCTTTGAAGATTACGAAATACATTTTTTCTATTTTCTGTTTAGCTAAAAAGTCAAAAGAATCGAGATTTCGTTTCAGATAATCCATATACGTAACATACTTTAGCGTTCCATACAAGAATACTTTTGCTGAAAGTAGCTGAAATTCCAATTTGTCGCATGGTCTAATCTAGAACTTTCACCAAGGTGACTCAAACTTGCATTAAATCATAATCTTTACCAGTTTTCGAGCACCATTAAACAAAGAGTTTTTGTTGCATTTTAATCCAGCACATGTGAATTAAATCAAGCTTGACAAATATCTCACAAAGCGGCTTATTTGATGACAAATTTGACAATTCAAGTTCTAATAACAAAAGACAACATGTTCTCACCCTGCCTTAACCCTTGTGTTTTCCTGGGCAAAAAACTCAGAGGCATTGGCCCAACCCAAAGAAACTTATGGGTTGACGTAAATTAGGGCACCAACCATCAAGAAACAATAAACCCAGCACACACCCGTTAAATAGCGCAAGAAAGCAAAATTACTCACTGTCAATATGCTTGATTAAAAAAAACGAAAAAGTCCTACCTTTAGAACACGGGTCCGAACTTTGGCGATCGTAGAAGGGGTGAGTTTACCATCGTTCTGGTTGACTGCATCACCACACAGGGTTTCGAATGTGTACACTGCCGTGTCCAGCAACTAGAAAGAAAGATCTTGCTCACAAACTCGTAAATCTTAACGAAGTTTAGCATCTGTTAATGACACATTTTATGTGGACACTCTGGAATTCGACATCAGCGTTAATGAAACGCGAACAATTATTACTTATCCCGAAACAGTAAGTTGTTTTTAGATGTTAATATATTGCTGTTATAGCACCAGAACTATTCAAGTTAAACACATAATATCTATGTCAGAGACCATGTGTGTATCACATAGAAGTTATGTTTAACAACCAATTTCATTGTTCAAGCCTTCAACAAGTATAGCGTCCCTTTTCTTTCAACAATTAAGTTATGACCGCTCAAGCCGCTCCCATGATACTGTGGGATTAAACAAGACTAATTATATGCCATTCTAGTCGTTGGACAAAACGGAAACCTAAACCAGCACTCCTTTATAAATCGAATTTGCTTAGATTGATTTTCAGGAAAATTTCATTATATCACGCCCTAATGTGTAAAACGATTGAAAAGCGTTTTTCTGTAACCGAATTTGCACAAAATATAAGATTTTTTATAGCGGTTTTAGACGTTTCCTAAATTTATTCAGAATAGCAATACGGCCAATTACACGTTACATTGCAGCAACCTCACCGCTTAACCTAACATAGCTGGTTATTTTCAATATTAGCTTGACTGTTTCTTTGATATAGATTTTTTAATGAACAAAAATCTATAACAATTCAAAGATTCTTCTTTAAATGCCACCTTGTTTAAAAATAGCGTATCAATGGAGAATTTTGCACTCTGCGATCATTCGTGCCCTCTGCTCTTTAACATTTCAACGCAACGCAGCCACAACAGGCATTATGGTTATTTTGAATCAGTGGTTTTAACCATATTCTTATGGCAAACCAACATTTTCTGTGAAGGGTAGAACAAGATATATATATATATATATATATATATTCGTCTTGACTAGGACTGCATATTTCGAAAATCAGCAAGATTAGCAATTACAAAAGAACGTCCAAGACATGAGTTTTGCCCAAAACCAAGGTTATTCAGTTGGGTTAGTTAAGTTGCAATTCATGGTCTGACGACGTAAATTAAGTATAGCAGAATGTTACTCGCATACCATCGTAAAAGTTCCGCCGTACCATACGTTGAAAACCACTGGTTTAGATGAATTGCCGCGATTTTTGTCGCCACGCTAACTATAACAAACTTAAAAGCTCCTTCGACAATGCATTTTCAAGTCGACACAAATCGACCTGCAATATCATTTTTTGTTCGCAATCACATTTATATTGACTTTATTTAGGAAAAAGAACCAGTAGTAAAAAATGAATATGCATGAGTTATTACCAAATGTCTTGACTTGACCCTATCCCTGGTGTTTACATAATTTATAACCTGCCAGGCGTCAAAACAACAACACAGTACATCATTATGCAGATTTTTAATTCGTGGTTGTTTCCTGACACGCCTACGTAGTTTAACATCAGAACACAAGCGCAAATGCAACAAGAGTGATAATTTTCGGTTAACTTGATATTTCATAACACGGGAACTAGGTTCGTTGCACGTTTAAGAACTAATGCCTTAAAGCATATTTTTGAAAGCACATTTTCGAATTGGGTTTACAAACGGTTTGCAAAATAGATATTTTTCGGTAATTTCCAACAACCATTTTATCAAGCGTACTTAGCTATGTATTTGAATGTAAATCAATTGAAAAAACAAAAAGGATCTGCAAGAAAGCGAAACTTTATTTGTGGAAACCGGTCAGGAAATATTAACTTACCTTCTGTTGGTATGTGAAGATGCTGTCGATATGGGAACTGAAATCGGTGCGTGGAAACATGTTTTCCAACATGCTGATGATCGGTTTCTTGCTGCTCATCGAATCGCTCATAGGACATACGAAATCCGGATTTCTAAGTGACCAAAAAATCAACATTTGAACAAATATGAATTGTAATTTTTTTTTGCGTTCGGGTTAGACGTGGCTTCACGTTTGCCAAAAAAACGAAATTGATCGATTTAATTTTTCCAATTCTTATCTGTTTTATCGCATAACAAGTGCATTCAGAATAACAGACTGTTTAAAGGCGTTTTGAATTGTGTATTTACTGTGGGGATGAAATTCAGCGTGTTTCCTGCCACACACACTGATATTGACACTCTTTCCAAATTCGGTTTGGTGTGAATGCTTCTTTGTTTACCGTTATACAACGCTGATACTTTTTAAACATAAAATTATTGATGTCGATAAACGATTTTTTACTAAATCAAATCATTAATACTGATATTGAAAAAAATTAGAGTATACCATAGGGTAGTCAATTAAAATCGGGCATGGAAAGTGACTTTAATTCCAAATGAAAGGGAAAAACTAGTTTGAAACCAATTTTTATTTAAGTATGAAGCCAAGATAACTGATTTTTAGAGGTTTTACTTCATTTTTCACCTGGGAGCAAAATCCAAAGTATTTAGAAAATATTGATCAACATTGTTGGCAAATTGTTGGTTTGTTGAAGATGTCACAGCTTTCTGAACTCCTTCGACAAGTGTTAGGAACAACTCTCTTGTAGCACGCAATGGTGTGACAAGCTGCAGATACAAAACAATCATGTTTGAAATCAAGTGTACAAGATTGTTTAAGTTTAAAAAAATATTTAAACAGCAAAACCAAAAGTGGGTGTGCCCTTTTGGCTCCTTGCAGTGAAACTATGAAATAAAGGTAGAATTGGAACCACGGCATACAATGCACTTTGAGTACAATAGCCTGGCACCAATTTCATGACTTTGTTACGTCATTTTCTATGTGGGAAACCAGAACAGGAAGCAGAATTAATAGCATGCTTGCTTCTTGGTAGTTAATCATGGCAGCTCAGTGCATGCTGTGCAGTTTCGCATGTTGTTGTGGCAGTTGACATAATGTGTTTATTATTCAAAAAATCACTTGCAAACCAAACAAGGGTGACCTCAGACAAAATATTGCTTGCACTAATGCTTGGCATCAATTTATTCACTTTGCAAAAAAGTTTGTGTGGATATGCCTGCCATGCAACATTTTTTTCATTTACAAATAAAGAAAAATAATATTTTTTAGGAATTAAACATTTAATGCAGGTAATTCAGTTTGACAAATAATTTTTCATACTTTTGATTTAGAAACAACAAAATAGATTGTTATGACAGAAATAAATGAAATGGATTATTACAATATCTTTGAGAACCAAAGTGTAAACGTTATTATTTGGCATTAATTTTTATTCTTACCGAATCAGACATGGCACTAACCACCTCAGGGAGTCTTGGCAGAATTTCCCCAACCACAACCTGATCAAAGCACTCAGAGAGACCTCCTAAAAACACAAGTGCCAAACTTGTTTTATTTGCCACTTTCAATTGCCACCACTTGAATGACAAAGAACAACAAACTAGCATTGGCAAACCTACATGACTCAGAGGCAGAAAAATCAAAACAATTACTACTTGACTGTTTGCTTGAAGTACATTCACATGACCAGTTTCGTTAAAAAGTGTATGGCAACTAAGCACACATTAATGAAATTGAAGAATTGCTATCAACAAAGTTGGTTGCGACAAAAACGAGACATTTTTTTAATCTACTAAAATTAAAATGTTTTTCGAGCTTTAATGCAATAAAAAAAATGTACATCTTATATTTATATAAAACACTACAAATTCATGTATATATATAGTTAACCTAAAAAAAGGTGCCAATTTTACCTTTAATGGCATTTGAGGTTGATTCATAGGCTGCATTTAACTGTGGAAGGTTGGCAATGATATCCTGTCTGCGAGATTCACATTTCTCCTCGAACTGTTGTCTTTTTTTCACAAACTCTTTAATGACAATTCCCTACACAAAATGCAAAATAATGATAGAAACAAACAATATCCTGTAGAAAGCAAAAGTTTAACAGTTAAAAATTACAACATTTATATCAAACAAAATATTCTTTATCACAAAACTTAACATTTAAATTTTGCTGATTGAAACATTGAAGCCTTTTTTCAACCTTTTTTAACATCAAAACATTTTTTTGCAGATAGCATCAATTTCCAGGTTTTGAAAGGTTTATCAGTTTTTTCATAGAACAGGGAATAACTATTTTTTATTACACATTGGTTACAATAAATTTATATATTTTGTTGATTTGGAAAACCATAGTTGTTTTATTTACCAAACGTTCTTGCCACTTATTATTACCAACTGACAGTCATCCAGATACAATCTATATTCAAAACTGTGTATTCAACAATAACACATGACCTACCATTTAAGTTCAATTATGTTATATAGGGCATGTGGCATATGGATATTTTTGTTTGTAATTATGGGCCACATGTGCTGATTCCATGAGAAAGGCTAAATATAATGCCCCACCTTGCCAAAGAAAACAGTGTTTATCAAATAGACTCAATAGACACTTTAAAGTTGACCCAGTTTGTAATGCTTGGCTGTTTCAGAAAGTTGGGAGAATGAAGTTCTGTTTACAAACTTTGCACAAAAATGCACATGTCACATGTCACAACTGTTGGAGTGCAGGGTATCAGGCTATTAAGATTTGAATTGTAAGTATTGGTTTATTAAAAACATATCATTGGAGCCTTTAATTGCTTACAAACATATGAATTGAATTCATTGTTTGATGATTGACATCCAATACATCAAAATTGCCAAAACTAAAAAAAATATCACAGACAGAGGAAAAGTTTTTTATGATAAATTTTGTCAACAAAGTTTTTTTGTAATTTCAATGTAAAAGAAGTGAGGAAAAAATATGAAGTTAAAAAAGTACATCTTTACCAACAGAATTAATTGGTAAAGGTTTTTGAACACCGCAGGCATACTTTCACAATATATTTCTATCTTCAATCATTCATTTCCACACATTTACAACAATATAGATTTTGACATCCCGCAAATTTAAAAGTACTTTAGCCCCAGGCAAATAATTAATTTTGCCTTGCAGACAATTTTGGTATAAATACTGAATAAAATATTTATTACTGATTTTGTGAATTAATAAACAACCTGTGTGATTTCAAAAAAACAGTTTTCATAATTTAAATGAGTACTGCACTGTACTTTCCTTTGAGGTTTCAAAATTTCTATGAATAGTGGTGTATTTTCAGCCATTTTGTCAAGTACCTGGTTCTGTTAAACTTAATGCTAAAACATGTAAAAAAAGCATTTTTTGAAACAATTTCTGGGACACATACCTTAGTCATGTTGCGCAGTTCAAACAAAACATAATTCCAGACTTTATATCTGGAAGCAAAGCCTCCTTTAATTGCAGGTAGGAGAATTTCTTTACATTCATAAGACTGGCAGTCCGAGAAAAGGTCTGTCAGAATCTAGAAACATTGACATTTTGTTGCTTTCAGATCAAATACATTTTTTTCTAAAATTTGCAAGTCAAAAAAATATTTTGCTTAAAATAATTTCTGATAAATGATCATTTTTCATTTGACTGCGATCTGAAATTTATAATACTGCTCACCTCTTCCTGTGTTCCACAAATAATTCCCGCAGGAACACAATATCCTTGCATGCGAATTGTTTGTTCCAATGCAAAACCAAATGTCTCACGTGATGTCTCACTTGAACACTGTGTACCTGCAAATCAAAGTTTCAAATGTGACAATTTTTTTGAATTAAAACCACCAAGTCTACTGTAAACATTTAACCAGTTAGTACATCCTGGGTCAATCCGAGGCAAATATGTTCATTGTATTTTGGTCTAATACAGGATTTTTGCTCTTTCTACAATACAATAAGTTTCTGGCTCAAAAGCGCTTTTCAATAATTTTCTATGTAGAACAAGTTTGTTGATGTATGAAATGAGTATAAAAGTTTTTTTTAAATAAGTCTATTTATTGCAAATCTGTCATATTTTATAATGGTACTTGAAAAATACAATTCTTAGGGTATTAAAAATGATTTTATCATTTTGTTGTCACCAACTCTGCTGTGATTCAACCAATATTGACTTGGGATTTTTATCTTTCTAAATTGTGGACATGCCCGGACATGCCCTAATTCTTGATGATTGTTTCAACAACAGGTCAAACAACAAAAATTTAACTTAATTATGTAATGTAAAAAGTGGGGATACTGGCTTTACATTCCTTATCTTCAATCATATTGTACATTTAGTCTTTTACAAAATATTTTTTCTAGTTTTGAATCAGTTGAATATTTAGACTATTTTTATTTAAAAAAAAACACAGGTACAAAGCAAAAATTATATCTGGAAATTATGTTTCTTATTCATTCTATTTGAATGAGAAACTGATGATGTTTTTATACGGCAAGAAATGCATTTCTTTAAATTTCTTGAAACGATTTTTCTTTGGTACCTCTTTTTTAAAAAGTCCAAACATGTAATCTTGATGTATTTAGATTTATTCTGTAAACTGCATACACAGCATTTTGTTAACAAATTAAAAAATATAGCAAAAACCAAATTTAAAGCTGTGCAATGCTTTGCTTTACGTGACAAAGGCTTTGTCAAATAGTATTTATAGGGCTACAAACTTCAATACTGAACTTGCATCTTTCAAAAAGGCCAAATTTTATTTCTGTTTGGCGCCAACAGTTTCAAAGCAGATGGTTAATAATTATCCCAAAGCAAGCAATTTTGAGTGTTGACAAGTGCTCACGATTTATTACATTCCTTGGAAGTTGGTTAAAGAGCCACCTTAGCTATCAAGCCCTATTTGGTTTGGCAAACAAACCAGCTATTCTGTTTTGAGATGGTGAGAATCAGATATTGGCTGTCACTTTGGTATGGACTGTTCCTACATTCTTAGACCAACCTTTACAACAGATAAAAGCTCCTTTCACCAAATGTTTACAAAATAATTATAATGGATTTAGTGCAGCAATGGTTTATTCTCACACGATGGAGTTGATTTCTATTGGCTAAATATTTTTGAAAACAGCTTCAACAAATAAACCAAGGGAAAATGATTAAAATGTAGGAAAAGCATTATGTATTATTTTTGTTAAAATTTTACAAACCATACATTTACGCTTTTAAACGTAAACACAAACCTTTGACTGAAAAGTCACTTAAAACTTCTTAAGCTATACACCAGGTAAATACTGGTTTGTATCATGGCCTTTCATTGCTACAAAAAAAACTACATATAACAAAACATTGTCTTTTTAGTCATCACCTTCCAAGTGTCGAACACTGTCTTTTAGGATTCTGACCCAGTGATCTTTTTCCACAGCAGTTTCGGCAGCAAAATAGGTGGTGCCTCTCCACTGATGAGCAACACAGAATATATGCTGAGTGGGTCGCTTCCCTGCTTGCCCAATTAATGTCACCTTCTTGATAAATGCTGATACATCATGGTTGACATAACCTAAAAACGCAACCTTTATCAATGCATGTTTAGCTTGTAAACACTTGGAAAAATGATTTTCTGCATTTCCATAAGATAAGGATCAGACTATCTGTGGTTTTTCTACATAACAATAATGTTTTTTTTACAGAAATGGTGTGTGGGTCGATATTATGTAACAACATGCTATAGAATGAATTTAAACCTTATGTAGAATAAAGGTTGAAGTATTAATGCTTTTTTGCCTCACATATCAAAAAACATATTGCAATTAAATAGTGCCTAAGCTGGAAAAAGCAGAATTAAAGAAACCATGCAATTTCTGTTATATATAGTTTCACATGTGTGGTATGGTAAGAACTGATCTAGTTTGCTTAGATTGTGGAATTCGGTTTTAAACATCAAACATATTTGGGTTACTTTTACTTGCCAAAATCACGAGATGTAATTTTCAGTTTGCCTTGAAGATATGTATCAACATTCTGAGCAACATCATGTCCACTGTATTTGGCTGATATTTTGGGTTTTCCAGCTTTTTCATAATCCTGTAAAGTAATGATGAGGATAAGAAAAGTTTTAGATGATAAACAAGCTTGCAAGAAATTTTTAGGATAACTTCTGAATAAAATCCTTTCCCATTATCTGACAGGCCATAGAATAAATTCTCAACTTCGAGTATAGTTACACAAAGGTGTGTCAGACACTTTGCCACAGGGCATAGTTTGTTTTGACGCTGTGGATTGTTTATTTGCACAGACTACTTTACACTGACCAAACAAACACCCAAAAAATTAGGCCATTAAACAGGACATAGGTATCAAATTTTCGTTTTTTTGCTACGTTTATGACTGTGGCAAAAGCTTGCAATTTTTGCAGAGCTCTGGTAATGTTGAAAGCATATTAAAACAATAACTATTATCTATCCACAATATGAAATTAGTTTTGTATTTCAACTTTGTTTAGTTAGATTCTTCATAAAATGTTATATTTGGAATCTAAATGAAATTTAATTCATGTTGGGACATATAAAGCTCAAATTAATACCAGTGTTTTTACCTCTTTTGATGCATATACTTCCATGGCATAATTTGATTGCATGACACAGTATCTCTTCTTCCATTTCTTGCCAGATGCATCAGCCAGGACATACAACACACCTTTCTTCAATGGCCTGTTGTAACTTTCCCACTACAACAAGCACCCCACAAAACAAAACAAATTAAAACCATGCCAACAAAGCATCCTTATTATGGAAAGATAATCCCCAAAATATTAAAACATTGTGTTTACAGATCTTTATCAAACATAAAAGCTTGCAAACAGTCCATAGTATGATTTAGTTTGTAATCCTTTGTAATCAGCCACATTGTTTACACAAACAAAATAGTTACATGGATAAGAAGATTAAACTCAATTATTCATGGCTAAGCTTTTGAAACAAAGACCACTACATTTGGTGTGGATTTAATCCCTAAACCCACATGCTCAAATGTTCTCACTATTCACACATGGTAATCCATTTTTAGGCATTATTAGGTTTCACCACAATCATTTTTCTTTACTTTTATTTGAACTGACAACAATTTGAAAAGTTAAGATATATTTTAGGAAATTAGGTTTTAGGGAGCAGTATGTCATAGACAACAACATGTACATTTACAGACAATTTTTTTAGCTTATTGAAGTTTAAATTTGCAGACAAATTATTTCAGAGAAAACAAAAACTTTATATTTATAGCAAAAAAAACCTCCCCACCTTTCTTTGAGCAAGTTGCCATTTTTGTTGACTTGCTTTGCCATCAAGATCTTGGTGAAGTTGTTGAAGGTAGAACCACATGTAAGCAGTCTCATACCTCTTGGCAAAAGCTACTACATTTTTGTGGACATTGTCTGATGAAACAAAAGTATAGTTTGGATACAACCCTACAGGTTAAAAAATAAATATGCTTCACAGTATATGCCACAAGTAAAGAATGTTAAAGAAAAAAGTTAAATAGGGAATTGACTTAATGTACTTACAATATACTCCTTCGAATGAATGACCCTCAACATTGGGAATGGACAGTTTTTCTCCCATCACTACTGTATGGAAATTATTATGTCTCTTAGTTTAAAATCATATTTATTTTAATTTACCTACAAAAGAAAACAAAATATTGCAGATGTAGTGTTTTAAAACTGTAGTTCCAAACATCACTAATTTTAAAAGACAACCAAAATATGTCGGTTGACTGTAACAGAATATGTTGTTGCACACGACAATGACCCATACTGAAACACTTGTGTATAGTAACTGACATGAACACTTTGCAACAACAGACATTGTCCTGCTTACAAACTACATAACTGGCATAAACATTTACATATTTCCACAACAGTTTCTCTGGTGCATACATATTGTCACCATACTGAAGACTGAAGCCAACATGGTAAAACTGGAATCGTGCAAGAAAAACTGTAACTGTTGGGCTATTTATGACATGAATGCATTTTCCCATGCACGATTCCAATGCCAGAACGCTCGCTGTTGTTGCCAATGCAGGAAGTAGTTTAGTGGCGACCAAAACTGACTGACGACTAAACGACGCGCCTTAAACCCCAAAAATCTAAAAAAACCTTGGAAATAAACTCCAAATTATCACTGCAGAATTACAACGAATCTACCAATGCACGCGCTTTTGGCAAGCATAAAATTATTTTGCGAGTTTATTCCAAGTTTTTGCACCAGACAAAAAGTACGAGGTCCGTTAATAATAATGACAGTTTGGTGTTTCCGGCGGTGTCAGTTTCAGTCTTTTCACGTTGACGTCCTGTCTGTAAATACGCCGCTGTAAATTAGTCACCTCCCTTTCTTCTAAGAAAGAAAACAACTTTTTCTCAAACCGGGAAAATCCCTCCTACGCAACTTAACAAGTGGCGCCTTGTCATCGTCTAGCGGATAATTTAATCTGTACAGCCAAATAGTATACTCTTTGGTACAGCTAAAAATGGCACGAAATTGGAACAGCGCAAGGTAAATACGTTATTCTTTTTTCAACTACATTTCATAATTCTTCACAAATACTTTTATGAAAACAGAGAATTGTCAAAAATACATACTTTGGAGTGCAGTCTAAGATATATTTGTTGTTTTGGATAACGGAGAATATGTAGACTACTCTGTTCTCAAGCACATTCTTGAGGGTGTATGGTAGATTGAAGGTCAACCAACTGGTAAATCCGGACGTTCTGCTAAAGATCTAAAAGAGGAGTTCCTGGTTTTTTACGCACTCCTCAACGACATTTTTTTAAGTTTTCTTTTACTGGTGTCGCCACTTTGGATTGGTGCCAGTGGAAATCGTACCACCATATCAGTGATTCCTCATCTTTCTGTGGTCGCGTACCACTTGAAGTTGACGCATCGTCCCCGCGTACCGCCCATGTTTAGAAAAAAGTAGACTATTTTCAATCAGACAAGCGTTACATTTTGAATCTAAAAATGTAGAACAACGAAGATCCCACCACACCAATGCGCAATCTGTAACTGCTTCTTTAGTGTCCCAGTTTTGCACCACCAAGTAATACGCAACCCGGTGTTAAGTAACAAACGTTTTTATCAGAATTAGCGTTTCGTATGCGAAAATACGGAACAAATAAAATACCGAAAGGTGTTCGCGTACCACCAGGAATGACTTCGCTGACCACCAGTGGCACGCGTACCACCGGTTGGGAACCACAGCACTATAGTAACAGTGTCTTTGTTTTCTCTTATGAACCCAAGTCATGCTGCTGTTCGGATTGTAAGCTATTGACTTTGAAATAATGAGCCCCGCTGTTAGCCAAAGCGGTGTTAAACGATGTCGTAACTGTGTTGGCCAGAATGATATTCTGACTGAATTCCTACCATGTTTCAAGCCCGTTGTAACGCGGAGTCGTATTTTGGGGTATTATTTTAGATTTACTGAAGTTCTGGAAGGAATAAAAAAACTACAGTTCGCATGTTTTATTTTTGCCATACTACAGAAATACACGTATATGCGCGTAAAATACAGTGCGCTGATTGGACATTTGCGATCAGCTGGCACAAAATAACGCACGTTATGCTATAAAAACATGCGCAGAATAACATCAGGCACAGGAAGAAAGCACACTATACAAAAGTTGCTTCCAATAAGTCAATATTCATACAAGTGTGCAACAAAAACAACTTAAAAAAGAAACGTTTTTAATCGAATAAAACATGGTATGGCACCTTAAAAATGAAAGAAATTTAGGCATAAGGGTTGCTCAACAAAGAAAAAACAGAACCTAATAGGCATCTTATAATCAAAAGTTTTAAATATACCCACAGTTTGTTTTACTTACTTTTAGAGTACTTTTGTTTGTATTTCAGATGTTGCAAAGATGTTTAACTAATGAAACATTTTATAAACAGGACAGTTTGCAAAATTTTCACACTTAATTACACGAACGTTGGTAAAAATGCCTGTACAAGATAATAGGCCCAACAACCAACAATAGTTAGCTAGCATTGGCAGTCACAAGAAAAAACTTTCAATAAATCTAATATTGATGTACGACTTGCAAAAGGACACCAAACAATTCTGCTATATTGGCAAAGTGCAATGAAACAACAAAAATATCAGAAATGGTTTACATTCGTGCACCTGTGTTATACATGTGTGAGAATATAGCTGGTTATCAAGTGCAGTGTGTTTTATATTACAGAAAAACTATTCAGTGATTAGGTTTCAAAAACTGGTGAAAACTTTCAAAGTTTGATAATTGTAGAATGCAAGCACCAAAGGTTGCAAAGAAAAACATATTGACTCAACATTCTTAATGAAAATAAGACCATTATAATGGTTGAACATATTTCATTAGAAATAGGACCATCAAAAGTTATATACAACAAAATAAAAACTGCTACAAAAATAAAAAAAACAGCAGTTTGTAACATTTGTACCAATACATTTGCATACTCATACATAAAGTACAATGGCCTCATTCAAAAATCTAAAATCCAGGACCTTATAGCTCAGTTTCAACACTCAACCCGTTGCTACAGGTCATTGTTTTTGTCGCTCTTGAGCATGAAAAGCGGGAATCACACAGAAATGGTTCTTCCTTGGTCATCTGTGCCATGATAAACACCAACTTCAACCTCAGAACGATGACTTGATCGGCCACTGCTGCTACCACTGCCACTTCTGGACAACAGAAAAGTTATTAAGGTTTTTGTCTTGTTATAAGTTGAAGCCAGTAAAATGATCAAACAACTGACAGATATAAAACACCTTTTTCAATAATATGGATTATTCGATTTTTTTGTATTTTTTGAAAGGAACTGAGATTTAAATCATGACTAAAAAGGTTGAACTTTTTTTTTCAGAAACTCACAAGCTTACATTAGATAGCAAATAAAAACAAAACAAAAAGGCAGATAACTAGTGTGGAAACACAGTAAAAGAACTTAATTTAAAGTACTACCTTGCATCCCTTTTTTTAAGCAACTTCTGGTTGACTTCTCCATTGCTTTGTGGTTGTCTTCTTTGACCTTTGCCCCCAGAGCCTTCAGTTGGGCGATATTTGTCTGTTCTGTCCCCACTTTTTGTTCGAAGCGAGTTTCTTGGCTTGGGTTTAGGCCTATAATTAGACAAAAGGTTTTGTATGTTAACTGAAAACAGCTGGCTTTAAGTAGGCTAAAACAGGTAAGACATGTATACATATGTTACCTCATATTAGTTACTTGTCAGTGTCTAATTGTTATTATTTTTATTGTGCAACAATTTAATTTGCAAATTTGTGTTTGAAGTTTTAACTACACAATGATTGCAATTTATTTGTAATAAGCTTGCAAACATTTAATAAGATAAAAAAATAATGAATATTCAAAAAAACATGCTAGCTACAAAAAATTGGCAACACACACATACTCAAAAGTATTAAATTGTGTGGTAAAATAAATGTGTAAAACAAAACCAATTAAAACATGAAGACAAATAAGGTAATTGGATGAAAAATAAATAAAATACTACCACAAAATGATTGGGCACGTTAAAACAATTTGCAAAACATAGTGCTTGCTCTACTTACTCAGTCCAGTAAAAGTTTTCCAATCTTCTAAAGACAATTTGAAAACAAAAAAATGGTCCAATATTGACTAACATTATGTAAAGTAAAATTTGTGTTTTGTCATTTCATTCGGAAATATGGTATGCTGAAGCAAATGTCTAACACAACTTGGTTAGAAGTTGGTTCAAAGTTTTTGTTTTCAGGTCTCCTATAGGGCCAACAAAGATTTAAACCCAGATATGGCTAATTTTGAAAGGGTAACAGTCCCTATTTTTTTAAATCAAAGAAATTTAAACTAGAATATTTCCCAAAATATGCACAATATTATACTGTTTAGCTAACTTTTTCCACATAATTAACACACATATACTGTTCTAAGGCCACAGAAGTAGTGAAAGGTGACAGGGCAAGTTTAATGTGTGCACAATGACATAATGTTTTCACTCCACTTTCAAAACATAGCAAGAAACCACTTTCACAACACTACACATAATCACACAAGCGTGAACATACCTGTCCCCTGCACTGTTTTCCCTCTGACTATTTTGGTAGGGATTGGAGGATTTGCTGGCAGTAGCAATTGATGATCCAGCTTCAGAAGACGGATTTCTTCTACGGACCGACTTTTTGGCATCTCGAACCAGATTACTTGTCATGTTAACAAGTTCTTCGAATGTTGGTCGACTGTCTGGTTCTTCCATCCAACATTTTGCGGTGATTTTGTAACTGGTAAAAAATACCATAATGTACATGTGCCAAACCTTTATTTGCTACAATGCTTTACACCAGGGGTCAGCAACCTCTGGCATGCATACCAATGGGAATTTTTCATATCATGCCAAACAATTTAGTAATTTATGTTCACATATTTTTTGATAGAATTAACAGTAAAAGATGCTAGATTTTCAGTTTCTTATGATGCAAGTCTTAAAAACCAGCCTAATTGCCAAATCATTTCTATTTTGACATACCCAGTAATATGGTAGCAGCCTTGTACGTTTCCCAACCCTGCTTTATAGAAAAACCTCTACCAATAAACTATTTCTAGCCATGCATACTTTTAAACGTAACATTCATCTAAAAGACATGTTCCTCTTTTTGGCATGATTTGTGCAATAAAAAAAAGTTTACAAAAGAAACTAGGGTTAATTTTTTTAACTTACAGTTTAGCAGGGCAGCATTCTGGTCTCTCCATTCTCTTTCCTTCCCCCAGGTACTGTAGAATATCAACTGCTTGTACTGTTGGATATGGGATAGCTCCACGAGTCATAATTTCCCAGATCACCACTCCATATGACCACTGCAATATTGCAACTAATTTTAAATTTAAAAATTACGTTGTCTAAAACATACTATTGCTAAAGTTGAATGTGTTTTTTGTCATTGTTTATTTTGATAGTGGTTTGCAAAGTTAATTGTGGTTTTGTTTTTTGTAGTTTTTTTAGGTTAGCAAGTCTGGTTTGATAATGGTAAGGAATTCAAATTACTGTTTCTTTCGAGTAAATGCAGTAATTATCAGTGAATTACTGAATTCCAGCAAGACTTGACTGATAGCCCCAGGGCAAAAACACTTCATTGTCTCATGACTTACTACCTTGTTAAATACTGCTGATTTATCATTTATATTGTTGTCAAAAGGTTAAACACTAAAACAATCAAAAAAATACCTTTTAATATCTTTTGAAATTTTGAAAATATATATTTATGTACAAATACGGAATGACAATAGACAATCAAGGCCATGGTAAAAAAAATCGTTGTAAGGAAAATATCTTGTTTCTTTTTGCAAAACCTACTATATTGAGGACCTGTTTAAAAACAAATTGTCTACTTTTGCTTTTAGGAGAATTTTGCTTTGAAGTTGGATTCTAATTGGTCACGTAACCACATACAATTCATTTGTAACTTGATAACCCTAAAACCCCCATCTCTAATCCTGTTGAATAGGTCATGTGTGGACACAATAGAATTATATTTTACTAAACAAAAGCTATTTACTGGTTCACATGGTATTACTTCCTTTCACCAACAAATGTCACAGATTAGAATCAGTGGTAGAACTACAACAGATGTTAACATAGTGTTGGGTGTATGATTCATTACACCTGATCATTGTGAAACTACCCTGTCTAATAACAACTCATGTTGTTTTTTTCAAGAAAGCTCACAAATTTTACAAAGCTAAAAGGTAACATGTAACACATATGACCCTACATAAAAGTTTTGACCCCAAAACATTGATATTAATATCAAAACCAAACAATATAAAATATTGGTGGGTGATTTTCTGACTTACCACATCACTCTTCTCCCCATATTTGCCATATTTTATGCTTTCTGGTGGCATCCACTTGAGTGGCAGTTGAGTTTTCACACTGCTGCGATAATAATCACGATCGAAAAGATCACGTGAAAGTCCAAAATCAGCAACCCTGACGCTTTCATTGCTGTCAACCCTATAACAAAAACAACACAATTATTTGTGGGGCAAGTCCATTCATTGACACACCTATAATAGTGCAATTCAATGCTACAAAGGACTTAACAGGTGCAACTGAATTCTCTAGTGGTGTTAGGTATCTACAATTGGTTCTGCATAGCCACACACCAAAAGCACCTCAAAAGGTTTAGGTCAGAACATTTTTGTAGAGACTATGATGTGTTATTGTCGTAGTTGAAGTGTCAATTGTGAAACATTACAGATCATTTTTATTCCAAAACAGTGTTTCCCTAAACTAGTGGTTCTCAACCGGGAGTCTGTAAACCCCTAGGAGTCCGCAAAGCGTTTCCAGAAGTCCACGACAACTTTTGAATTCGAGCACAAGAAGATTGATAAAACACAATTTAAAAAACGCTTTGGCGTTTTAGAATATCATGAAACTTGTTTGAAAACGTTCTTCATAGGCGACAAACAAAAATGCATTGTAACATTTATACCCCATTGTGATGCAACAGACGTTAATTATCAGCGACAAAGAACGTCACATCACAATGTAATGGGTCTTTCTTGTTGATTCACGACATCCCAACCCAAACAAAGGGATTGAAACTTTGGTCCTGGAACAAACATGGTTGCTATTTTATGCACCGTGTTTTGGTTGCTTGTTAATGAAATAAGGTCAAAAATACCTAAAGCACATAGAAGTCCGCAATTAGACTCATTACAGCATGAAAAAGCGTCCACAAAGCCAAAAAGTTTGAGAACCACTGCCCTAAACCAAAACTTTGTTGGCTTGTGAGCTGGCAGGTCAACAAACTTTTATTTCACTGAAAATCCCAACAATCTGCTAAATTGGGTAAAAGGGGCCCCATGAGAAAATGATAGCAAGTTTTAAGTGGACGATACTAAAAAAATACCACCCTGACAAGAGTTTAAAAAAGCAATATATTTAGTTGATTTCCCACACTTGATTTTAAAACTTTTCTCCTTTCATTTCTGAAACAATGTTCCTTGTTTTAAAATGTTTAAACCAGCGGTTCCCAAACTTTTCCAAAAATTTTGCCTGGTGGACCCTTTGTAATTATTTTGATATTTCGCGGCCCTATAAAAATCAAAGAATGCTATAGGAAAAATGCAAAACCATTGTTTCTTATAGTACACTAGTGCAGTCACGATTCTTTTTAATGTAACAACTTTCTAACATGGTGGTTTTCAAACTTTTAATTGTACTTTGATTTAAACCTATTCAGTGACACAAATTGACACCAAATAAGACCATAGAGGCACGTCAACCTTTTCGCGGACCCCGTAAAATTGCTTCACGGACCCCTAAAGGTCCGCGGACCCCAGTTTGGGAACAGCTGGTTTAAACTGTAAGATCGTTTAACATCCTTTTATTTGATGCATTTGTCTTGAGTTTTGACCACATGTTGACACAATATGAATATGTTAAAATGTTATGCGATGAAACTTTTACTTTTAAGATGTTTCAACCCAAAACTTACATGCAATTTCTAGCAGCTAAATCTCGATGAACAAACTTTTTTTCAGCAAGGTAAGCCATGCCTTTAGCAACATCAGCACAAAATCGTAGCAAGTGAAGGACAGTGAGAACCTGAATGTTAAAAAGATACCAATTTTACACACAAACATGATTATATTCTCTAGCTTAAAAATCTATTGTGTAGTTCAGTAATTCTCAAACTGTGCGTCGCGACGCCCTGGTGCGTCGTTTCAATTTTCCAAGGGCGTCGCAAAATATTTCCGTTTTGTGGCTTTTTGTTGTTGTATCAATAAACCTAACTTTAAAAATAATTTGCCTCATTTTTTTTTAATTGCTGGTGCGGCGCAAGTCCAGAAAACTTTTCCAGAGTCCAATGGTACTTATTGCTATATGAAAGGTAACTTTAGCATTTTGAAAATAAAATTCAAAGTTTCAATGCCCCACCCTATGAATGTAAATAAAATCGTCACTCATTTTGTACAGTACATTCCACTTGATAGAATCAATATTGACATTGGTTGGATGATGCTTGTGTGTGGGAAAAACTTAACCAACAAGCGTAAGAGATAGAGCAAAGCATAGGTTTACATTGTATTTATCGTGTTCACATGTCTACAAATCATGTAACTATCCCAGGACAATTTTAGTTTGTTAAGTGCATCAGATTTATGCTTGTGAACTTAGTGATACAACTTGTGGTTTTATGACCAAACACTTTATGGGGATATGTAAAATATATTGACATACGAATAGAGCATTGTTTATTGACAAAAAATACAAACTAATGTGCCAACACTCTATTATATATATATATATATATGTCATTTAGGCTTTTTTGTGGCCGATGGTTTTGCCAAGGTTTTACTATTATTTCAGCCAGCTAAAATGTTGGTCAAATTTGACTAATTAGGACATTTTGTCTGAGTGATTACCCTAGAACAGAGGTTGGCAACCTGCGGCCCGCGGGCCGCATGCGGTTCTTCATTAAAGCTTGTGCAGCCCGCAGAGACGCTTAGATTTCAAAAGTACTGGCAAACGAGTCCAATTATTACATATTTTTGAGCTGATTAATGCGCCTGATGCTAGTTTTCTGCGATCTGGCAAAATGTGGCTTGAATCAAATACGAATTATACTTGTAGTTAAGCATATTTGGTAAGAAACAAAGCAAAATCATTTTGTGTGATGCACATGTGCACCCTCGATCCAATTTTGACATTTATAATTGGCCCTACAGTAACAAAGGTTGCCCACCCCGGCCCTAGAACATATATAATCAACAGATAAGTTTGGTTCTAAACCCTAAATGCTGGCACTACTGTTTCTTTTTGCCATATGTAGTGTACAAAGCACTTTACCAACACCAATATTGAACAATGACGTATGGCTAATTCATAAAGTTCATCAAGGTAAAGATTGGTCACAAATAACACTTACATTGTTTCCATCTCTAAGGTAAGTACGTAAATCTCCATTTTCCATGAATGGAAGAACAATAAGAGGAGAGGTTTTCCTATGTTCCATATCAGCGTCCATACAAACTCCTAACAAGGAGAGGACATTTGGATGATCTAAACCTCGCATCATTACTCCTTCACGGAGGAATTTTTCAATATCTTCAGGATCATCAACATCTAAACAAAAAAGATGTTGATGAAAACAATGAAAAAAAAAAATTGTGGCATGAAAAAAATTATAGCATTAAAAAGGGTTATTTTTTTATAGCATTAAAAAGGGTTAGGATAAATATTCATTAGATCTTAGTTTATTCATATTTTTAAGCTAATTACAGCCTGATATTCAGAACAAAAGATTTTTTTTAGTGAGATTCTTTGTTTTAAATGTAACCCTTTGTTAATGCACAAATGCTGAAAAAGGAAGCATGTGTAATGTCACAATAACATGCATCTCACATTAATTTTTTATTAGATACAACGTCAACATTTGGTCTAAGATAAAATATCTGAAGGCTTCTGTTTGTTCAACAGACAATGGGAGCTAAGAGAAATTTTATGAACGAATGCTGCTACTTTGTTAAAAAAATCACAACTTGACAAAAATTAATAGTTAACTAATAATACTGTAATGTAATTTGTAGCTTGGAGGCTAGGTGTTTGCTTTTTGCCCCTAATATTAAATATAGGCTAAACGATCAAATCAGGAACATGCTTCAGGAACAAGGAATGACTAAAAATCATTTTCCCTTGAAATCTCAGTCCAACAGAAACAAACAAATACCTTTAGAATTGATGTAGTGTTCTAATTAAGTACTTTTATAAATTTAAATGTTAAAATTAAATCAAATAAAAGTCTGAAGGTTATTACTATTTCTAATATTATTACTTTTGAGACTTTTAACAGCAACATTAATATGGGAGTTGTCCCTCTGTCGTAGTTTTCCTTTCCAAACATCTCCAAAGTTTCCGCTTGTGATCACAACACCTAGCTGTAATCTTTCTCTTTCCAAGTAACATTCACTCAGACCCATTGCAAGTTCATTGTCAAAGTTGTCCAACACTGGTGTTTCATAAACATTGTCAGATGGTGGAGCTGAAATAAATCAACAATTATATCGTCATGCCAACTTATTTTTTAACAACAGGATTTTACAGTCAAAGGTTATTTTTTGCCTAACATAAGATAACATATATATATATATATATATATATACTTGGTTTTGCACAAGAAAACTAAAATTGAATACAAGAGATATATAAAATATAAATTGTTTCAATATATATATAGTAAACCTCAGTTAAACCAGATGCAGTTAATTCGAATCTTTGCTAATTTGTAAAAAGTTGAAGTACAAATAATTTGTAATGTGGTAAAACTAATTGACATCGGTTAATCTGGATCTTCGCCTAGTCCAGGCATTTTTGGGGGTTTCAAATTACTTTGGGTTTACTATACATTCTTTTTGACAATATATAAACCGTTAGTTATAAAAAACAAAAGGGTTAAAAATTTTCATGTATAAATATTTCAGCACACATTTTTGGTTGTTGGTTTGAAATTAAATGTAAACACAAAAAAAATCTTAGTAAAAGCAATAAGCAAAATATTTACCAGTTCGCTTGGAGTAGTAACTTAGCATGGGATAAGGGGTATATGGTTCAGAGTTTTTTGCCATCTTTTTGTCAAGATCCCCTTTCTGTCTTTTCCAAAGCACATACACCAAGATGATGACAATAAAAAATCCAATAACACCAAATAATATTCCAATAATCATGCCAACTGGGTTGTCTTGGCTAGAATTATTAGTTTGTCCAGTGTATTGTGCCCAAAATGTGGTCTACAAAAGAAAGGCATAAATATTACACACACAAAAAGAAGATAGAATATAAAAGTTTTTTTAATTTTTGTTGAGTCATTTCGCTGGGTTCTTATACTAGTGTTTATTTGAGGGTGGATCAATAAAAGTACAGGATTGCTTAGTGCCCCTTTATACCCCTTGGCACATCCTTATATCACTTGGTAAAGTTGCACCAAGCAAAACAAAGGTACACCAAGCAATATTAACGTACACCAAGTGATTCAAGTCTTGTATATTTTAGATGCATGTTTGGATGACATATGTAATGTAAAGTCAAATCTAGTGATGGGACCACACCAGGTTTTGAAGCGAGTACCAATACCGAGTATGATTACTGAGTACTTAAATCTAGTGTGTTGTACTTAGTTGTATATCACTGGCTAATTTATCTGCCATGGTCGGGGTATAGGCGTGCACTCACACATGCCGAAAAATGTAATCACCACGTGATAGCGAAAAAGATATACGTAAACTGGCAGAACTTTTTTCCACTTTTGTGCTGTCAGAAGTAGGGATGTTCAAAGCAGAATATCGAATCCTTTGGATTCGAATCCAGTCAGATTCGAATCCATTTTGCCGTTTATATAGGGTAATTGGAACCGATATGTATTTGTCGCCAAAGACGTTGAAGTCGTCGGCGTCAAGTCAGTAGGTGGTGCTTTGGAGGCATAATTAGCGATTTGCACGTGACGTTTGTTTGTTACGTGATTTATGTTTATGCGATGCGCTTAGCAACGTCTTGTCGGCATTTCATTGTTTTCGGACTTTGACACCAGAAAACAAACGGTTTTGACGGTAAACCCCAGATAAACATAAAAATGTAGTGAGTAAACGCTGTAAGGTTGAACTTTTGCAGAAGTGCAGGTAGTTTAATAGGGATTTAAAAATTAACCACCTATTGTCCAAACTTTGTTTGCTAGGGTGTTTGTTTTTTTGGCAGCTGTTTTAACTTAAACGTTGTACATTTGTCCACTAGGGAGTCTATGTTAGTCCTCTACCACCAAACAAACCAAATTACAACATAGTTACTCCTACTGAAGGCAATAAAAACCACTAAATAAAATTGTTAGGCATTAGCTTTCAACTGTTGTGCTAATTTCTCCATGACTTTGTACATTTTGGGGCATTTCCCAGTGTTTTTCTTTGTTTTGATTGCTTTTTTTTGTATAAAATGAAAAATATGTGTGACAGTGTTTTAAACTGCTTAGCTTTCATTGTTGTTAAGATTGGTGATTACACAGCCAAAATAATATAAGAACTGGATTCGATATTCTAAATAATTATTCTAGAATACCCAGTTATTCTACTTTGAACATCCCTAGTCAGAGGCAAATATTGGCATAAACTTGCCCGTATTCTTATGGTGTAAATCGGCCTTCGGTACTTGCACGTTGGTATCGAAAACTGAGACAAAATATTTGGATACCGAGTACGAGTATCGATACCACTAAAATCATTCGATACCATCGATACCGAGTACCAGGTACTCTTCCCATAACTAAATCCAATAATTCTATTACAAATACATGAAAAGTGTCCTATTTTTTGAAAAATTAGGTATGAAGGTGAAACTGTTTGCTTACCAAGCTGTCTACATCAGTTTCAAACACTTCTCTAGCTTCTTCCCAGCTGCAAACTTCTTCCATACATTCCCTTTCCAAATTTCCCTGCTGTGTTTCTTCAAAATGGTGCCAACTATTTTTTAGTAGTTTCCGAGAAAGAAAACTGTTGGCCTCCTCCCGATTGAGGTGAATGTCATTGTGAATTTTCATTGTAAAATTGCAAGGTGCGTCAATTACAAAAAAACACCTAAACTAGTTCAGGTTTTTTATGTAGTAAAAAAGTTTCATTTTCCTTAAATGCTGTAGAAAACTTTGTAACATTACAATAAGCAAGATGTATCAAATTATCAATATTGGTTATCAGTTTATTTAAAGTAAATACATTTTGCTTACTTAAATCATTTTTTAAATATATACTTAAATTAACTATAATAAAGTTTCAATTTAAAATTTTTGGTTGAAAATTGACTCTTCTTCCATTATCAAGCTGCAATACTGCATTAAAACAATGAAAACGGCGTTGAATAAGAAAAAACAAATGTGTTGCTCATACACGTTAATTGCAAATAAAGATTTTTACTAACAAATGCCCTTTTTATTGACTCATGATTCTTTACGCCCACTCATAAACTTTCAACTGAAAATGCTCATTCAATGACAGCACAGTTTTAATCTTTACGAAAAGTTTAACAAAAGAAGGGAAGCTCAAATTGTAATTGTTCTTCGTCATTTTGATCATGCAGTTTTCTTGACGTTAAAACATAAAACAAAATTTGTTTGTTTTAGGTAATGTGATTTCAAAAAGTGAAATTAAATCGACATGCACCACCAACACTCACTGCTTATCAACAAAGACAAACAACAAAAACAGAACTCGTCTCGCCAAATTGTAACTTCTTTCAGCAGTGCCGCCTACGCAAAATGAATCGTTTACTCCAGAGCTTCACGGTATGCTTTTTTGTAAAACTTTGACATAAACATCATAACACCAGCGCTTTAAAATACTTATGTTCTGTCGAGCGTTCATTTAATTTCAACCATTTTTTGTCGAGCGTTGATTTAATTTACACCAAAGGAGGCAATATTTTGGATTTTCCCTTGTAATCCGCGCAAATTTAGGCTTTTGACGTGTAATCCGCGCCAAAAATGTTGTCCGCGCAACTTAACACAGCTTCCATAGGTAACTTCAATAAACTTTCTGTAAAATTTTCTATTTACGTTGCACAATGAAGTTCTATGTCGTCATAAGCTCTATTTCGCGAATAATCCACGTAAATCAGTCAGGCGCATCGTAACTTACTGATCGTCACGCTTGCATAAACATTTCTAATTCGCTAACGTAGTCGTTAAAAGTACATTTTTCAGTATATTTAGGACAGGGGCGGGCAACTTCTCCAGTCGGCGGGCCTGATATGAGAAAATGAAGTACTTGGCGGGCCGGATTCCTGAATCGATACATTAATCGCGTATTTATCCAGTGATTTAAAACCGATTTTTGACCACCTAAACCAAATACATTCAAGAACATCACAAATACAATACAGTCCAAACAATCTAACTGATATAACATAAAATTATCCACCACAGCAAATTTAATTCATACACCACAGACTTGCTGAAACACTAACTAGGCTACGCGTGTTGAAACAAAGGAATCCGTGAAAGCAGGCCACACACATGGTTGGCAGTTATGTCGTAACAATGCACTTATGGTTCAATGGTAACAACGGCGGGAAAGTTTTTACTATTGGGGAGCGTTACTGTCCGTTACAACTGTAATTTGACGCAGTAAGCATATAGGGGGAATTACGGCAGACTGTGGCCGCGGGCCACATTATCATGTAAGACCTGAAACTGTCTGCGGGCCGCTCAAAATCCCATCGCGGGCCGTATGTTGCCCGTCCCTGATTTAGGACGTAGTTTGACATTAAAGTGACTGCCGGCTAGGCAAGTTACATAAAATAATGTTTTTTGTTTGACAAATAATTAACAGCAGGTTAGCATTCTTAAATTATTTTGAAAGAAATGAATGTAACAGCAAAAATGTTTGAATCGTTATGAAAATTGAAATTTGTAAAGTTTAGCAGAGCAACTGCGTGCGCAATAGAGCAAAACTGAGGAATCGTAGTGTTTATTTTGTTGTTCTTTTTGTCAGATAGTTTTGCAGGCGTTACATACAAGACACGTAAATCGTTATTTGGTAAGAAACAAAGCAAAATCACTCTGTGTGATGCACATGTGCGGCCCTCGATCCAATTTTGACATTTATAATTGGCCCTACAGTAACAAAGGTTGCCCACCCCTGCTGTATTACTTGTGTCTACTTGCTAACCATCAGTAAAAAGTAGATATGAGTTCCGAAAGCTCTTTCTGCACTCTCTCCATATCTGTCAGGAAGATTGGTGACCGTTTCAATATTTTTGTAGATCTCGCCATAATATCCTCCCTCTGGACGAGGTTTCAAGTTTTGTATCCAGTAGTTGCCATCCTAAGCATGGCGAGTTCCCCCAAAATATAATTTAGAATATTTCGACATACTTGAGCTTGTGTACAGTCCATGGAACTGTCGTTATGACGTTAAACATCTTTTAATTGCGTCACGACAAAATTGCGTGTGTTTGAGTGATGTTGATGATGGCACGTTTATATACTTCAAAAAAGTCAATTTACCACCAAAATTTTACCGATGAGCTGCTTTGTATAGAAAGGATGCGAAGAAGGGTCAGTAAATGAATTTCAAAAGCAGTTTCACTACGTAGGCTAACTACGTTTCTACGTTCGAAAGTGGATGTACCGTAACAGGAAAACTAGACCTGATACGGATAAACCGATTGCATTTTCGAAATCAAGGCACGAGAATCACCAAGAATCAGTTAAAGCATTACTGATGGCACCAGTAAAAGAATAGTTTTTGTTGCGGGAACCACATATTTTGTCCGAGAACCCAATGACGTTCTGCGATTCTGGTTCAGTGTTTATTAACGAGTGAGATCACTGGTTCGGTGTAAATGTGATAATGCTACATGGGCGCAATTTTTTTACGTCATCACATATAGGCTACTACAAGTATAATGTGACTAAACTTTAAAAATGTGTGACAACATCAACACAGGTACATACATTTGATGCATACAGGTACTAGACAACTTACCGTTTTATGGGTTGTCATTTTTGCATAAAAGGGTTGAAAAATAGACAGCCCGGTGACATAACGAATTATAACCATACAAATCAACACAGATACTACTTCAAACAGCATAATCAACCACTTGAACTTTCTACAGCTAAAGTAAAAAAAATAAACCTGTGGAAGAGAACTAAAAATTACAAAACTTAATCATAAATCTGCAAGAAATACTTTTCAAAATCAGCTGACAAACACCTGTTGGACACACTTTCGCTTTTCCAAAGTCCATGAAAGAATTCTAGAACTCTGGTCTTAAGCTTAAACGTTATCAATACCGATCAGCTGTTCACAACGAGCGCAGTTACGAAAGTGGCAACCATTTTTTAACGATGCAATAGTAAAAGTAAGGTCACGAAATGAACTTCTTTTGTGATTTTAGCATCTCTACACTTGAATAAGGTACCGCAAAATACACAAGTGGCATTCAAACCCCTCTTTACCTCTTGTATCATTTATTTTTTACTCATTTTTGTCACACGCGACTAAATTTCTGCATGTTTTATGTTGTAAGCAGCAATATAAAAAATAAAAAGACATATTTGTGCGTGTAGAATAGATTTTAAGATCATCGAATAATAAACAACTAACATTTATTTCAACAATTAATGTATTTGTTCGTCCACACCCCTTCAGATGCTGCTCATGACCTTCAATTATCACACAGGCCATACTAGCACTGTTTTAGCTTATTATATTTTTTACAGATTTGACACAGCTACTAGTTTGTCAGAGTAAGATTTATATTCTAAAGATACTGTTTTGTTTTGATTTAATTTTTTTTGCAATGTATCATGAGAAAATGACTATTCCAATTAATGCGACCTTGTGTGCTTACAATATCCGTTGACGTTATTATACGACAATAGCGTATTTTGGGGGGCAGTCGGTGGCCCACAGAGAAGGCAATTAAAAAGTAATTTTGTTGTTACTTTTAAACGGACATAAACAAACTTTTTTATCTGGCGGTAAGTGCTTTCAATTATTAACTTGTCTAATGATACAATACACAGAAACTACACACATATTTTTGACATTTGTTTTGTTAGGTAGACCTCTTTAGCCTGTGTAACTTACACGATGAAAACGAACAACACTATACGACAAAACACGAATAAATAATCCATAGCACATTAAAACAAGTTATTTACTTTCTCGAAATCCACATCAACTGGCAAAACAGTTAAAACACACCACTTGTGTGTTATAACGTGAATAATAAGCGAAATTTCCACGGCAACAGTCCATCCTCTTTTGTATTGTCGGTTCTTTAGAGAGAAGTTAATCCAATTTGTTCGAAACCTTTGTTTTCGTTTCACATATCCTCGTCAACTTTAAAGTGGCATCTTTGTGTTGCGGAAACTTATCCAGCAGTTCACTTCGAGTCAGGACTTCAGCATCTTCGGGTTCGAATCCCGGGCAAACCATGGCGGTGGCGAGAGCGTATGATCCCAGCTTCGGCTTAGAAAGGCAACTCGCATGGTAACACCCTGCAACAGCAAAACTAATTCAAATTCACAATTGTTTACAACAAGGAGTTTTTGTGATCCAATGTATTTGGTGACAGTTTGTTAAAAGTCATAAACAACTTTAATTAAATTATGCTTCGTGTTTTATTTAAGTGGTGCGAATTTATTTAAGTGGTGAAGTAGGTTTGGAAAGTGAGAGACATGCCGAAAATACAATGTGCAGCCTATTCTTTTTTACACCATAACTTTTTTAATTTTTGATTTAATAAAAAGCAGTTACATGTCGTAGAACAATAGAAATATATTGTGCCAAACCTGTACTTTCGAAACCTTTTTTTGATTTGCATTTTGTTCAACAACAACAATTGACAACTTACCAGCTGGTATTAAAGCTGTAAACTCGCAACCCTCTTTTCGGCCCAGGCTATTAATTTTCAGATCTCCAGTTTCGGTGTCAATCACATAAATCAACATTGGATCACCATCAACAAAATGCCAAATTTCATCGGACTTTAGCTTGTGGAATTGAGTAAAATTGAAATCCTGTAAACGTTATAGTGACTTAACATAAAATTGGGAAATAAAGTCTTTTGTTACAATCCGTGATTTCCAAAAAAGCGTTACCATGCGAATTGTAACTTATTACACAAAACAACGTATCACACAGCGACAACAGTGCATAAAAATTGTTTAGGCAACATACTGAGCGTGATAAAAATAACACGGTTTAGTGTTTATAAAATAAGCTACCGTTTATCTTCGAACAATAATCTAGGCTCCAGAACAGTCTTTAAAATTGTGGCGCTAGTTTGCAGGGTTGTAGCCTAAAATCATACTTACTGTAACCAAGTAAGCTATTTGTGTAGCAAACTTTCGTTCCGTATCTACCCCGTACCGCTGAGGTAAACACACCGCTCCTTCTGTTGACCTGTAAGTTTCTTTAAAGAAACCACCAAGTGGATGTTTTTCCAGGTTAAGTTTTATTTTCCATATTTCTGCCTCCTAAACAAAATTTAAACTTGACGACTTGAAAAATGCCATTGACTTTCAAACATTTGCTGCCTCAAGCTATACAATAATTTGACTTGATCCAAAATGTCATTTCTAGGGCAAAAATCGCTTTTTATTTAATGCTGTTATAAAAACAATCTATTAAGAGTTACCCGTCTGTTTTTTTTCATATTGTAACACAGAAACCTAAAGATATTGCATACCTATGATACACTTTGTTTCGAAAAGTAGTTTAGTTTTTTATGAATTCCAACCTGCTTTTTCGTGGAATTGTATAAGACGGCGGTAGTCGAAAAGCTGATGAGTAGGCTATGTATAAAACTTTTGGAAAAAGGAAATCCAATTTGCAGACACACTTGAAATGCTACAGTGAACAGAAGACTTGCTACAAACGCAGATTTTACAAAATCCATTTTACCACAAATTGAGGTAATAAGTATTTTCTACCTGTAAAACACCTGATCGAAAAACAATGTTTCACAGTTTTGCAGCTAATCAGGCGAAACAAGTAGAAAAGAAAAACAATAATTGTGAAACGCAAAACATTCGTAGACAGCATGATTCAATGAAAACAAAAACTCAAAACATTATCTGCCTTAAAACAACAACGAAAACTGAGTCATAAAATGAACAGTTTTCTAATACAATAAGTGCAAAACATGTACACAAACCATTTTAAATAGGCAACATTTAACACAACACATATGTGTGAAATGTTAAATCGGCGCAAGACCCGGTTTTACGCTTTATCAACCGAACACTAAACCACACAGTTTGCACAGTACAATTCGACAAGAGTTTGAAAAGGTTTAAATCCACAGCGTTTGCACGTTTACGGCCCAGTACTCAAAACACGATACATGCCGGGTCGCGCAGTAACATATTGCGCGGGTTATCAAATGAAAACAACCTAATGCTAAACATTCTTAACCCTGCTCTACCCTATGTTAGTGTGACATACTACATGCACAAACCACTCGTTGTTTCATTTAAGGAAGTCCGCAAAATAACGTGGCTTTAACTGGCCTGTAGCGTATATGCGCTTGCCGATTTCCGAAGTAGACCATAAATTATTTTACTCAACTTCCTAGTCAGCTGACGTGATAAATACAAGTATTTGAAGGCAAAAATCGAAACCAAATATGTTATTGTATGTGTTTCATATAAAACAGCTAGCTAAATATTGTGCAAAATGCCATAGAAAAATGTTGAAAATGTGCGGTACCAGATTTCAGTGTTTAACTGCATAATTTAGGCAGTTGCCCAGCTAGGCTTTCTTAAACAGTTAAACGTTTTTAAAGATCTCAAAATTATTTGTGTTAATTTTTGGGTGGGTAGCCAAATAGTCAATCGCAAGTATATGCTGTCTTCCCCTTCCTTCTCCGAGACTATATGTATCCTCCAATCACAAGCGCTCCACAAGTCAAGTGATTGGCACTACGTACAGAGTAATGTCATCGTATAAACGCCGTACCTCCTCCTGGACTTTTTCAACAATAAAATCGTAAGCTTTTACCCACGACGTTATTATGCCGCCTTCTCGAGACACTGACGACATAATGCAGCGACGTAGGGTACGAAGTACGAGACTGACACATTCCAGATTGTGTGACTCCACAACCAGAAGTTGCAGAAACCTTAAAAACAGTTTACAGTTTGCACCCAACCTCAACCGAACATCTCATGTTAATGCAAGGTCGGTTTTGACGTTATACATTACTGATGCAAAAATTATTCGTAGTGTTTGGAAATTGTTCTATTGTGTCGAAAGATTGCATCGAAAATGTTTAAACATCACTGTTTAAATCAAACTGCAAACTAATGATAAGCGTCCTTTAAAATTTATTTATTTTGGACAAATAAAGCACAAAACGTAAAAACATACGTGACAATTTCATCGATGTCATCTTGCATCGGGGAAGCGCCTGCACATTCCGCCACCCAGCGGCGAACCGCGTCACGTGATCCAGAGGTGGTTGTGGCACCACCTAGCGACGGGGGTGAGGGCGATCGCGGACGATCATCGACAGGCAATTCTGCAACGCGGCGCAATGTGGTTATCCATTATCAAAGAGTCGTACAGCAACTTTCAATTAATTATCAACCAACCTTCAAATTCTGGCTGCAGCTTTCTAGTAACCTGAACCTTGTCACCCACGTCATCATTTGATGATTGTGACGTAGTTAAGTCAATTTTCACTGGTTTTTCGTCAAGTCGACTTTTGCCGACAACTTTAAACATTTCGGTGATCAATTTATTTGGACTTCCACCAGCTGAACTTGTTTTTTTGACCTTTGAACTTTTCTTCGGTGCGGTTGACCTCTTGCGCCCTCTACCTCGCGAACTGGAGCGATTAGTCTTTGACGTAGCGGTATTTTGTGACGTCATAGAGGACGCTGACTCCGAGTGAACTGACGAAGTCATCTGATTCTGCGATCAAGCTTTGTTTTTGAGAGCTTTAAGTGGATTTTAACAAAACTTAAGTAATCGGTTTACTTGGGTGCGCTCTAGCGCCGCCTTTTGGGCCTGTAAATCTTGCTCCACTTCACGTCTGATGTCATCCGGGAGCGCATCGAGAAAACTCGTACTAAAATCTGACTAATAAACAAAGGGATAAACAGTGTTTCATACCGGAACGGAACGAAATAACGTTATTCGTTCTGAGCAAATCATTTATTTCGTTATTTCGTTCTGGACCGACATTTTCATTTCGTTCCGGTCTGACCGAAATAAATTTATAACGGTATTTTTCGGTATTTCGGTCTTAACAAAAGAACATTTCTTTGTGGTCTTTACAGTTATTAGGCGAAAAACAAACAAAGTTGCAACACACAAAAATTATTGTCGGTACTTGTTACGTCACATAACATTTGTCAATGACGGTCAAACGAATGTAAATTGTAACAGCTTAACGGCGCGAAATTTTCAGCAATTGTTTTATGTCAAATATTCAGAACGAAATACCAGGATAAAAAATAACGGTATTTCGTTCCGTTCCGGTATTTTAAATTTTTTTATTTCGGTATTTCGTTCCGGTATTTGAGCCAAAAATTATTTATTTCGTTCCGGCATAACGTTCCGTTCCGTTCCGGTATGAAACACTGGGGATAAATACATTAGAAGTTAACTACACCCCCAATTTACAAATGCAACTGACCAGCGTGAACCTTAACGATGTAAGTCTAGTTGATTTGCCTTTTGTATATTAAATGCTTACTTACTTGTTTGTTTTCCTCCACACGAGTAGAGCTTTGGTCCAGTTCTTTAATTTCTAGACAAGTTTGGCTTGTAAAATTAAAAGCAAACATGTTTTTTGTGTATTTGTACCTTGTGCAGTAGATTCTGCGGTGACACTTTCTACATCCACTGCCGGTGTCGTTGAAGGTTGTACCGATGGTCTGAAGAAATTTTAGGGTCATGTAGTTATGATACAACTGTTAGTTTCAACACTATAATTCCCAAAATACAACTAACTGCTTATGTGTATTTAATCTCACCAAATCACCGCAAATCATTATTTTGCTGGTTGGCTCTATTACCTGGATTTAACAAACTTTTCCATGGTGGATTTTCTACGTTCTCCAATTTCAAAATCCGACTTTAGTTGGGTCATTTGAATTCCTATTCCACGAAGATCGGAAACATTTACCTTCAAAACAAAACAAATGCCTCTGTGTTTCAAAACACCATTTCACGGACCAACTATTTCAAGTAACAGTCCTAACAGGTTACCTTTTGGAACGAAAACAAAGAAGTAGTAAATTGTCAAGAAACTGCAGTTAATGTAACATTCATTCAAATCTCACAAAAAACACTTTTTAACGCACTTTCAATGACGTCATAAGAGAAATCGCTTCCTTTGCTATGACGTCACAATCCACTGTAAATTTGTCCAAGTTTTTGCTTCGGGTCATAGTATGGCACACGCCATGACCCCCGAACTTTGCAGTTTCAAGTGGAGCATCTGGCCGACGAACCATGACCTTCAACGTCACCTTCTTGCCTGTCACGTGAGCCTTATTCAGCCTATCGCTGACCTGCATTTTAAAAACAAACAACTGTTGGTATATTCACTATTTTTACGGAATAAAGGGTGTTGTACCTCGGCGGAAAGATTTTTTAGGAACGTTTTCACTTCGTCAATCGTAGTGAGGCGTATTCCATAATTGACATCAGCAGAAACTGATTTTCTTTCTTTGGATTGCACGACCTGAGACAAACCAGGTTTGCTAGGTAAAGGTAATGTGTTACATGAAAGTCAATTCTAAAATCGTTAGTGTCAAAAATTTAACAAAAATATCGAAAAAAATATTCTCGAAAGGCAAAAACAGAGTTTTTAGGACTTAGATACTTTCGTTTAAATCTTTAATAAAGATAGTAAAACATGTGGTTTAACACCCAAGAAAAAGACTAAAAATCAGAGATGTACCGAATATTCGGTTTGCCGAATTTATTCGGCCGAATCGGTCATTTTTGCAAAGATTCGGTTTCGGCCGAATAATTTGTTGCGATTCGGCCGAAACCGAATCTTTTACGAACACAAATTTAAAGCGTTAAACGTGTCTTTTCTGCTTATAAAGGTCTACGCAATCTTTCAAAAGCCCAAACATAACGAAAGTATCTTTTTCAACACATTATCGTTTTTCCCACGGTAGTCAAAAAAATTACTAATTCATTGGCAGGTTGCCAATCATGCTTAAGGCAATTTTGAACCCCACAGAACTGAAATGAGGACGAAAAACAACTATTTTGCGCTGGTTGCCTGGTACAAAAACATTTTTTCACGTCAAACGCGTAGCGTACGACTTCGCGTGACGTCATAAATGATTCGGTTGATTCGGCCGAATTTATTCGGCAAAACCGCCGAATATTCGGTTTCGGTCGAATCGAAATTTAACCGATTCGGTACATCACTACTAAAAATACTTTTTACCTCCCGTTTATCGACGCCTCGACAGAGGTCATAAAGTTTTTGTCCAGTTTTATTTCCAAATTCTTTTTTCAGCACATCAACAGAAATCTTCTGCAATTCACCACAAGTGGCAGCACCGAGTTCAACCAGACGAGAAGCTGAAAAAGTATGAGTAAACATTTTACTTTTTTAACAGTCCACAGCTGGGTTCCCGCACAATTTTGGTTTTAAAATTCCATGACTTTTCCAAAACTTTTCAAGAAAAAAACCCACAAATTTCCATAACCTTTATCAAAAAAATCGAGCAATTCCCATAGTAAAACTAAAAAAGAGGCTTCAGTATATGTACCCAATTTACCATACTTGCAACGATTATACAAATGTTACGTAATTTGAAATTCCTATCTCCATCTGGCATTTTCAGGTAAAACAGGCATCAAATTCCATACTTTCTCAAGGACTGTTGCAAAAGTTGGCCTTTTCAAAACTTTTCCAGGCCTTAAAAATACAAACTTAAACTAGAAGGGTGGCTTAGCACATATTGCCATTGCATATACATTATAACCTATTTTAAAACAATAATATATTACCTATGCTTATTTTATATTGGGTCCCATATTGGCCACCGGATTTTTTAACCTTAGTTGTTTCTGCAAGCAGAAACTGATGGGTCCCCACACATGCAAAGTTGTAAATAATGCATTTCAAGAGATAACTACGAGAAAGTTTGGTATTGTAACGCCAAACCCAGTGATCGGACCTGTGCATCAATAAATGTGCTATATGGAGTACAAACTATTCAAATTCATTCCATTCATACATTTTTGACGGTTTTTCTATTATATGGTATATCTGAGAAAAAATATGAAATAGTAAGAAAATGGGTTAAAACACAACAATCAGCTCCCAATGGCGAATTGCTCATGATTGTCGGTGGCTAGTGCGGTAAATGATAGGGCTGGAGGGTGAAACATAACAATCGACAATTACAAATAGCACACTCTAGAAGTTTCAAAATTTCATTCAATTCAGGCATTGTATAAAAAATTCACCCTTTTTAGGGGGCTAGAGGGGTAAATAGTGGGGCTACAGCGTTAAACAAAACAATTAACACCTATAAATGGCAAATTGTACAAGCTATCCAATTTCCAGTCAATTCCGACACTTTTTATAAATTCACCCATTTTAGGGGACTAGCGGGGTAAATGCTGGGGCAACAAGGTTAAAAATAACAATCAACAATTATAAATAGCATACTCTATAAACCAGTGGTTCCCAACCTTTCGTGGACCATGGCCCCCTTAAAGTAACTTTTTGGTCTCGTGGCCCCCTTCTAGTTACCATCTACGACCTGTGGCCCCCTTAAAATGTAGATAGCAATCTAGCATTTGAATTCGGTTTTAATTTTGGCCTTAAACAGGTCTAATAGAGTAAATGAGCGTGATAAACCTCACTATAAACAAATAGTAAGTGAAATTGTCGATTAAATTCGGGAATAAAGTTAAGGTGAAAATGACACTTTTAGTGGGTGTTTCTTGTGAATCTGCACCCGTGGCCCCCCGGAACCAGAGGTGTACAGAGTCTGATTTTTTAGACTCCGACTCCACTCCGGGTCCGACAAAAATGACTCCGACTCCACTCCGGCTCCTGATAAATAGCGCAAAATCAGACTCCTGATAATACTCCGGTATAACAGACAATTGTTGTTTCAACGAAGCAATAATAAACACAAAATGAACTATAATAAACGCAAAATGAACTCCGGATCCGGCTCCTGCAGGCCGGACAAAACATAAACTCCGGCTAGACTCCGGCTAATTTTGGCAAAATCCGGCTCCGGACACTCCGGTAGTCCGGCTTGTGTACACCTCTGCCCGGAACACAGCTCGTGGCCCCCCTGGGGGGGCATGGGAACTGGTTGGGAACCACTGCTATAAACTGTCGAAATTTAATCCAATTCGGACATTGTTTAAAAAATTCACCCTTTTTAGGGGGCTAGAGGGGTAAATATTGGGGGCTACAAGGTTAAACACAACAATTGACACCTATAAATGACAAAAAATACAAGTTGACCACAATTCATTCAATTTTAACACCGTTAAAAAACTCACCCATTTTAGGGGGTTTGTGGGGTAACTGATGGGGTTCAACACCCAAAAGTATAAAATATGAAACCACAATGATCCAATATACAGTCATGTTAAATTTTATCCAAATTGGACAAAGTTTAAAATTTAGACCGCTAGAGGTGTTATTAGCAACATTTGTTAACCCTTCTGACGTCATAAGGCTGTTAATACACCTCTGATTGGCATGTGCAAAAACGTCCTCAAGTAATGCACCAACACAACTACCAAGTACTATGTTGTCTTTATTATACTATTCCACCAGAGAAATCTTTCGTTTGTGGTGCGCAGCAACTTTCAAAAACGTTTTACATTTTGGGGGCTAGCGGGGTAAATATTGGGGTTATCAAGTCAAGCAAAGCAGATGGCACATCTACATAACTATATCTACCATCTGTGAAAGTTTTATCCAAATCCACCAAAGATTTCATGCCAAAAGTGCATGGACAAACTTCGGCAGAAAAAAGAAAAAAAGAAGAAAAAAAAAAAACGAAAAAAACAGAGTGAAATCAAGATGCGTCCCCTTCAGGGAAGGGGACCCATAATTCCATAACCTTTCCAGGTTTTCCATACCCGCGGGAACCCAGACAGCAACATAATAATTTGACGAACCTGTTGCATAACCAACTCCAGGTAAATCCTTAACTGGATGATCCTTTATAAATTCTGCAGCCTCACTTTCTGTTACTTGATGTTGTCCATTAGGTTTTCCAACTCTTGTTGCCATCCTTGCTAAGGCAATATTTGGACCTATACCTAAACATCATAGAATTATATTTGTGTGATTTTACATGAGCAGCATAGTACAATCTGGAATTAGAACATAATATATGCTATGCTTGCCCCTTTCATTTATCTGTCTTTATAAGTCTTTACCTGCTGATGCATTACAACCAGTTTCTTCCTTCACTCTTTGCCGAATATGCTCAGCTACAGTGGAGGGCTCTACTCCTGTTTGCAAAATCAGCTGAGTCACATCCAGAAGTGCTTCGTCACAGCTCACTGCTTCCAGGGTACGAGTATAGGAACATAAGATGCCATAGAGTTTTCTGGAAGCTTCGCGATATGCCTCAAAGTCGTAAGGAATAGCGCTGGAGAAAGTGATGAGCTTGTTAAAACTCTATTTCCTTATTATTATGCCCTACATCAAGAAGCAAACCAGGCAACACCATGCACACAGATTGGACGTAATGATTAGAAAGAGCCTTACATCAAATCTGGGCAAAGATCCTTGGCTTTTCCATAAAACATTCCATTCTTGAGACCAGCTGATCGTGCTTCATAATTGCAAGATGCAATTTCTGAAAACGATGGAACTGTGTCGCTTGTAGATGATTTAGCCACAGATGACACATCATTGGAACTGTAACAACCAAGTTTTTGTTACAACATTGTGCCTTTGTTTTTGTGATTTTGTTGTTACATTTTTTAAACAAACCGGCAAATTTCAACCCTGTATCACACAAATTTAAACAGTGCTTCTATGCATTAACATAATGTGTAGTAAACCCTAGTTTTACAGTTGTACATAATGTGTAAAAAAAAACCTTGTTTCTTCATTGTCAGTTGATGGTCTTTTAATTTTTTTCTTGTAGTAGTTTCTTTCAAATTCTGGGTCAGTTCCAGGTCTTTGCTTTGCAGTAGATGGGGTGTCTGCTGAATGATGGGTTACAGCAACAGGTTGACCAATCAGATGAGGTCGTGAGATAAGGCCAACAGAGACAAAGAAACAGTCCATGTCAACATGCATTATGCACCTCTCGTTGGAAGCAAGAGAATACGAACAAGCTATAAAATAAAATTTTGAAAACAAAACTCTTTAATGCAGTCAAAAATGTTTGAAAAAATTGAATAGCATTTACCTTTACTGTTTTTAGACAGTTGTTCCAATTTTTGTAGACCACTCAGTTCTAATGGATTATTGACCAGAGAACTAAAATTACAAGCAATCATAAGATGGATGACCAAAATCCTATAAATTGCACTGAGAACCAATAAACCTACCGAACAAAATCAGCAAGTTCTGTTTTCCAGGTGGACAAAAAATGCAATCGAGAATGTTTGTAGAAATCAGATAAAAAGTTGTTGTCAGTAGTTGCAGGAATTTTCCCACTAAAAAAGAAAGTACTTTTAACGTAACTGTGCAGTTACAGTAATATTTTTTGTTTAATTGACCTTGATTTTGATTGGTTTAAAGATGGTTCTTCGCTTTTTGAGTTACGGTCCGAGGTCACATCTTTTGAGCAACAAGGAACATCAACCTCAGTATTACTGTCTGTGAAACACAGGGTTGTTGTCTAAGTAACATTTTTATAAGCACTACAGGAGGGGTTGGTAACCCCTAGCATGCGTGCCAAAGTTGGCATGCAAGGTGATTTTTCTTAGCACGCCAACCGATTTGCATGTTTATATCATCATCATCATATCGGGCTGGTTGCCCGGGCCCAACTGACTATGCATTTTATAAGCACTACATGTTTATATGAAAATACCAATTTAACATGTTACACTGCTTGTTACTTTTTTTATCATTACATTGTTTTCAATCCACCGAACGGGCACAAAACATGCTTCTTAATGCTTACTATCAACGTCATCTGGCACAATCCACTATTACCCACAAAAATGTTGGCACACGAAGCCATTACCACATGGAAATCACAAGTAAATTGGCACATGCCGCTTAAAAGGTTGCCAACCCCTGCACTACAGTGTTTGCTTAGCAGATCCCCAATAAAGAAACTCACTTACACATTATATATATATATTTTTAAATTAGTAACATAAGCAGTATAACTATAACCAGTACATGTAAAAAAATATGTCATACTTACTTGCAGAGGTACTTGAGAAACCAGATATAGTTCGCTGGTTTTTGTCAACACCATGTGCTGCTACAATGTAGGGTTGAATTGGCAAAATGGAATTGGCTTTAATACTGTCCACAATCCATTCTGGCTTGACAACTTTTTGATTTGGTCGCAAATCCTTTGCTTTTGCCCTTGGTAGGTTTGAGGCAATCACATGGGTTGTGCTTGTACTGGAAACATTAAAAAATATAATATTCATGTGGATTTGAAATACCAGTTTTTTGGTTTGATAGAACATCGTGTTTGGGCTTATTTTAAAGCTTGTGTTCAGGAGAAAAGAAATTTTTTGGAATACCCCTGATGTTATGACATTCATATCCATTAATATAAATTTTAAAATACGGGTATGAATAATTAAAAAGAAAATTTGTGCGCTGAAAAGCTTTAAAAGTGTAGAATATTGTGTCAAAATTTCAGTATCGTATTTTTTTAGTTTTAGAGTAATAGCAAATGATGGTCAGTTATACACAGGTGTTTACCAGTCTGCAGAATGTGGCAGGTGCACGCATGATCTAAAAAAAAGATTTTTTTGCATGCCAATTTTTTGGGTTTGCACATGCAAATTTTGCACCAAAGTTAATTGGCCTGGCCTGTCTTGACCACTGTTACTTGCACGCGAACTTACGGGTCGTGCACGCGCACATGCGGGACATGTAGGTCCTGCACGCACGAGATCTCATTGGGAACTGCCACATTCTGCAGACTGGGGTGTTTAATTGCTATTGATTTACAATAATATACCTTGAGTAATAAGCATGGTATCTCCCACCATGCTGTGCCATCAAACTTTTCAGTTGATCAGCTGTAGGAGATGTGTATCCATTCACATGTATAGCAACATTTTCAAATAAGGAAGACACTGTCTCTTCTTTGCCCTTTTGTTCTTCAAATTGTTGGTCAAGTTTTCGAACTTTTGCTGCCATGTAACCACCCATACTTGCCCAGCCATCATCTGACTGAACACGGAACTGGCCTCTTCCACCCATGGCTTTAACTCAGTTGTAGCAAATCTATAAAAGCAGATCAAAGCATAATATTTCCTGTACATCTCGATCTCATTCTTAATCATGAATACGCTGGACAACAAAACGTGCATGTAACAAGCGTAGAATATTGTGTCAAAATTTCAGTATCGTTTTAGTTTTAGGGCAATAGCGATTGTTAACCAGCTTCACTCTGGTCAAAAATGAGATAAGCACGTAATATTTGGCTTGCATATACTTGATATCATATAGTCACGTAAATACTGAATAAAAGCTTGAACACTAACCTAAATACGATTTTTTGCTGCCTCCAGTTCGTTTGTTTTGTTTTCCCTCCAATCCACGAGAATCACTGGTTCGTGACAAAACGCATTCAAGCGTTACGTCGTTGTGCAACAAAGATAAAATAAAGATAGGATGGCAGGGAGTCGAAGCAGATCTAAAGTATTCTAAACCCGAACCCGCGAACCGGTTTGAGTGGTTTGTTTCAGTAAACCCGAACCGAACCCGAACCGCTAATTACGATTTCCTAAAAACCCGAACCGGAATTGAACCTTTTTTCCGAAACTAGCCTAACCAGTAGCCTATTTTTAAAATGCATAAAAGCGCAGCTATAATACGCAAAATAACAGCTATAATAGCAATTTTGAAGATGATAATAGAATTAAAATTAAAGAAAGGGGATTTGAACTGGTTTAAAAACCATTAATTTGCCTGACCTGGAAAAAAACCAAACCCGAAAATGTCCTTTTTTGAAGGACCAAACCCATGAAAAAAAAAAAAAAGTGAACCCGAACCGAACCTAAACCCATAGCCTATGTCAAACGGTTCGACTCCCTGGACTAGCATATACTGTTATAGGCCGATAGGCTAACAACATTCATGCATATATGAATGGTCTAACACCATTTCAAAATCCAAATTAAGTCAGTGTTTTCAAATATATAGGCCAGGGGTGTCCAACACGTGGCACGCGTGCCAAAAGTGGCACGCAGAGCATTTGAAAATGGCACGCGAGCTTTTGTACATTCATATGGTAAACATTAGGATTTGTTACGCAATTAAATTTGCTTCTATTGATTCCTCTTGGCCTTTAGTCTGACTTTGGTAAAGATGATCATTAGTAAAGTTATACAACCCACTGATTAAATTGCATTTTTTAAATCAATTCACGTTTCAATATTAAAACGTGAGTGTAAGTGCCATGCTTATGTTGCAATAAAATGCCCGTTTATTTCGAAAAAATTGTAATTGTTGCGTTTCAATCGATGTCAGTTCAATTAATTACGTGACTACAAACGCATTTGTGGTTAGTTGGAAATACGTTTTAAAACCGACGTAACTTGAACAAAGATGCGATTTCGACGTTACACAAAGTACTCTACGTCAGTGCCCCTGCAGTGCAAACTATTCGTATCTTGTGTCGTATAAACAGAATAAAAGGTTTCTGGAGTATCATAAACAAGTTTACTCGCACTTGACGACACTTTTTTTTTCTAACCATTTAATATGGTTCTACATATTGGCCAAATATTCGGATTGAGCCCGTACCGTTAAGACGTTTTAGACATGGTTTGGAAAACGTACCAAACGTTGGCACGCGAGTATATTTTAAAACAAAAATTGGCACGGCGATGTAATCGAGTTGGACACCCCTGATATAGGCTAACCATGGCCATTTTTTGATTTTCGTTTCGCCTTGTCAATCAAAGTGCTGCTGTCGAATCCTAGTTTATACCACATACAAGCAACAGCAATATTTTGGGACCAACAAAAAGATTATTACTTTTTTAGTGCACCCCTCCCCCACTAGTGTGCAACTAACATGCGCCAAACTGATTCGTAATGAGCCAAAGATGGGTGACGCTTCCAGCGCAGCGCCAATTTCGCGTTTCACTATTTTACGTTTACATAACTGCGTTGCGCTAAGTCAGTGGTTCTTAACCGGGGTTCGGCAACGCCGAATCAGGGGTTCGACGAAGGTCTTTTTGAAGTGCAATACAAATACTCGTTTATAGTCGCTAAAAATGGCAATTTGTATTTGCCGGATATCAAAACACTGGAAGGTTAAACTTAGGCAGGGCTGTTTTAAACATGTCGAAACAGTTTTTGTGGTACTAAAAAGAGTATTACCAGCCTAATAACCATATGTATCAGACTTTTTGTACGCCTATTGTGTGCAAACAATGCGAACAAAACAGGTACCACAAGCATCACAATATAGATTATGACATCATAAACACTTAAGACTGATCTCCTCGCTGTGCAGCTCAATCTGTGTACCGAGCTAGAAATTAATCTGGGCTTTTTGGGCGCTATTAGATGGTAAATATATAATATCAACCAAGTATTTTAAAACAAAAATAAGCAGGTAAATGGCGGCCGTTGGTGAAATAAGAAACTGCGATGCGCCCGTCCTAGCAAAATGGTTGTGCACCCCTGCACTAAGGTTTTAATTTCATTTTTAACATAACAAAGAGCATTGTTCGCGTTCTTCCTAAGCAGAAACACAACGAAATTTTGTTGGCAGCAAAAACTTATTTCTTCATCTTTTTCATGTTTGTGTACAGATGCTAAAAATACAATGCTTCATTTTGGTAAACAAATAATTGCCGGAATTAAAGCAATCATGAACAAGTTGCTTGCACTATTATGTCAGAATTTAACAAAATGACAAACAGTAACTGTTGCCACTACGTTTGAACAAAAACTAATTATGACCCACCAAAGAAAACGGGGCAAAAACCTAGGATGTAACTTTGCGGTTCGACCAAAGGCTGAAGAATATCGTAGGGGTTCGGCCGTTATAAAAAGGTTAAGAACCACTGCGCTAAGTGCAATAAACTCAACTCAACCCATTACTTTTTAACGAGGGTTGATATTTCCACAAAGTAGACTATGGTAAATGGTAAAATCTTGTCTACATCTACATCTGACTATTTATCCACTGTTTAACGATTTCTTATTGTGCTCCCGTTTGTTTCGTTTTATTTCGCCCGACTAAAATGTTTGTCACCCTGTGTAAGCACTAAGCAGTGTCAGACACATGGGTAGCTGTATGTGGTACATGCACAAAAGTAACACGAATTTGTAAAAAAATGAAAATTTCAGCCCAAACAGTGTTCAAATGAATTAACTTGTTCGAATCAATTTTTTTCACACCCAATTAGAAGAGTTTAATGCAAGGTCAGCGTTCGTCATTCCTGTGGGGCTAGGTTGTATTCCGATGAGCTTAAGCGTATATTTCTTAACTTTGTTTTTTTGTTTTTCTGCATACAAGTTTGTCATTATAGTAACTTTTGTAAAACAAAAAAAGACTGTACATAAAAATGTGCTGAAATCCTTGTGTCTACAATCCACATAGTGGGTTATTTTTGTTGTTGTTAGAATAATAACACATTACGTTACCTTAAGGATTCAATTTACCTTTAATTAAAAACAGCTACATCGGGCAAATAAACAACCACAATAAAGAATAAAAAAGGCGTGTCCCTTCAAAATACTCGAAAAAGGCTAATATTTACCAAACAAAGATAAAAAAAATATGAGGGAAAGGCTTTAAAAAAGGGCATTGTGATTCATTTCTCACAAACTCAGGCACGTCTTAAGACCTATAGTTCATTTAGTTTTACGGGCCAACAGTAAACACGACTACACGAAAGTAAACCTAAGCCAAAGTCGTTAAAAAGCAAACCGCTTCCTTGAGAGTCGAATTTTTTGTCCGCAGTACTGGGCGTGGTTCAAACGATTGTGGTTTGTACAAAGTTTGGTTTGTACAACGATTGTACAAAGTTTTGTCCATGTTTTTCTTGTAGCAGTTGTAACAGGTGTATTTTTTAGTTCAGTGAAATAAAATAATTTACTGTAGATACAAAATAAAACATTCAATAGGTTTAAAGAATAAATTGTTATTATCCAAGTGCATACGATAGGCCTAGAAGGCTACAAAAAGAAATGCAATATCTTAGATCTGTTTGCAGTCATTGTCGTCTGTAGGCTAAACAAATATCTTAAACAATGAATTGGTTTCACTGCAGTGTATTAGTTGCGGTCTTGCTGTTTTTCGTAGCTTTACCATCAAAAGGTGAGAAAACAGTTTCGTTTTATAGCTACTTTTCTTAAGCTGCGTTTGATGTTAGAACACTTGCCATTTGTTTTAAATCCAGGACAAACGCCAACCACTCTTATATGCCAAACTTGCAACTGGCCGGCAGATGGTGTAAGCTGCTACGAAGGCAATCTTACAAATACGGTTGCATGTGCACTGACCGAACAACTGGTTCCATATTGTCAAACTGCCATTATATTGGAAGACGGTAGGTGTTTTGAGAATTGATTAAAATGCTTTCAGACGCAAGACTGTTTTAATATGTCGAGATTTGGGCCAGGTTTCTAACTTAAATTAAAAGTTGACAGTCCTCTCAAATTTCGAGTAAATTAAAAGTTGGTGAACTTCAAGACCTAATCTAATTATGTTAAAATTATTGTGTAGGAATCGTCACCGCAATTTCCCGCTCGTGTGTTGCGGCACAAACTGATCAGGATTCGAGTACAGACACCATGCCGACAGAACCTTCATGTGTTTCAAGTCCTGGCGGGGGTACGGTAACGCAAGATACCACGTGCTATTACGCGTGTGGCGCCAATAACTGCAATAGCGTTAAACCATGTAAGTACAAATCCACGTTATACATTTCAGTATTGTCTTTAATTCGACCAATTGACGAGTAATGTTAGTGTTTTTTTTAAAAAAACTCGGATTAACAAATATGATCCGGCTGCGTTTATTGCTTGATTCTTTATTGTTTTTCACAAATGCTTTAATAATCATATTTTTTTACAAAATTATTTTTTTACAAAGATTTTTACAAATACATTGTAATTTTCAAGACAGACATATAGTAACAAAAATTTACATAACTGTTTGAACTAAGTATGTATACTACACAGACGTATGTATAGTATATATAAACTAGTGCCATTGGCATAATAATTCAAACTGTTCAAATCTGATTTATGTGCAGCAAATCTGAAGTTTTGTGCAAATTCGTGCCTTTTCGGAACCTGCAACTACATAACTGGCGAATGTGCATGTCAAACCGGTTACACTGGTGCAACATGCAATACTGGTAAGAATTTATATTTAAATAGGAAGATGGAGACATAGTATTTTCTCTCAATTACAACAGTTATTAGATTAAAAATGGCGTTTTGATTTAAAAAGAAGTCCAAATATTGTGTTTATTTTTTCGTAAAGATATTCTTTTCTGTCTTATCTTAGTTTATTCTACACGTGCTTCGAACTCTTCCAAAGTTATACATGTAAGAGGTAGTTATTCGAAGTTGACCTGCAAAACATTTGACCTCGAATCATCCAGCGGTTTACCTCTAAGCCCATAAAACGCGAAACGTTTCTGCCCATCTCCAAAAATACACATAGTTTGGCGGCCGTTATTGCACATAAAACATTAGTCGTAAGGTATACATTTATTCCCAAAAAAGATAATCTGATCCATTTGCTTCGTTATAAGATATCTTCAATTAAAAGTTTAAAGTCGGTTAAAAGATAAACGATTTTCCTTGTTTCAGGTGCTGCTCCTGGCCCACAGAACTTTCGTAGTTGTGTCCAGTGTAGTGAGGAAACGGACAACACTTGTAGAACACAAACTGCAGCATCTGGGTCGCCTTGTGATTCACCGAATAGCGACTATTGTGCAACAAGTACCACCACAACTTATGACTCAAGTAAGATGATAAGACAAGCAAGTTTTAGTGGCACACGAAAATAAGCAGCAGATTAAGAATTTGTTTGATTCGCATTGCGATTTGAAGAAAATATAATGCTTGTTCTGGGACAAATTGTATCCTTGTGTAATCCTATTTGGCGTCAGTTTGTGACACTTAAACTGTCCCAATCCAAGTAGAATTGAGAATCGACTGTCTCCATTGCATAACAACTAACAAAAAAGCAATTGTTCTCGCATAATCGTAATGTTTTGGTCTTGTCTGTGATGTCATAACCAGGTTTACGCGAATTTTTGCATAACTAGCTGAAATCCTGCAATCAACTTTCGTTTTTCTGAAATACACATTCAGGCTTAAGGACCGCGAGCCCTCGAAATAATGACAAAGGAACCGTTTTGAAAAAAAATATGAAAAAGTTTGAGAACCACCATGGCTTATTACAGTTTTTGGCAAACATGTAAAACATTGGTAACTTGTAGACAAATTGGTTAAGTTCATGAACATTTTTAAAAAGAACTGTTACTCAAAAGGATTATTTTTTTATAGAACGATGTTTTTAGAACAAACTATCGGCGTTTGATTGTCCAGCAGAGCTAATAAAACGTACCAATACACGCTTATGTGAACCAACCATTTTAATAAGGGCATTGCGAAAACAAGCGGCATAAAATGGTCATTGATATCCCAGCAACACGTTTAACGATGTACACAAAGAGTCTTGTTTGCGTTGCTATGATCCAGACACGGGCTACGATCTCAAAAGTCAAAAATAAGAAACCTCTTCCGTCATATCATTCGAAAGGAATGTCTTAAAGCAGTGGTTCTCAAACTTTTTTGTGTTGCGACGCCTCTGGAAAAATTTTGTGGACTTGCGACACACCAGCAAATAAAAGGTAATAAGGAAACTTATCATTAAAGTTGTGTTTATTGATACAACAACAAAAAGTTACGAAACGGAAATATTCTGCGACGCCCTTGGAAAATTTTAACGACGCACCAGGGCGTCGCGACGCACAGTTTGAGAACTACTGTCTTAAAGAATCGTGTTCTGTTTATACAAAGAGTTTAACGGCTTCACAAACTACGTCAAAAAGAATTACGTCACCAGCTTGTCACATAAGCTCTGGGCAACTGGAATAATAGTATTTATTTCTTTGTTACTATAATTATTTTTTTATCAATCCAATATTGGTTTTTATCTATTCAACCTTACATTATTAGTTATGAAATAAATTTACATTGTAACGAATTTTAAATAACAAACAAGCATTTTACAATTGTTTGTTCTTTAAGATGGAAACAATATGCGGAGCATTGTTTCGAGAAGTTGCACTGACACGTTTGTGTCCGCGGACGAATGCTTCATCTCAAGTACAGAGGATAGCACGTACACTAACGAAGTTGAATACACCTGTATTATAACTTGCGATAAAGACAACTGTAACACTGGAATACGTAAGTAATCAACAAACCTCAATTGTTACTGGCATGTTTTGGCTTTTTCAGATATAAGTTGGTGAAAGAGGGTGTTAATTGGGCCGAGCTTTCTGGGTCGGGTTTGGTCTTAAAACAATCCTAATTCCGGCACCATTGCCTCATTATTTTACATTGGAGTCTACTGTTTGTTTTTTTAAGTTTTGGTTTGGTTTCTAGTACAGCTCTTTACTGAAATGGCCCTATGTTAAAAGCCCTGTTCAAGGCTAAAATTGTCATAATGAATAATGTGTACACCTTAAGAAACATTTTGTTTTACGTTATTTTTACAACCCCTCATAAAACAAACATTAATGGTCGATTTGTTTGTGCTGTTCAGCGGATGGCCTGATCAGTTCCAATGAAGCACTGCAACCGCGTTTCTGCCTTCAATGCTCTGATACAAGCGACGGCTCAGGTTGTGCTTCTGGTTCGCTTTCTCCAAGTGTATGTCCATCCGGACAGAGCTACTGTACATCCACATCGCAGTATTACTTTTCGGAACGAAATGACAAAAGCACCCCAGGTACATTTTTTTTCATTTTCTCATTCAAACTGTCAAACTCTAGTGTTTTAATGTTTTAAAAACAACTCGTCGACAAAATTCTTTGTCTGTATGCTAAATAATGCATTTCTTACCCAGTTTATACATATTGTCTCATATTCTTTATTTTACACAAAGATATTTTCACTATTAAAGCCCAGTGTTAAAGAACAATACACGTTGCAAGTGGACAAATATAAAACGCCTTTTGACACTTAAACATTTAACCGTAACAAATTTATTACTAAACTTCGAAGATATTTTTTGTTTGTTCCTTTTACAGTGGAACCCGATTATAGGCTGATCTCAATCACACGTGGTTGTACCAACACAGAAGTGTCATCAACATGTTCTGAACAGAGCTTAACCGGCAGCAGTTTAATAATAGTCACGTGCCGGGAGACTTGTATTTCAGACGGATGCAACTTCAGATGGCGTAAGAATGAAAAAGATCACGACATGTTGCTATTAATTACATCGACATTTACGTATTTTTACTTTCTGATAATTATTTTGTTTAAATTTTACCTATTTTTACTTTCTGATAATTATTTATGAAACTGGTACTGGTCTTATGAATCTTTTTTACTCCCAAACCAACTTTTTTTAAATTACTCGATTACAAAACAAAATGATTTGGCCCACCACCAGAAGCCCGAAATGGATCACATATTCTACAAGAAAATAACTCAAAAAAATCGTTTAAAAGTAAAATTTACTTATATAACCTAATGGCCAGCGTTTTTGTTTCAGCTGCTCGTCCGCTCTGTTCGCAATGTCCCAGTAGTTTAAATTGTGCAGCACAGCCATCCCAGCCAGAAGCATGTCCATTTCCCTATCAGAGGTACTGCACCGCCATTGACACGAACAGACCACGCGACACCTCAAGTTCGTATAATTTGTTTGTATACCAGACCTGCAGGGGGCAGGTTGGTTGAATGGTCCAGGGCGCCGGACCCGTTAACAGGCATAAAAAACTGTTCCGGATTCGCCTTCGGGTATGCAAACTTGCGTAAAAAAAACTGCTTGAGACAATTAATTCATTTAGACCCAGAAATTGGACCATGGTGAAAATTAAGCCAGTGTACACAACTTGTTTAGCATTTGGGTTTTTGCAATCTTTTTATGCTTGTGGGCATATCTATAAGACAAGAACATCAAACGCCGTTGCTTGTTACACCTCACGTATCAATGTAGGCTATAGGTTGGCCGAATGAAAGCGTTCGATCTAAATTAGTAGAAAACGCATAAGGAATTCTTATGGTATTAAAGCCCTCCTTCGGATTCGTCATTGATTGTTTGCATTTTAACCTTTTGTTGTAATTACATTTGTTGTAATTAGATTTATTGTCCATTTGTGTGCTTTTGCAGAAAAGCAAATCTGGATAAACAACACAGTAAACCACCGATAAGAGTTAAAGTTACCTTGAAACTAATGCAATCGTTTATAGAATTTAATCAAGCGCAACTCTATGGATACACTCGCACCGTTGCACGTCAGTGTGCTTATAACAGCATCGGAAATACGTGTGTACAAAATTCGTATGGCGATGGGTCTACAGAAAACTGCAACAAAACTTGTTCAACTGACGGCTGCAACCTCGGTATGGGAAAGTTTTAAGTTTTTTTTACCTTAAGTTTGGATACGTTTCCGCATGTTACAGACGAATAACCACTAAAGCAGACCTTAACCATAATTTATACATAAACCTTTCCTAATCAAAGGGACCCACATGACTGAAAGTCATTTAAAACTACTAGTCCACATGAATAATTAATTGATTTTCGATGTTTGTGTCTTAACTGTGTATTTACTTTTGGCGATTTTAATCACTAATAACAAGCCAAAAAAGTATGGTAAAATTTTATTTACTTATTCTGCAGGTAACACAGCCACCATTGAAACTTTTTTATCATTTCTAATCAGCACAATGGTCCTCGTTACAGCAGCGATTTTTGCTTGACCAGCTTTCTTTTATCAGTGCATTGGATGTTAAATTTACATGTTTTAGCTATTACATTTTTAAAAGTTTAATCGTTACAAGTCTTGGCACTTTAATTTTTTGTGATCACTTGTAAATAATTGGTTATGTATACTGTTCCGTGTGTAAAGAATGATAATAGTTTTGAGTAAAGTGAAATATGATAAATTAAAAATGCTTTTTCGCTGCTATAGGCCTAACCGTTAGAATACCACCAAATTCCATTAAAAAGCTAATTTGATTAAACGCATGTTTGGCCAAATTGAAGTCATTTGACTCCTTTCAGTAGGAGTTATTTTTGCATTGCAATGCAGTAAGTCATTTTTTCGAAATTGTCGTTTTTAATTATTCCATTGTTTGGGTTGTGATTGGCAATGAAAACCATGCTTTATTCATTAACGTGTAATTCTTGCACAAAGTAAAATAAATGGTTTTTAGAGGTCCAAACGTTTTTTCGCAGAAAATTGTCTTATAGTGCCATCCCAGCTGTCCGCTACTATGTAACAACAACTTGGATCCGTAGGCGTAAGTGTGGCCCAAAGAAACATTTTTGTCAACACTTATCAATCAAAGTTGTTGTTTGAATTAGGAAAATAATTCAAGTCTTTCTTATGTAAAATAGTCTACCTTTTGCAACTTTGTCAAAAAAATAGTGCAATAAACAATTTGGAATTTAAATAAACTTTAACCCAGTGGTTCTCAACCTTTTGTGGACCGGGGCCCCCTAAAACTAACTTTTTGGCCTCGTGTCCCATAAAAGTAACCCTGTAGGACCTATGACCCCCTTGAAAATGTAAATGGCAATCTCTTGTTGGAATTCGGTACTAATTTCGGCTTTAAACAGGTCGAATAGAGTAAACAAGAATCCGTAAAGGGCATGGGCCCTGGTTGAGAACCACTGCTTTAACCAATACATCAAGCTGTGTAGAAGTATTTGACATGTATATCTAAAAATATATCTTTTTTATTATCAGTCGCTATGACTAAACTGAGTCTAGAACATAAGAAATAGTTCATTTCAATATTGTTATGATTAATGTTAGCAATCAGCAGAGGCAGACGTAAGAAACCGCAGAGGGCGACATAGAGCTTTATTTTTTAAACAAGGATTCTGTTGTTAATCGCATTATTTTTACTGTTGTTTTAGATATCGAATCATGAAGTGAGTTAGACTCGTAGCGATTTGAGTGAGGCATTTTTCGACGTGAAAGCAAGTTCATTACAATAGCGGGTTATTAATGACACAGTAAATCACACGTTTTTTTCGCCGCAATACTTTCCCAAGGCATTTTTGGGTCCCACTCTAGAGACGACTTGTCATTCTGAGTTAGTGTGAACCACCTATTTCGTAAAAATAATTGATGGCGATGTCAAGTAACACTGGGCAGCTAGGTGTAAAGCAAATCGTGACTAAATATGTCCACGCATTGACAACACGTTTTTGGCATGTTTAAGTAGAACTTTAAGTTGCGAAAATTTCAATCCAGTTTGGAATTTCTGATAAATGAATTGTGTGACAAAAATGTTCGTTTTTCGTTAGTGATGTAGTATTCGAGAACTTAGTTTAAATAAAACCAAACCAAGCATGAGTGGAAGAAACACACCCGTCTAATGCCTCGCGTATTTCAAAGGAAATGTGTGGGTTAAAATTGTAGCAAACGCCACGTCTTGAATGACCGTCTCATTTCTAAGCAACAAGATGCATGCACACCCAAATTACTTTACCGCAAAAACGTCTGAATTAAAAAAGCCAACGCAAAGGCTTTAATTCAAAAAGCCTTTAAAAAAGCCAAAAGCCAATGCTTTATAGATCGTATTTGCAAAACCTTACAAAGGAAATCTCACGTTATCAAATCAACATTAGAATTAGATTAGTATTTGTTTTGCAAACATGTCAAAAGTAAAGTTACGACACAATATACTAAACAAAACTTTGGATCCATCAAATCACGACGCCTGTCATGTCACGTATCGCAACCCCCTCGCGATAGTGACGTCATATCCGTTTGTGTCGCGCGCAACGGAAAAGGCTTGCGTGCAAAATGCAGTCCCGCGCCACGAATGTCAAGTCAAAATTGCGCCTTTAAATACCACATGTGTTTAGCCTACGGCAGGCAGGGATTACATGCATAGGTGTAGTCTATGATTAGATGTATGTTTTTTACAATGGAACTCTTTTGACAAATTGGTTAAACGTTTGGCAACCTTTAGCATGCTTTGAGGCTGTATACAATTTTATACAGATGTTTCAATCGTTATGTTAGGGAATTATAAGATATTGCCATTGTCGAAAACTCGCTAAGAAAACGCAAAATGAACCAGTAGTGAATTCATCCCCGTGTTCTTAAATCATCAAGCGTTTCAAGAAGGCGCAAATAATAATCGATGTAAATGTGCATTAACCGACTCAAAACAGTGTTATGGTTGAACTGCTTATGTTCCAAAGTTTCGTTTAAACGCAATATAGGACTGGCTGTAGTACGATTAAACTCAGGCCTCTTTAGACCGCAGTTGATCAATGCGACAGGTTCTGCCCGTGGTTATAGCAAGGTATCGAAATGAATCACCAGCGTTGGCAGTTAGGTTATAGCCTCGCATTTGTACGCATGCATTATTTATACGTTTTCGTCGTGGCTTTCAAAAATGCAAGAAATGCCGTTGAACAGTTTGACAGATACAGCATTTAAATGAACCGTTCAAAGTGTTTGTTTGGTTTGGGAAACGCAGTGTCAGGTAAATGTTATCATTGTGTTTAGCGGTTTATTTGATATACATTATGCGAATCATAAACATATAAGAGACGAACTTAAAAAAAACGAAGTAACGAACCTTCGTAACGTTTATTGCTGTACAATACACACGCAAAAAGCTCGCCAGGTGCATAGATTTGCCAGTCCCAACAAGTTAGCCGTTTTAGCATAGCATGTGTATACAAAAGGCAAACATGTCAAGCGCGAACCTGCATGAGGTTTTGAAATCATGTTTTACAGAGTTAGTCCTTACTTTTAGGACGGTTAAAGGAAAATCCAAAAGCCAACACAGGCTAAAAAAAAGAAACAGTGCAGCTTTCACTTTACGATTCTACGGTTTTAGAACATCTCATACAGATAAACGTGTCTGATATTCTATGTATGGTTTTGTCTCTTGAAAATGCTTCAAAATCTTGGACGTCGGTCATGTGATATTCTGTATTTTTATGATTTAATTTTAAACTGTGTTGGGTAGTCATTAATTATATCACATATCACCCTAATCTGACCCGACTCTCAGTTTGGGGTTATTGATTATCACAGGACAAAGAGATCTATACGCAGGATGCGAAACAAGGAAGTTGCGCAGGACAGACACGTTTAGTTTGTAATTACGTAGGGCTTGCACGTGGCCCAAGATAAACAACCAGCCACAACAAACAAAAAATATACGTTGGGCACTTAGAAGTTTAGCGGAAGGTTTTTGGTGGTAATCATACCATATACAACCATGTCCAAACGGTGGCACATCTTCAAAAGCTGGTCTTATCATGGGGCGTGTAGATGTGCCTTTAAGGAACCTTTAAGGAACACACAGAAATTGCAATCTCAATTCACGACTTGCATTGTGTTTCAGCGACGATTCTTCCGTATTTGTGAAGAGACTTTATAAACCTGCTCAGTGCATCCTGTCACTGTAAGCTGCAAGGAATCATTGTAGGGGAGGAAACATGGCACGACACGCAGCAAACAAATCGTTTTTCGGGATCAGTATAGCAGAAAGTTACTGAATGTTTTGCACTAAAGCTTTCAGTTATATATCATTATCATCCTCCTGCTTTCATCATCAGTGTTAACGAGCTTAAACAGAGCTCTTCTGTTGACACTAAAGAGGAATCAAGACGCGAAGACGTCAAATGTGACAAAGCGGTTTCTAATTCGAGAATTAAACATGCAAATGTAATGTGGCGTTTTGAGTCCTTTTGCTACGTCAGGGTGCAGCTGATTGATTGAGACAGAAAATCGAAATGCTCGTATTTTAATGCAAAGAAATAGTTAAACGTTTTAAAGTTTCCGTGATGGAGTCGTGTGAAAGAAAATAGAACATATCTGTGTATGCTGGTCACCAAACTTTTTCTGGGCTAAATTCCGGTCGAAATTACAGCTTTGCCACATTGAGTGGTAATTTTATTTTGGTCAACCGACACGTTACGCATGGGAACAATCACGGAAAAGGACTCGTAGTCAAAAGTTATGCTTCACCGGTGTCGCCAATTTGTGACCCTGCCTCTACGCGACCCTCTGTAGTTGACAAAGGGCAAATTAAACGTTGCGTGCAGCGTAACAAGCCTCTGTTGAGTATGACAAAAGAGCATAGCCTCAAAGTGACAGAACCAACGGTTCCCATGTAAACCGCAGTTAGTGTTGGCACATGTTATTTGGCGTGGGTACACAAAGACACCAAAGGAACTCAATAGTTTCAAAAACTAACCGTCCCCTTATAGTTGTACGTCTAAAATAAGCGAGTGCGTTTCAGTTATAAATATACCAGTGAATTATATATATAAAGGCGTTGTAAATATTGCGTAACATTTTTTGCATTGCAAACCGTTTTCAGTAAGCTTTTCTATACGAGTTCTATAATCAGTTTGCTTGGTATGATGAACGATCGGTTCAACACGTGTCGTACGCCGGGAGAGTTCGACAGAGTATGGATTTTTTCTGACAGACATGGCAGGATGTAATCTTGTTGACAGCTCTGGTAAAAAATGTTAGTTACAGATAGATTACTTTTTCGTGACACAGATCTGTCCTGAGAGGTAGAAGCTTGGTTTGGGCCAACATTTGTTAGAGAAAAACGGTTTGTTAGTTTGTAATGGTCTAAAAGTGCTTTAGGTCAGTATAAAGTATATACCTTTCCATGGTTATGTTTAATAACTTACAAAACTGTAAGGAACTGAACAGCTAACTTTCAGTAACTATTTGTATAGGATATATGTTTGTAAAAGCGGTTAATCAGGAAAGTTTACTGGTCGACTTGGTGAGATATACAGTAATATTGAGCATCTTTAAAGCATAAATCTCGTGTACGCCTTGTTTATTTTGTTTTGCCTTATTTCAAAAGCTATTGCTCCTGAAATCAATCCTCAAATGTCAGCGTCTTCAGGTGGAATTTGCAAACCGCACATTAAGTTAACCCTTGTCAGTGACGCACAAAGTGACCCCAAAGTGTAGGGGGCAAGAAAACTCAATTAGCGTCAGGTAACACAAGTCAGAGAAAAGCGTCAGACACGATCAACGATTACCCACAACGCGTCGTACGTTCTGAGCAGCCAACCCCTAATTGGTGTGTAGTGGAATGTATAAATTATTTATGGCATTCAGCCAAGGGGATCCGCTCTGAACAAACCTAAGCGTTTCCTGTTTTTGACCACATGTGCTATCAGGTCCAACGACGAAAAATGTAATGACGTTTTGAGGGCGTGTTGGAATTGAGACGTGACACGCGATGGTCGATATGGGTTGCGTGAACTTCGTTGGAAAATAAATATAAATAATCTAAAAGTTGCTTCAAGTCTTTTAGTTTGAAACACATAAAAGGGTCACGTGGTAAATTAAAAATGACAAAAAGTGTTTGTTAACTGCACAATAGCACTAATATAATAGTAACCTTCGATGGTCCTTGCTGACAGATACGCTATATAAGTAATCTTTGTTTCCACCAGTTTTATCTTAAAGTAACTCGTTTCGGGGGTCAAATCGAGACCCGTGCGTTGGGGTTGTGAGATAACAAGAAACACAACCTTTTTTATCAAGCACAAAACAGGAATAAACAGTTTGATTGTACGAACAGGAACGTGTAGACCTACCAACGCAAAAATAACGACTTCAGTTTGAGGTGTAAATCGCTTTTACACGTTTAACGTTGGTTTCTTTGTATTAAATGTACTGCTAAGCAAACATTTATTAACACAGTAAAATCGTGTATTGTAGGTAAGCGATCGAACTGAAAAAACAAACATTTCAACGAATATATGCAATTTACTGTGCTAACAAGGTGGCATTTACCAAGTGTTATTATAACATCGATTTAATTATATATCGTTCTGTCGATTCCCAACTTGTTCAGTGCTCGTCATTCTCATTTCAAGTGGCTCGCTTAAATTGCAAGAGGTGCTCAAGCGCTGGGGCGGAATATCAGAAAGAAACACATGATACGTCATAATGCTATTTGTTCGATAAACCACATCCGGGTTTGCGAGAGGATATAGCGTTGCTGTTAAGTAAAAAGACGTGTTAGGTGTGAGGAGAGATGAAACGTGCTTGACATTGATGCGCACCATGGAAAGCAAAAGCTGTGACCTTGCAGCAAAAGGTTAGTTGAAGTCAGTATATAAGACACAGCCTATCATAATGGCAGGGGAAAAAGGGAGATTTAAAATTTAATGATAATTGTTGTTCACCAGGACAAATTCTGTGTTTCAATAAAATACTAAAGGTTTTGTATTATAAACAGCTGCAAATGTGTTTCTGAATCAGCTGTACAATCTTACGTAAGCCTTGCTTATTATCGTTCGCTTTGTGAGGGGTAATGCAGAAGATAGTGCAAAATTGATTTGTGGCCATTGATTTTACTGTAATTGCAACATCAAGTCAGGTTTAACAGTTCAGCAGAGAATTCAAGACGAATCTGAATGACAGTGGTTTTGGAAATTTGCCATTGTTCGACCTGAGCCCAATTAAGGCAACCTTTATAAACGTACCGAGTCAATTAAGGCAGCCTTTTATAAACGTGCCGGGTTTTAAACATTATGCAAGTAACGGTTAGGTCGCATATTTCAAACGTTTTTATACAATCGCTGAGTTTATAATCTACCTACCCGTTTGTATTACGTAAAATTTGTTTTGGAAGTAATTCGCTACAAAGTTTGGCAAGCTTGAAATGCGACAGGTGTTTTTTGTTGTGGCCATTAACTGCTTTTTAGCACCACTTCTGTCGTTTTTGTGTCGAACGACATATACTTGTATCAAATACCAAAGTGTTTGAAAACACTCATTGCATTTTTATGTTAAAGTTGTTTAAAACAGTGCAAAGTGATTTTCGATACCGCTGAAAATAAAAATGACGTAGCGTTTAAAAACTTAAAAAGCAGACACATTTCGATTCAAATGACAGGAATACGAAAAGCAGACACACTTGCCAAGTAGTTTAAACACACAAAACCGCAGTTAAAGTACCAAGATGCCATAGAATTGGGAAACACCCTAAAAAAGGCCAACAAGAAAAAACGTCAAGGCAATGTTGAAAGTAGACAGGCGCATAAAACTCTACCCCACTTGTACAATCACTGCTATCACGATAAAGCAAAAGTTTTATTTATCTCGAAAGGAACAACCATAGATGAAAGCAATTTGGTTGTCACGCCAACGAAAAACACATTTGAAAAGTACGTTTCATCTAGCTCAGGCTACCTAACAGTTCTTTGTTATTTTTCGAATCATGTGCACAATCATGTGATACAATACGAATAGCTATTACTATCACCTGATCGAGTTCTCAGATATAATGAAATATTAATATGATAGATTTAAACTATACTTAGTTCGTTTGTCGCAATGCAGTGGGTCAATTTAAAAAGAAAGCTACGTTTCTCCTTTCTTAACTTTAAGATAGAGCATCGTCGGTTTGGTAACGGTGATCCTAAACACGTTAGCAAATACAAAACTGCCACTCACAAATTCAGTTAAACTGTAACGATGACTAAAATGTAGCAAATACAAGTTTTGCGGATATAATGATCTGCACATGGGTCAATGTAGGGTCCTTTAAATGTGCACAACTTAAGGTCAAATCTAAACAAAACACAATTCATATTAAACATTAATATAATGCATACAGTGATTCCTATCATTAGCTATTTCGAACTGGAAGAAGTTCATGGCTTGACAACCCAAGTTAACCACGCATCCTGAGTAAGGAAAACTTCGTATAGGTTATGTAAACTATTTGTAAAAGTCATTCATGTGCACAACCAAAATCCTTTGTTTGTGTAAGCTTTTCATGTTATTTAGGGCACAGCGATAATTAAGTGTGATGTCGTTAAACCTAAGTCAGCTTCAAGAATTTTTGCAACCGAAAAGGGCAAAACAATTTAATAGAACTGTCAAAAAACTTCCGAAAGGTTTGGTCACAATTCCCTTCTTTCTAACATTCAATTAAACTTACAAAACAGAACTTACTTTTTACACGAAACTAATTAATGCACACAAAAAAAACAGAGAAAAAACTATACATTGTAAAAACAAACAAACAAACAAACAAGTTTGCTTTTACGCGTTTTATTTACACAGTAACCAAAGGGCGGTCAAAAAAGGCATTCCACAGCATTGTGCAAATGTCACGCAAGGCGTAACGTCAGTCTTCACAAACTTCCACGTCACAATAGGGCGTTTTTGCGCGCCATCTGATCGCGGTTTTACGCAAACAGGCATCTAACTTTTCTAGATTGTGTTTGCTTAGTAATACACGCCCGAGTTTACTAAGTTGAGCGATTGAAGGATGCGCAAATTTATGTTTTCAATCAGTTTCGTCGTAAAACGATTCTGGGCACTCGGCCAACGTTTTAGAAGAGTTTAATCGCCATTGCTTGGACATGTTAACTAAACATGGTCTGTCAGTTGACGAGTTATATATAATATAACCCTTTTTTCGGCTTTATTTGTAATCATTTGCAGGTTTAAACTCTACCACACATACACATTGTTTTGTTACTATATGAAATCGGTGATTTTCAATCTGAGGTACGGCAGTATTTAAAAAGAGCCGATATAATTTAAGTTGGATAAACAGGTCAAAGTTAGATAGCAAAGCGGAACAGGGATGATAGCTTTAACCTCTCAAATCAAAGCCAGCCGTGAAGTTGAAATTTGAAATACAATAACATTCACAAGATAAATTTCTCACCCGCTAGACACAAAGAAAACAACAGACACTTTTCACCCAGATATCATGACAAAAGATCGCATAAGGTTGTGGTTTAACGCCCTGACAGCATACGGTCGGAATGCTAGCTGAACAATTCGTATTCGCCAAAACGTTTACGCCCTTTCTAAAATGCCAAAGTAGGAGCAATACTGTTTCGTATATCACGAAGGCAAATAGATGGTACGGGTAGACATTTAACGAGTGTCTGCACCAAACGAAAACTATCCAGCAGGTTATACAGTATGTCAGTTTAGCCAGGAATGCAAAAGGGCTTGTGTGTTTAACATGTGTTTGACTAAAGCATTGCCTTTTTGTTAGGACGGAAATTGACATATGGTTTGATCATAATCATAGACACATGTTACAGTTGTTTAAAGGCGAGGTTTGAGTTGAAGTTTGGGTATAAAAGACATGGTCATCGGTCGTTGTATTAGATCAGCGGTTCTCAAACTGGGGTCCGCGGTCCTTTAGGGGTCCGTGAGGCAATTTTTGGGGGACCGCGAAGCGTTTCAGTATCTCTGTTTGTCAGGCAACTAATAATAAACAACAAATGCTGTTTGAACATTTTAATACGTACAAAAAAAACATCGTGAGAATTCAATTCACATTAAAATCGGGTCACCTTTGTTGATTAATCGTTGGTAGGCGGGGGACTCTGTTGTGTGGTGGTTCAAGGAACAATCGATGTCCGCTTACGCTGACACGTGAAGTGTGACGTCAATATGACGTTCTATATCGCTAAAAATCGATCGACACCTTTAATATATGGTTACCGATACCTTGGGATCAGTGAAGAGTATAGCTGCGGCGAGGCGGCGAATACGTAATAGGACAGCAATGGCAGTTTGACACAGGACGGCAGGTTTAAGGCATTTTCTTCCTGGTCGTCATTTTAAACGCATATTTGTGATAAATTGTTTTCGTTTTAAGGTTGAGGTAAAGTGTAGAAATATGTTGGGACTGAAAGTTTGACAGATTAAATGAGGTAATTTGCTCTAGCCCTAAACGTGCGAAACTTCTATTCTACGTTACATATAGCAAGGACTGACAACTTGAGCGGATAACCGAGAACCAGGCCCGTCTATAGTATGTTTTTTGTGTGTTTTGTTAACTATAGTGAGTATACTCAACATGTTGAAAAGCGACATAAGCAATTAGTACTTGAAAGTACATATGACAGCCCGGCGCATTAAGGTTTTTGATTGCTCTAGCGTTTTTACTAAAGGTCGAGTCTTTAGAGTGAGGATTTTAATTTTTCTTTAAAGATCCTTTCAAATAAAACAAACCACAAGGCATGCCAAAAGATTTACATTCATTAATATTTGTTCGTCTTAAAACAGTGTTTATCAGCCGCCAAATAACCGCCGCATACGTTTTACAGAACGAACATAATGCCAACGTATTTTATATGATAACCGCCGCATACGTTTTACGTTTTAAAGAACGAACATAATGCCAACCGCCGCATACGTTTTACAGAACGAACATAATGCCAACGTATATTATATGACCTACGTTAAAGTCACGTTGTCTTGCTACAAAACACATAAACAAAAACGCTGTTGCATCTTAAATCTCCTATTTCAGTCAAACGGTTTTTTATTCTCAGAGCTCTGTGTACATAGGGAATGCCTAACATTTTTCAGGCCATTAATTTTTGATGCAGTTTTCCAACTGCTGGCCTACGTGACATAGGCCGTCAATTGATCCCATAGCCCAGCGTATCCCAATCAGCTCATCCTGGGAATTCAACCACGTAAAGGTCAGGCCCTTCAATAATTCACTTTTTCAATGTAAGTCGCCCAGTTTATTCCACAGCCTGCAAGACTGCAAGGTTCTCTTCCACTAACATAGTTTACTTAATGCAGCTAGGATAGCAAAGTGATGTGCTTGCCGTATTGGCATGCAATAACAAACGAGTCAACCGAAGGTGCAGTTCATAAAATTAGTTGGTTTTAGCCCGTTTAAGGCAGGCGCTTTAGGCATTTTTGGCCTAAAGCGGTTTTTGTTATAGTTTAATTTTTTTTAATTTGTAGTTTTCGCAGTGTTTAACATTAGAAAGGTATAAATGCTGTTAGTATTATTTTAATAATAACGTCACGGTCATAGGCGGTGCGTTCAAAACAAGCAATTTCGATTTTTCCACAAAATCGAAAACCTTAATGTGGATTGACGTTTAAAGAAACGTCAACTTTGAGGGCCAGGCAGAAAAAAAGAAAAGATTTATTCATGTTAATGTTTGTGGATGGTCATAATGGGCCAAAAATAGCATTTATTTTTTGCACCGCTTACTTTAAGACCGTGTCATAATTTCAATAGGTAAATGGCATTTTTTTGTTATTAATGTCTATGGGACTATTTAAACTGGAAACGCCAAAAAATGGTTTGATTTCAAAAAGCAAAAAAACACGTGACACTGGCTGATGACGTATCTAATCGGTTTTCTACATCGTGTTAGGTTTTGACGTTGATATGTAGGGGTATTCCTCCTAACCACAGGTGGGTTAACAAAGGCGTCAATCCGACAGGCTTCGTAAAAAATTCATGCATTGATTTTCGAAAGGCTATTTTTCGCAAAGGGGAAATTCTCAAAACACTGGCAAGGCGAAGAACAAATCCCAGAAGGAATAGCAAGGAACAAAGAAGACACACGTAACCTTTTGAGTAGGACTCGGGAGCGAATTTATACTACATTGTTGTGGAATTGATTTTACGAAATCTGTGACCCGTCCGACCGAATTTTATTCAATTTCCAAACCTGACTATTAGCATTCAATTTTTAAACCTGACTACTTGTAACGACGGTTAATGGACTTCTAGCTGTGCACGAAACAATTTGCATTCAGAAGTTGAAACCACGAGACTGTCAATTACACGAGCGGACATGGTCTGAAACTGCAGAAGGTTGTTGTGGATTTTGAAAAGTTAACGACAATTGCGAAGAGATGCAACAGCGAATTGTTGTGAAATCATTAGCTCATTTGGTTTTGTTTTGGATTGCGGCGTGTGCTCAGCTAAGTTTTGCCCAAGGTAAGGAACTCTTCTTTTTTAAATCTAAGAAAGTTTTGTTCATTTTAAAACATGTTTTATTGTGTGTTTATCAGTTTACATGAAAAAAACAACACAAAATTTGAGTTTGTCGCGCTAATCCAACTGTATGTATGCACGTGGGTTTGAATTAATTTTTTAGACAAACTCTTTTTGACGGTTTAAAGTGGTATAATAGGCTGTTTTGTACGGGGTGACCAAAGAGTAAATGCTATAGATGTATTTTTTACTTTCTGTCGTTAGAATCAATAGTTTGACGTTAAACTATTGAATGTTAAACAAAGCTAAAACAATGAAAAAAGACGCTTTGCAGTGTTTAAAAAGTGTTATCAGAACAGTGCATAATAAACCCCTCACGCGTAATGGTATTTGGCGTAATCACATAAATGAAACCATACCCCTTGAGCAAAGGTTTTTTACTGCTCAGTAAAATCAGTGACATTTACAAATTAGATGTTCTTGTCGTGTAAGGATCGGATTTCATAAGGTCGAATTTACAAGGTCACAAATTGTGTTATGGTTTTATAGATGCTACCATTCCAGCAGACCCAGTGACACCAAGACCACCCCAGGGAGTTGCTTACGAAAATGACGACATTGGCCTGTCAAAAGTCGTATATATCAGTGAGTAAAACAACCATAAAAGTCACGTTTGTTATCAACCGTGTCGACATTACATTAAGCAAATTATTCAAAATACTGTTAGTCACCAACGGTGCGGTTTTGGTGAATTAAACAAAATGTCACATATTAAGCAATTGTAATATTTGAAGCACATAACGTTTCTTGATTTTGATTTTTTTAAACAAAAAATGTTTTGCACGCAATACTGTATATATACACAAAGATGCATATTACGAAAGTAAGTATCATGACATGCCTTACATTTTCAGTTTGCAAAGTTGTTTTGCAAACGCAAGTCAATCACACACACACACACACACACACACACACACACACACACACACACACACACACACACACACACACACACACACACACACACACACACACACACACATGATGACGTTGCCTCGGTTAAAACCACAAAATTTTCCATTCGTGTCTTCCTGAGCTTCAACCGAAGCGCTACTGCAACCAGACAGCACAATGAAATGATTTTAAACCACAAATTTATGTTGCATAATGATTTGCTTGTGATAGTTCACTGAATAAACAAGCTGTTATCACTGAACAAACAAGATTTTTTTGAATATGGATTTTTGTTGCTTGGACAACAAGAAGTTTTAGTTGTATATCCAATTCGAAATTAAAAATCGCATTGATTATTATTAAATTACACAAAAACATTTTTCCTACGTTTCAAAAAAATGTCAGTAACACATTATTATTTATGCCAAAAAAGCCTACTGAATGTTCTTTATAATTCAACGGTTTGCAAAGTATCCCTCTAAACTAAATCATGGAAGAGAATGTAGTCCCGTAGCCGGCAATTAAATGCCTTTAAATGGTAGACAGTACATCAATAAGCATTTTAAATGACGCTAATGCCCAGGGAAATGGTAATCTTGTCACTAGATACCAACAGAAGCTTAGAGAGAAAACGACGCGCCACTAATACATGTGGTGACCAAAATGTAGTGTGATGCAAAACATTTTTACTGTTTCTGATTGGAAGATCATTTAATCAATTTATATTTTTTACTTGAAAACATTACCTTTTTAATATTATTTTTTGATTATTATTTAATCAAATCATATTTTTTACTTAAAAACATTACCTTTTTAATATATTTTTTTTAATTTATCAAGTTCATCGTCAAGGGCAATTTTCTTTTGAGCCTGTATGAGTCAAAAGCGCGACATGTGCGCATGAAATTTGCATGTGACAATCAATAAATCGTTGGACAGAGTTGACAAAAGCGTCACCCGTTAATTAATCAAAACCCTGGGACAACAAAGCCATCACATCAGGACACCCGGCTTAACACCAACCCTGATTAAATATTAAAGCAGAAAATGCGTTCCGACATATAAAAACTGCACCACGGGCAAAAAGCAACGTTCATGCCATTCAAATAGAGTTGTTTTTTGTTGAAACACACTTTACTGACGTTACAAGACTTATCCAAAGCAAACATAAACTATGCGTTTGGAGTTTTATACACACAAAGTAGAGGGCACAGAAGCAGTCTGTAGACTCTAAACAGAATCTACAGAAGCTTTTCCATTCGCAATATTATTACGGCGCTTACAAAATATATGTTGGTTATTGCGTGATACCCAGAATGCATGACAATTATAACTCACAAGATGGTACGTTTTTTCTTGAAACAAGCCCCTTTTTTCTTTAAAATACGCAACGCTTTAAATATCAAACAAAAACCTCGAAATGGATTGATGTATGCTTAAATCTGTTTCTTGTCAAAACGAATGTTTTCACAATACACATGTATAAGAGATATGAGACCTACAGGTTTTTAACGTTTGTTCACATCGTATACGATGCCGCCTAAAAGAAAGTTTTCAAACTGCATTTTGTTTTCAGCTCTTGTTGCTGTATCCTGTGTTGTCGGAATTGTTGGTCTAATAGCAGCTGGAGTATGTTGGTATCGGTAAGTACATATGGTTTCAAAATGTGACAACGTTTAATTGTTGCACTGCATGTGCCTGGGTGTGTCATCAACTTGATTGTACTTGTCGCTTTCAACAACGCGTTTAATGTACAGGCGAATCCGGTTAATCGCATAGTTAATTCACCAAGATTTTTTGCTTTTGCGATTATACAGTCATTTTTTCCCAAAAGATAAACTACAGGTTGGAATTAACGCAATTAACTGGATCAGTCTGTATATGTGTCCGCACTTTCGAGCATTAACAAGATCTTCGAAAAACCTAACAAACGCAACTTTTCACGAAAATAAAACTGTTGGTTGGTCTTTATTTCGCGAATCAAAAAAACTTGTGCTGATTTTTGGGTCTGTTTTATGCATAAAACAAACAAGTAAGAAAACGCTAATGATATAAGTCAGAACAAACTGTACAAAACGACATGAACAAGGTAAAATCGCATTAATCAGTCACTATCACCACCAAGTGTGAAACATTATCACAACGGAAGTTGAAGTACAATGTATTGTACACCAGCGATTGTTTTGGCACAACTTATTAAAAAAATATCATTTGCTATGTCATAGAAGTTGCCACTAAACAGGTGAAGTGAGGTCAATTGGCCGTAGTTTGTATTTTCGCACGGAAACGCAACTCTTTAATATATTGCACTTAACGCGTCCAGTGTTTGATCAGATGGGCCATGGAAACTTTGTGGCGACTAAAATAGCACCAAATGAAATACAGTCATTTTTTTCATAGATTTTGAAATCATTCCGACTACGTTAGTGCAAAAACTATAACATATATAATGGCAGGAATTACGATCATTTGAAGTGAATTTCGTTTAAAATATAGCAATAGTATTTTAAAGTACACGCCGAGTACTAGTTTGCGCTTCAACAACAGCACTTGGCAGGGTTTTCTCACATCCGGATTTAACGTACACTTGTACCGGGTTAAACACACAGATTGTTGAGTTTTGTTTGCGTAACGCAACGCTGAAAATAATATAGCAGTCAATATTACTAAAATTCACGTCGTATGAAAATCGTACTCGACAATACAAACATGATATTTGGGAACGCATTTAAAAAAACGTGTTTCTCAGGAAACTGTTGCTATATTTAATAAATATTGCATAGCAAAATAGGTTACTACGAGCATTTTTTTTAATTCAAATACATTTACTATTTGAATTCCATTAGAAAACTTTTGCGCTTGCATAAACAGATAACAAATTTTTTATTGAAACCATACATATTTCCCCGAATTTCATCAAAAGGTGCCAATATCAAAATGTTTGAAACATATAAAAATTCGGTTCCAACTTTGCAACAGTCTGATTAATGAAAAAATGCATCTCAATTTGTGAATGTACTGGAAATGTCAATAAATCGACAGGATGGAAAACATCAATTTAAACGCAATCTTAAATGTCTGTGATATTTACACAAAAACGAATATCCGGTCACAAAGGTTAAATCGGCCCTTCGTAAAAAACGACATATAAATAACTGTAAAACCCAGCACCCTAGATTTAATAATGTGAAAATTGGCACCGACAACTTCGGTAATATTGCAATGAAAAATCATTGTTTGAACTGCAAATTGATTACACAAAACGGTAGTTTAAACTTACATGCATGACTAAAGGCAATTAAAAAAGAATATAATTGCCAATTCAAATTATCGGTTTGGTTTTGAGAGGAATTAAACTGTTATTAAGAATCAGTACGGCAAGGATTTGCAGTTCGATAAAACACAGACACACAACATAATAACAATCGGTTCATCAGAAACGTGTGATACTTGTCAAACAGCTCACCCTTGTAATTTAGTTTTTACGTCATTGCAACAGATGTCAGACTTCGTTGGTAACGAACACGGACCACAGAGCACTACACAACGTAACACAATCCGAAATCGATTGATAATAGTGGGTCCACAGAAAAAGTGGGCCTGTAAATAAACGTCGAAATAGCATCAATAGAAGATCGAACGGCAGGTGTCCACATCGATCTAGGTGCTATTGCTGGCATGCGTACGCTTTATAAAATATTCATCACCTCTCTGTCTTAGATACTGAATTCGTTTGGCGTGTTTGTGTTCATGTTAATTCCAATGCGACGGAAAGGTCATTTTATGGTTGTCCGAATTAGGCGCTCTATGTATTCGTGCACATGTCAATAAAATGCGATAAGATATCGTGAAAAACTGACTGGGACATATCGGCAAGGGAGAGGGGTTAATTTCACACGTCAAATATAAATTCGGCCATCCTTATATGATTATTTTCAAGGTTTGTTTACACGACCTATGGAGCAAGCGCATTAGCAAAAACAACATTGTCACATTGAAATGATTGACGTTTTTTGGCAAATAAAGCATCGGAAATTCATCACAAAGATTTTTAAATTCAACCACGAACTGCATTGACTAATATGTCAGTACACCAGTAGTTCAGTATCAAAGATAACAAACATAAAACCGAACTTTAATGCTAATAGACAACATTTTAACATGTTGATTGACTTGTACCAATAGACCTATCTATGCTGCATGCGCATGTAGACTGTATTTGTTTTGGCTCGCTTGTGACGTTTTGCATGCTCATTGGACAGACACACCAGCTTGCTTGTCGCGTCACAAAGAGTGTTGTATCGTTCATCGGACTCTTCGGTTTTGATTCACAACGGTTACGGCCAAATTGCCGACGATAGGAAGGGCGAAAGCAACGGGTAAGTGTGAAAATAATATACAATACCGAAAACGCATTAAAAGACCTCCTAAGTCAAAATACCTTTGAAATTGTTAAATTAACATTGCGACGTGGTAACAAATCAAAAAAAATATATTGTATTACTGTTACGCTTCTACTTGCTCATACCATAATACTCACGTTGCATGTAAAATGCATGAGCCCGTCACATTTTGTTTTACAATGTTGTCTGTACAATAACCATTGCTTTTCATCTATTTTCGTGTGTCCTGCTTCGCAACAAACAATAGGGAAACTGTTTTTGATATATTTTCATGCCGTCGATTCATTAATTGCGCGGAAATTAGACAAAATACATTGCAATACTGCTTTGCAGAGTTCAGACGTTAAAGGGACTTGCCAAGCGAACAGATTACCCAGCGTATGGCGTAACTGGTCCAAATCCACTTCACGAGGAATCATACGGACCGGTACGTAGAAAAACACATTGTATACACAACTACAATCTGGGTTATAGGCTACATGGGCATGTATTTGCCATACAAAGTTTTTTGTGTGTGCAAAAATACATTACAAGACGGCTGTTCTTGGTATACCAGGTGGACCTAATCTGCAATTACAATCATTAAAGAACTTAATAAAATTTACAACAGAAGTACGAATGACCAGTATTCTTTTCAAACGTTTAGCCAATCGACAAAAACCTCAGCAAGAATGCAGAGATGTTTCACTACAACCAAACCAAGAAACGAATGAAAGCTATGTCAAGGTAACGATAACATTGTAGTACGTTTTTGGTCCCTAACGCCGTCAATTAGTTTAGCTTCAATATGGGTCAAATCAATAAATTAGTTAATTACAGACGAATGAAAAATATTTTTACATTTAGTTGTCTCTTATAACAAAACTTCAGGTATTTAATATGTTTTTACAAAAAACGTAACAAAAAATACTTAAAACAGTAGGCAACATGTTAACTGACAAACATTTTTTGCAGTGCCAACAGCGAATCAAGTTCGTCTTCGCGGACACAAGATCCGCTGGATGTCGCCGCTGAGCTTGAAATGAATGACGAAGAGACGAGCGACGGCGAGTATACCGTATACGAGTGTTCGGGTTTCGCCTCAGTGAGTAAAGCACACTTTATTTCAGTTTAAGTTACCTTTATTTAGGACGTAAGTATAATTAAGGTGTACAAAAAATAAGCAAAACAATTTTTTTTAAAACTGAGACAAATTGAAAAAAAATACTTATTCACGACGCAAAATATGACCAAACACATCTTAACAGGCTATGGACGGACCTATGGAGATACACAATCCACTGTTTGACGAAACAGCGGAAAAAAATGCCACGAACGGCGCGGTTTTATATCCCACCAATGGGGTAAACTTGAAAACGAACTCGATGTACGAGGCCACCAAGCGGCCAAGCGAACAATGACAAACAGACACGCGATGACGCACATGAAACCTGATTACCATCTAGCAAAATGAAATCCACGCGAGGAAACTTGATAATGGAGACACAATAATCAAGGCAAATGTCGTGGATCAAGATTCTACATTTCCACAGTTTACAAGCCCATTAAACCAATAAGAAAACTTTTCAGGTTAAACGTGATCAGCGCAAAACAAAACACTTGACACAAAAAAACGAGTTTTAATTACCAAGCTAATGTCGAGGTGGAGTAGCAAAAATATCTTTGTGACTAACAAAACAGTGACGTATCAGTCATGGAGTAACGAGCAAGTAATATGAAATTGCTTGAAAAGTGATTCCACATAAAGCATAACTATTATCATGCAGCAAGGTGCAATATAATGCTGCGTGATCAATAAGAATAATTTATTACAACCATGGACGTACTATTTCCACCCTTTGTACATAAACCGTAAACTGGTGCCGATTAAGTGATATTCTATGTCCCTATTTAGTAATATAGCCCAGACCAGCGCATGGCAAAGGCGCCTGATTGACCTCTTAGCAAAAAGAGAAGATTTTTTATGTTCCACTTTTATCGTGCTGTTTGATTGCTTTTATACCTCTGACGCTGCGCGGACCTAGTCAAACGATATCCATGTGTTGACTTTCGGCTTATTTTACCACCCGTTACCCGATTTTAAAAGCGGAAAACCAAGTGGATATATAACAAGACATCATGCTTTTCCTTTTCTGAACAGTTTTTGGCGCCATGTTTTAGCTTGAATGCACATATGTGCAAAATTTATAAAAAAACAAAACGTATTAGAATACTCTACAAAGGTATACAATGATACTCCACAATCAACATTTTCATTGCAAAAAAAACGGTGTGGAAAAGGTTGTGAATCAACTTCATTTCGTGTTTCCAACTGCTGTGGGTGTTGTAACATGACATAGCCTGTTCCAACGCCCAGACGTGAGTGAGTTCCATTTCAAGCTGTTGTGCAATCTCGCTATTGCCACGTGATCGCGTTTTTCGCTCCAATATCATTTGCACACGAATTTTTAATGTCATGTCGCTCCTTTTTTAAGCACAGTGCAATGTCGTTTGTTTTGAATGTATGTAGCGCTTTGTCGTGGTTTCGCCCAAATGAACTTTACTTCGGAAAGAATTTGAGTTTTCGACACTTGTGATTTTTCGAAATAAAGTGATTGGATTTAAAACAAGTGATTATTAAGTTTATTGAAGGATAACGGTCAAATTGTCAAGAGTATTGGGGATGGGAGTTTGCTTGCTACTTAAATTTAATAATAGACGGTGAACACAACCCTATTAAACAAATATTTCCCGATCATGACTGGGAATGAAATTCAACAATCCTTAATGATCCCAATTAACTAAAGATCAAACACGGGTAAACAGCATCACCTTTGTGGTACTATATTTTTTCAACCGGTGGTACTATACAGCACAATTTTTAGATTTTGATGTTTTCATTTGAATGATTCAAAGTACCACAAGTCCGTAAACGATAAAATGTATAACTATTTCTTTTACAAAAGTTTCCAACATGGTTCTTTGGTGCTATCGAAAAAATATCGGCCAAGCAAGCGTAGGTGTTGACGACCGCCGGTTGGACAATCGCTGTCTAAGGCTTACCATGTTTACTTTTGATGTGCGATAGTAACGAACGAGCGGCGCAACATATTCAAACTTGTATACTTTGTGAGGTGAGGAAATATGAGAACGTTCTGAGGTGTGGCGTTTTATTCCTTTGGCATTATGTTTTGTTTTCAATTCGCCAGAGAACATCTACTACAGGGACGCAAGATAAAGCACCATGAAGACACGAAAGACACTTCCTCTCAAATGAACTTACTTCTAAAAGAATTTGAGTTTTCGAAATAAGATGGTTGGACTTCAAACAATGTGTTTAAGTTTCGAAGGGTAACTGTCAAATCTTTTGTCAAGAGTTTTGAGGATGGGAGTTTGCTTGCTACTTCAATTTAATAATAGACGGCGAACACAGTCCTACTAAACAAATATTTTCCGGTCATGACTGGGAATGAAATTCAACAATCCCTATAATGACCCTAATTAACTAAAGATCAAACACGGGTAAACAGCATCACCTTTGCATTTTTACATTCATTTGACTGATTAAGGACAAAAATGGTAGATTATGACTTTAATTGACAAGAAATAACCAACAAACCAAGTTTTTGCAGCTGATGAGAGTACTTGTCGAAAATCTTTGACAAATGATTTTTATCCTGACGATTGTTTATTTGTTACTAGAAGAAATACAGTTTACAATAGCCTAAGTCGTAGGTCAGGGGTCTCCAACACGCGGCCCGCGAGACAATTTTCCGTGGCCCGCGGCTTCATTAGCAAATGAAAAAAATATTATCATTTTGTTAAATATGAGCAACTTTTTTTTGTTTTACACGCCCGTCGAGTGTTCAACAAAAGAAATGTAAAAAAAACTTTAACTCACACCCATATATCACTAAGTTAAAAAATTCAACCTTTGTGATACATAATTATGATGAAATAATGCGAACTTAGTCTGATCATCAAGCGCAAACTTCAGAACCCGTTTAGTTCTTTGTGTTTACTGTATAGGTTTAGCTTATGGATGAGGAGCGTTTATGTTTATGAAGGCAAACTAACATTTTATAGACACTTGAATAGGCCGCATAGAATGTTTCAGATGCCTAGGACAGTGCATGGTTTCGAAACCATTTCATTTTCATAAGAAACAAATTGAACTCGCGGTCCAAGATAAGTTCAATGCTAAAGCCAATTAAACACTTACGAACTTTAAGCTGCTGGAAAGTAATTTTCAGTTTTACACCTACAGCTTTAGGATTCATTTCACCTAAATATTATTTGCTTGGTTTCGCGTATCAATGATCTAGGAGCGGTTTGTGACATCACTGACAAAACTAAGATATGAATTATGCGCAAACAATTGGTTTCATTGTTACTTGTGATGAAATAAAAAAGCCCTGAACACACAAGTAAGATTGTAAAGACACAACCTCTTGGAGGTCAAAAAAAAAATATAGCGCCTCAAGCACTAAATGACCAAAGACGTTGGTTTGGAAAGAGCTGGCCTAGTGTGGTAATCGAGTGGTGCAGCGTGCAGTATCAAGGTCTTTGAAAGCATATTGACAACCAGCGGCACATGTGGCCCGCCGCTTCAAATCAGTTCGAAAATTGGCCCTGGACAAAACTTTGAGTTGGAGACCCCTGTCGTAGGTGATAAGATTTCTTAACAACCATAAAATTTTCCACTAAAACAAACAGTTACCTACAGAATATGCGAATCTTTATTGTCTAAATCGATTTTGAAACCATCGGTAAAGTGAGACAACGTGCGTTTTTGAAAGCTTTTGCGACTTGCTATATCTTGAGTTGATTTTCCCAAGGTCTTATAAATAGTACACGGGTTTGATTTAGATGTCGTGGCATAGATTCTATGCAGATGTCCAAATAAAAACATTTTACTGCGTTTCACGTCAAATCCTATTGAAAGCAAAGAGATAAATTGTTTGGTTAAACCGGCAAAAAGCTGAATATACACTGTGCAGGAGAAAACGATAGCGCGTTGTATTATATTGCCTGGTTTATTACATACATAAGTTTACGAGATTGCGCTTAGCTCGATATGTAGCAAATGCAATTTTATACCTGCAAATCGATAGCAACGCGCTATTTATAAACGATAAATTTCACCACGTTAATTAAACAATGATCCTGGCTGGTTAAGTCAAAAAAACGCGCGCAGTCCAGAGATTTTCAAATTCCTTACTGGTTTTTAGGTGTTTTAGATTTTGGTGTTTCCATTTGTATGATAAAGCACGATTAGTCGGTAAGCGATAAAATATATCAATATTTCTTCTAAATTTTTCATCGAAGTACAAAAGTTTATTTGCCGTGAAGAGAATCACGTGAAATACCACATGATGAATTCACGGAAGAAAGCGGTTAATTTTAGTTATCTGGTCTAAGACACAATAGGATTAAACTTTAAAATTTTCTATTTGCCTTAATGTAAAAAGCACATTTTTATGCCAGGAACTCAAATCGCAAACTTTGCCTTTGTACCCTAGTAAAGAGAAACGAATTTATTACGATAAATTATGTAGTGGAAGGCACAAGGTAGCCTATCTGTTTGCCCAAAGCAAGCAATATGTTGGAAAGAAATCTCATGTATTGGACGTTAATTGTCAATCTTTACCATTACCCACGGTTCGACGTGCAAAAGTGCGCATAGTCAAGAGTTCGCTTGGTTACGTCAATACTGTTTACAATTTGACCGCGAAGAAGCCAATGGAAACAAATTAATTTCGAAACCTATTACTCTGAATATGAAAGGTTCCTAAGGAAACAGAATCAGCAGACAAAAAGTTTAGAATATCCATTTCGAATACATGTATATCTTGGTACCGTCAGTTTATGTGAAAGTAATACAACAACAATTAAATGAATATAAAATAACAACATGCTAAAGTCTAAAACCAATAACACAAAACCTAAACCACTTCACGGATGTAGAGGCGCTAATTGTCAAAAACTATTAGGTTCGGTTGATGTCGCAAAATTTATTGTGAGTTTCGCGAATGTATATTGCCGTTATTTTGACTCTTTGAGTGTTTTTGTTGCCGTGAAAAAATAAAATTTGATGCACAAATTGTAACTTTACTCAACAATCATTTGCAAAGGTTGTAACTTATTTTATTTTCTCCAGCGCTGGTGTCTAAAAGTTGGTATTTTACCGCGCATCATCAATTTCCTCATGTTGAAAACGGTCTGATACGAAGCGCTGTTACGACAAACATTTTATCTCAAAGCTTGGTTGTAGCGCAGTACTGAGTTGTTCACAAGTTGGTGCCCATAATAGAATATTAAACGGTGAGGTTAATATACAACCAGCAGCTAAAAGGCGCGCAAGCACTGGGCAACTAAATGAGAAAACTTTTTTCCTGACAGAACAGGCGCGGCTTGTTTTGCCTCGTCACGCCGGGAATGGGTCTTAATTGAAACAGTCTTGTTGGGAAGTATTTGTTGGGTGTTATGGCATGTGGTGGACATTTGACATTGTCGCTGACAACCTACGTGTGTAGATGGTAAACAGTGTAAAGAAATAAATGCGTCTCCAGTGTAGTATTGTCACGATGTAAGTACCGGCAGAGTAGATTGCCGAGGTTCAGTCTGATAACAGCATTTATGTATGACGCGGCATTTCACGGTTTGTATACGGTTGAAAGCGCTGTTCTTGCTGCACGTAAAAGCGATGTCGTTTTTTTGAAATGTTACATTTTAATAATAGCACGAAGCAAGGTTTCGTAATGGAAAACTTTTGTTGATGGAGAAAAAAACTTTTTAAAAATGTACAACTTGTGAATAACTTGATCAAGTCAACTTTGTATGATGAGAAAAGCGTTTTTTTATGTCATGTTTTTTTAACCAACCAACGTACCATATTCAATTGGTAAAAAAGTAATATGCGTAGGTGTAAAAGCGACTTGAACAATTGAACTAACACAACAAGACATTTTCCTGGGTTAAAAGATTTTGTTGATGTGACCACAAGCCGGGTTCAAACCAACATGGTTCTTTGGCGATATCGAAAAAATATCGGCCAAGTAAGCGTGGGTGTTGACGACCGCCGGTTGGACAATCGCTGTCCAAGGCTTACCATGTTTACTTTTGTTGGACCACGGCGATATGCGATAGTAACGAACGAGCGGCGCAACATATTCAAACATGTATACTTTGTGAGGTGAGTGAACATTTTATCATGAATATGAAGGACAATCGATCAAAGTTAGACCAAACTTATATACGTGTAAAAAGGGCAAACACAAATTCTTTTATTTTATGATGAGTTGAATCAGACTGATATATTCAAAATGCTGTTAAATCTATTCTGAGGACGTATTTTGCCAAAAAAATATTGACAGACCAGATATACCTCAAGCGCAAAAAAAATTCTGTTGGAATTGTAAAACCTTAACCAAACGTGTCAAACAGTTAAACGGTTTGATGCTTGTTATCAGCAAAAGCTCGCTTTAGCGTTAGAAGAAAAGTTAGCTTATGGTTGGACAATAGCACTTCAAAAATATTCTGTGAAAAAAACGGGGACATTCGGTCAAACGGGCCTTCGTGAGTGGTTGCTGATAATAGTGAAAAAATTACGCTGGTCACTAAACGCACACTTTTTTCTCAAAAACGCATGAAAACGTGCGATTCCAAGCGATTTTAACGAAATTTCCAGCACTCCGCAATTACGAATTGTTTTTCACTCACGTAACAATCTTAATTTAACCTCAATATTCTTGCTGTTAGGTGCCATACATTCTTGCTGTTAGGTGCCATAGTACTGTGATAAAATATGGGAACTTTTGAAGGCCATATATCGCCAGGTGTGGCGTTTTATTCCTTCGGCATTGTGTTTTGTTTTCAATTCGCCAGAGAACATCTACTACAGGGGCGCAAGATTAAACATCATGAAGACACGAAAGGAAAGAGCAAACTGGGAACTGTATATATCAAGTAAGTAAAATGTTAATAACGTGTCTATTAATGGGCATTCTCCGGGCTTCCGAAAAGACGAATTTTGTAACTTTCTATTCAATGTAATTATATCGACTTGATTTCATACCAATACGTAATAACTAATAAGTTTCATACATACTAGTATGAAAGACAATTAAACATCAGACAAAAATAGACGACCAAATTTTGACAAAGCTATTCAGTCAAAGGCAAGTTGTCCGTGTAAAACGTACGGTATCATACAACTTCGGATAAATACGTATCGAAGGACAAAATTAAAGTCAGCAAAAACATTAATAAACAACTGGGTGCCTGCAGTATGTCAGAGAAGTCGAATTAAAAGTTCAAAACCAACCAACCCTGTTGAGATCGTGATGAATCAAATTGTAAACATATGCGCCTGATTGCAACATCTTACGCCATCTTCGTGCAAAACAATAGACATAATAGATTAAAGTTCGTTTGTGTTCGACCTTTAAACGAAACTGCACACTTATATAGGTCATTTCTTGTTTGTCCTTACCTGTTTTACTTCTAAAAGTGCCATGAAACATTGAGTTTTGGATCGACTTTCGCACAAATAATATGGTCAACATTTACCATCTCAAGGACAGATGCTATTTTCAAATTTAGCAATAATAAGAAGGTGGTGGGGGTAAATATCGTTTTGTCTCGCTGTAGTGACGACATCATAACATCACCAATTCACAGACATTTGTCCGAAACCTCGTGCAACGAGGATTGCACAACACACACAGTTCCTACATTACAAAATTGTAAGATAGGGTCGGGCAGAAGTGTTTGTACTTACTTCACGGTTGAGTAGCCATACTAGCTCCGTGCCCACTGCCTTTGAAAACATCTGCTCCGACGTAATGGCATGCCAGCCCAGGGGCTAAAACGATGAGGCCAACACGATAGTGGTTGAATTGTGCCACAGTCTGCTAATGAAGTTCTGCCAACACGAAATGAAAAGGGTTGGGCTTTGACGTACACAATCGTTGACAGCTTTCTGAAAGCCCAACACCCATTCTTTCACTCAACAATAAACTCTTAGAACACAAAAGATAAAATTATCTTCACCTGATGTGTCACAATTATTCTTCTAAAGTTTTTTTGCGCTCACGTGTAAGTTTTTCATTTATTTATAAGAACGATACTCTCATCCTTAGTTACTCCTATATAGTTGCGAAAAATGTTCAAATATTGTAGTGTGGTGGAGAATATTTCCAACAATGCGAGTATGGAATTAAGCACCAATTGGCTAACGTAATATTGGTTATGAATAAACAACATTTTTTTTCAGAATTAAGCGGTTTCCAGTTGATGCCTTTCTTAAAATATTGTACGGGTTCGGAGCTGCCATGGCCGAGTTATTTTATCCACCAGGAACAAACAAACTTCACCTGGTAAATGCATCAGGAAGATGGGTAAGACTTAAATTAAAAAAAACGGAAATTTGATCTGATTTTAATTCTGTGTAAGTAAAAAAGGTTTGGCCTGGTGATTTTTATTTCTGAACTTAATAACTTCATCTTAAACACTGAAAAGTCATTTAAAGCGGACAAATGTAAGCAACAAGAAACTATTTGAGCAAATCCAATTCCCACTGGTCGCAAAAAATCAAACAACATTCGCTTTCGCACTTTAGCAACGTTGATAAAAAACCAGCATATTGCCGCAAGTGGAGATAAACCGTACAACCTCTTCTAAACAACGTTTTAATGCCACCCACAGTAATTCAGCCAAGCCGCAGGTGAACTTGAAAACGTATGCTAAAAATAAATCGTCATGTGAAGGAATTTAAATTATGCTCAGGTCGCAAGTCGCTATGGTTTGGCAAAGTAGAGCAAAGGCAACACTACACTGGAAAATAACTATTCTGCGCAGTCATGGTAAACGCTTTTGACTTTAAAGTTTAACCTATAGACGAGCACTGTCATGAATGCTTTTTGGATACAAATATGTGGTAAATTTTAATGTGGTGTTGTTAGCTGGAAATTTGTTTTCAAGAAAAAAACAATTGACTTCCTGAAAAAGCGGAGAAAGTGATCAAACATATCCGACATCTACTGGCGTGTCTTATCAATTATTGTCAGTCTTGACACTAAACACTAATGAACATTGCGTTTAAGAGCAAATACAACATTTCTTAATTCAGCCATCATTGAATTTAATTAATTTTAACGAAAACATTTTCTGCGCTATTATACCTTACAAAAATCCTGCTTAAAATCAAGTTACAAATAACAAATAGTGTTTAAGATAGCATCGTAGGGAATTTTTAGCAAATGTTGAAGTATATTTACAACAATTTCCTCGATTGTCTACTTATGTATCCTTCTAACAACACGCCCAAAAACGAAAAATAGGATGACACTTTTCAGTAAAACGTAAAAAACATTTTAGGTTTGAAACTTACGGTGGAGTTAGAACTAGAAAAAAGGCGTGCAGTCCCTGACTTAAAGTAATCTCCTTGTCGAATCAGCAGCGCAAAAACCATAACATGCTGCAAATAACTAGAAGGGTGGCTTTCTGATATACTTCCATTTTATATATTCTATACGATATTTACCAATTTACTATACACATCATTTGATCTACACATATGATTGTTTTTGTAAACAAAAACTAATGGGTCCCCACACGCGTGTTTGTGCAGATTTACGGTAAACAAACGTTGCGGTGACTTTTAGATTTTTAGGAACAAATTTTTAGAAAGCATTAACCCAACAATAAAAAATTTTTGTTGGTATTCTTTTTGCACTATTATTGTCATATAATTACAAATACTAAAAAAAGAACAAAACAAATAATTTCAATTGATTCTCTTGCTTAAACACATTTTTTTCTAGAAAGCTGTAACAGTTGTGTTACAGACACTTTAAATTAAAAAGCAATTTGCTACAAGTGTACACATAACAAATTGTTTTTTATTTAACTTTGTTTCGCAAAACCATTGACCTGTAGTAACCTCTCAGGGTGCACACGCCAAACGACTGTTTGACCTGTTGACACCGTTTTCAATAGCACTGTTCAACAACACCGTTTAACCTAATTTATACATGCCTTGAGCGTTGATTCCTAAATTTGTTGCAAAAAAACGCTACGTTATGACGAAAGAAAGTTCGTGTTAGTAATACCTACTAGTTGACCTTAAATAACCCGTGGTCATGCGGCGGCCGACCTGACAACGAGCATTTAAAAAAACATTTATCACGAAAAATTCCTAACGGTGTTGCAATGCCTACAAGTTGACCTTTAGTGACCCATGGTTATGAGACGGCAAAGCTGACAACGAGAATTTAAAGATCATTTATTGCGGCGTTCAAAAAAGTTAAGTTTATTAAATTTCATATTTATGTTGATCAACGATGTTTTGCCTGACATAAACGAAACCGAAGTACGTTTATCGAGTTCGAATTATGTCTTAGGTGTAAAACCTGCGCCAAAACTGAAAATGCGCGTGATAACTTAATAAAACGACACAGCATTGCTGCATACAAAAAAACTGATTACTAATCACCGAAACGACTGTCTCGTAAAACGTCTGTCCAGACGTCAAGCTGAGCACTCCCGCTCTGCCGCCTTAATCGTAAACCAGTGAATTCCTCCCTTGGGACTTATATCTGACTGATAGCGTACACATATTATGGATTGTAAAGGTAACTGGCAAAATTTTAAATACTAAACGAATATCCTGCTTAAACAATTGTTAACTTTTTCGAATATTTCTGCACCATAGGGCATGTATTTCTGCCTTAAAACTAAAACCGTTTATTTCGGGGTTTAAAGGGTAAAAAAATGGGTGAATCCGAAAAAAAGATACAAAATTCTTTAAAAAACTTTACATTGCACCAAACAACAAAGCATGAAAATCCTAGATGCTGTACTTTAGTCAGTACAGCCGTTTCAAAAAATTTACGTTTTGGGGGCCTGTGGGTGAACCGCTGGGTCAATCGGGGTCAAACTTCAGGAGGATCAAATTGGGATTATTAACTAACATCTCTGTAAATGCGAATAAATTTGGAGCACTCTTTCTTGACCAAACGCGTCTCACAAGCCAGCGTTAGACAGAAAAAAGAAAAAAAGAAAAAAAAAATACGGACAAAAACAATATGTGTCCCCTTCAGGGAAGGGGACCCATAATAATGGGATGGTAGAGAACAAGCCGTGTTTACGATAAGGGAATAACGCCGATCCCTTATATGTTTGCACAGGAGTATCTTAACGAGTGGCAACATTTTACAATGTACATGTCATTTGCCGTTAGCGGTGTGATCGATATCGTTAGCCAGAAAACGATGAAGAAACGTGTAATATCTCTGGAGAAGGCAGGGGTCGCAGTGGCGTTCTACATCACAGCTTTGCTGCTGTTTTATCACCGACATGGCAAGGTAATTTATCCAACTATGTAAGACATCCATGGCATATCGAAGAACATGTCACAGAGCATATGTTGTTTGCTATATTACCAGCATTGGAAGCAAATGGAAAAACATGACCAAATGTAAATACTATATGTTTGCCAGTTTCATAATCATATACATTGTATTTCTTGGTTTTATGTAAGTTTATATTTTTGTCTAAAACTTTATAAAGTTTCTAAACACAACACACACATTCTTAAACTAATTGTATGCATACAAAAGATCATGCTAATATCAAAGGTTTAAATTGTTGCATAGAATTAAAATTTAATGCACATATCACAGGAAGAACTTGAACAGGAAGCGCATGAGTTGCTGCTCTACGCCAGTTTAATGATGTGTGCCGTTCTTACAATTGAGATATGGAGACCATATGATAAACGATTGATGTGGGCCCACACTGTCCTAGTTATGCAGGTAACGGAAAACTACTGATTGTGACTGCAACTAATTGTGCTGATATATAAAATACCATGATGACAATAGCACTTGTTTTACACAAATATACTGGCTCTGATTTTTTGCTCAGATTATAAAATATCAATTTTAAACAATTTCATTTCGGTAACAGCTCGGAAGTTGGCTTTTCCACCTTGCCTTCATCCTCTTCCCGGCGAAGGGACGTGAGTGGGATCCAGAGGACATGTTAAATCAAATGGTTCTTCCCATTTTCTTTTGTTGGCACATCTTCCTTAATCTTGGCGTTCTAGCGCTCATCTTCTTATCGCAGTATCTCTGTATTAAGGTGGGTTGGTGGTTAGGAAGTGGGTAACTAAAACTTTTAATAGCCTTAAACAACGCTATAACACGTGGACTAACAGTAAACATATACACAAACAGCCTAAGTTTTCATAACGACGTTGCACACAAAACGTCAAACCGTTTAGTTATGGGTTCAAATCCATACAACGTTTAAAGTTACTTTGTACATTGAAGTTCAGGATTATTTAAAAAACAACAACAATGGTTCAATTCCACTCTTCGTAAGGGGACGAAGCAAAAAAAATAATGCTCAATTGGTTGTCGGTTACACCCATTTTCATACAAATTAATCAGTTCTTGATATTTTGTCATTTATGCAAATTTTCCTGTTATAAACAGATTATAGGCCTTGGTTTATGATTAGTAATGAGGGTATTGACAATTTTATGTCAGCCGCGTCAGTTATAGCTTGTTGAAGATCAAAAGGTATTTACTAGATAAACATCATCGATTTAAACACCATTCTGCTTAAAAATGGCAAACAATTGAAAATAAACCGTATTGAAACTTGAATTGCCAATATACCACAATAGCAACCTTTCACCTATAAAAACAGCGGACTTTATAAACGGAGTTTGAATACAAAGGATCGCCACGCCCAATCGCCACAAAGCTGCCTATAAATGTGGTTCGGCAACAACTATGTTAGTTGTTACAGCAAGAGACCTTGAATAGGCGGAATATTTATGTGATTCATACAATAAATGTGAGAAAGGCAACGGTGTATATTTATCTGACCTCGTAACCATTGCTATCACCTCTCAAAGTCAAAACTCGCGAGAAACCCAATGTTTAAATATATTACATTTATATAGCACCAACTTATTTTTGGATATCGCGGATAAGTTAGTCAACTTGACAACCAAAGTTTGTCAAACGTGAAATTTTGTAGCAAGTTAATTTTTACATCCCCACGTGTTTTGTGATATCCCACGGGGCGGCTTATTTTCTGGCTTGTGGAAAGCCCTTACTACTTGCACCATTTTGCGATATTCCTGATTTACACTTTAACACATGACAACAACTGTGTAGTTAAAACAGCGATTATTTAGGAAATTCATAAATGTATCGAAATTCTAATTTCGGAAACAAACTCAAAATAATGCGACAATATCGTCATCCCAACCAAAACATGCGACGATGTCAGTGTCAGATTGCCGGGTTTCGACAAATATTTGAAAACATCACAGGACCATGCGGTAATCCGGTGAACAGGCATCAATGTTTGGACAACGCGTATACTGATAACACTATACGTATATTTGAATCTTCGAAGCATAAAAATGTGATTATTTATCATTCCGCAACGTTGAAGTTCTCAAGTATAGGGATACATTTAACATACATGGGGCCGTTTTTCGTGCAGAACAAGCGTAACGGAACCAATAAATAAATTTTAAATTTATTTTCAAAATATATATGCAGGGGGTAAGCAAGAGAAATAAAGTTGAGAACATGCTTACACCAACGAAAATACACCAAATCGTCGTCCCACGTTTTGCAATTGCTTAATCAACGTTTATTTAACATACAACTAACATGATGTTTTGTATTTATTTACCTATCGCTTGAAATTATATCTATACTCGTTTAAGCGTTAAAATCGACAAAACTTTAAACCGAGGGCTGCTTTATAACAGGTTAATCTAGTGGTTCTCAAACTTATTCATTATTTTGTCAAAACGGTCCCTTTGCCATTATTTCGAGGGCTCGCGGTCCTTAAGCTGGAATGTGTTTTTCAGAAAAACGAAAGTTGATTGCATGATTTTAGCTAGTTATGCAAAATTGCGCATAATAATCATCCGAAGAGACATCACAGGCAAAACAAAAAGTATTACGATTGTGCGCGAACAATTGCATTTTTACAGTTGTCACTCAATAAAGGCTATCGGAGACACTCGATTCTCAATTCTAATTTGATTTAAACTTATTCAGTGGCACAAACTAACGCTAAATAAGATTATAGAATTACTTCAACCGCTTCGCGGTCCCCCAAAATTATATCACGGTTAATCAGTTAGAACTAATATCTAAAAAGTGCGCATGGAAATTTTGAGAAGGATCAGTAGAGCAAACAGTTGAATGATACATCAAGACGCAAAAGGTTACTTCACGAGAGCGCAAGGTGGAAAAGCTTTGCTAACAAATATTTACCGAGCATAAATAGCCCGTTACCCGGGCCTGGCACTTTACCTAAGACAACAGCATAAACAAGCTATTGGAAAGGATGGTTGGTAAACGTGACAAGTTGTCCTGGGAGTCACCTGACCTAAGTCGGTTGGTCATGTGACTGCCTTGACATAAACGCGTTATTGCGCTCGGTAAACAGAGTGCTTAATTTAACATTTGTAGTGAACGTAACGCACATAGGCTACCCAATATCTCATTATATACGTTCCCTCTGAAAGCAGTGCAACGAAAGATAGAACCCGCACAAAGAGACATGGATCTAGTGTGTAGCTGAACTAAAAATAAAATTGCCATAAAAAATTCAAAATTTTGCCAAAACGTTGTAATGTTTTAAAAGTATGCCTTCGTTTAATTCAGTACTCGGTAAAAAGTATTTTACCTTTTGCATACTTTAGAAACCAAGGGCAAAAAAGTATAATGTTTTCTAGTTTTACAAAAAAGGAACTTACCGCACACTAGAAAGTTCCGAAATGCAATTATGCAGTTCAAACGATTCAAGTGACGAACTGGATCTTGAAGGCTCTTCAGTGACACCATGTGGCAAACGATTAATTGGGTAAGAAACCAATCCACCATTACAGCTTTGTCCCTGTGTAATATATCTGCTTGGTTTAGTGCTGTGCAAATAAGTTTGGCAATGATATGCAAGTCGATGCAACAAAATGTTGCTTTGTGGCATATAAATAAAATTCCACAAAACTACAAAACTAAAATTAAATCAACTAAAAGTGAAACAAAGATGCTTTATTATTCCATCTTTATTCCATGTAATAGCTAGTTTGTGATTACACATAATTACTGAATGCTGTACTGCTAAAAGTTTAATGCAAAAACAATATGCAATTTTAAGCTGAATGTTATTGCTTATTGCAAAGCCATTTCTGTGTGCCTTGCTTTTTGTGTTGGTGCATCATTTTAAACATAACTGAAATCCAAGTTTAAATTGGATTTGAAGTATGTAGGACAGACTGCCACTTTAAAACACTGCTTTGTTATTTTAGAAATACCAAAGATGAATCATCACCATTTCTAATGGCACGAGAAACAACCTACACATGACAGCAACAAAAAATAAACAATTTATGCAAAAACTCATTTCTAATGCAATATAATGCATATATTACATTTCAGGTATTCTTGTACATATACTCGTATTAATGCTAAAATCGTCGCTGTAGATAAAAAACAGCATTCTTCCAAACAAAAGTACTGCAAGAAAATAATTATCTGAGATTAAACAACAACCAAATTGGTGGTTCTAGCAATTATCATTTTGAGTTCGGTTTGTATGTGCCAGTATAACCGATGAAGTTGTACATGAAATAATCATTGACATTATTGTACCATAATTAACACCACACTTTGTTGAAGTACAGGCACCTGTTATTGTAGAAAACATCCGCTTTTTATTTTTTGGTTAAAAATAAAACAGTTTTGTTACCTGTCCAGGCAAAGTAATCTATTTAAGATTACGAAAAGTGAAGTACACATGTCTATCACTGACTAGCTTATCAAAAACTAAACAGAACAATATTCCTGTTTTATATTGTTTAAGGCAGTGGTTCCCAACAGGTGTTACATAAAGGCATTTCTGGTGGTGCGTGAACACCTTTTGGCATTTTATAATTTTCCTGCATACAAATCGCTTATCCTCTCATAAAACAACTGTACTTCAAATGCTGGATTGCATGTCAACTATTATGTTGACTTTAAATCACGTAAAAAATTAGCTGGGTACTACTACCTAAAATTTGTGTAAACGATAAATCTATATAATTATTAATAGGTACGTTATATATCCAGAAAATAATTCTGTGCCTATAACAAACTACTTTCAGGGAAATGAGGGTGTACTACAAGTGCAGAGGTGCATTGTAATCAGCTTAAATTCCAACCATTATTTTTATGCAATGATGAAACAAAAGAATGAATTAAATTATGAAAGGCTATGTTTAAATAGGACAAAGAGGTGTATTTGGGACTTACTAATAACATTAATAAAATAAAAATGGAATGTTTGAGCTCGTGAGTAATCTTGCAAGTGGATACAGTGGTCAAAAAGACCATGAAGTATTGTGTTACCTGACACTTTGCCCTGCATTATTTGACTGTTGAAAAGGAAGCAGATACAGATTATGCATTACAGTGTGCTGTAAATAGTAAATAAGAATTGTCTGATTGAAAATATATTTTTTTGCAACCAGTCGTGGTATGCAGGGACAATGTGTAACCTGTAAATGGTATGTGACCACAAAAATAAATGTAAAACACACTATGGGCAAATTACCTTTGGTCTTAGACAGTTCAGTTTATGGCTGGAAAAAAACAGGGCTCAATATTTTTTAAAGGAGTCAGTTGTGACGGACAAAACAAGCCTCATACTAATTTAAGACCACTATTAAAAATTTTACCTGCACACTGGTTACTGCTTAATATTGACTCAATTTACCTTACATGTTTCTATTAGTTATAACACGGCTGTTTTGTCTCATGGTAGTGCATTGGCAGTTCAATATTCAAATGTATTGCAGAAATTACTGCAAGAAAAAGCAAACTAATAGTACATTCCACAAAACTGAAGGTTAGTACCACACAGTAAATTTGAAATGCTGTACCAAATGTCAGTGTAAATAAAGTGTACTTGTAAGTATTTTCCGGTTTTAAACTTCTGTATATCCAGGTTAATAAAATGAGAAATAGAAAAGAAGTGACAAGAAGGCAGGCAACATTGAATGGACAACGAACCCAAGAGGGCCAAGACCAAAGTCTACAAAACGTTTTACGAAAACTTCGCACCAGACCTTTATAAATTCCCGCCAAAATGTTAAGTTCTGCTGTGTAATGTTTGGTTTTGTCAAATCATATTTTTTATTCTGATTGCCTAATGATGTTTTAATTTTTGTGAAAATAATCAATTTTAAATATCTCTGCTAGACCAAATGCACTATATCAACTTGGCTCTGGCTGAACGACGCTCATCGCAGTTCTTGAAACTTTCCATAAAGGGGTTTCCCGGAAAATTTGTTGACAACGATTGTCATGTGACTCGTAGTTTCGTGACAAAGCGCACGAAAGAGATGGAGTTTATAGTGTGGTACTGGTATCAGAGCGACTATATTGTTTATATAGTGGCACTGCCGGTATTCAAGTTTGACGACGGTTAATAACCATTATATTATAGAGAACACTGATTAAATAAAAAATGGAAATGCAATTTCAATCCAAGGTAATTATTACTATATAAAAGCGATTTAGCGTATTTATAAAAAATTACGTTTAATACAGATTCTAATGTTTCTGACTTAATTGTTGTTACATTTCAGACAGTAACCACCCAACCAGCATCTATTCCATCATATGAACAAGCTGTGGGTGGTTCATTTGGCCAAGATCATTTAGCTGCTATTCTTGGTAATTTGCAAGAAGTTCACCTTCACAGAAGGCTCTATGGTACATTTTTTTGGCAGTATTTTGATAAATAGTTAGGTCCTACTAATTACAAATATAGCAAATTAAGACTTCTGTACAAGCTTGACAAGGAACATTTTTAGGAAATCATCATTATGAGATAAAGGATAAAGCTAACAAACGATTGTTTTATGGAACGGAAGGCAAGTTTGTTTGTTTTTTTACTTATCTGATGTTTTATGTTAGAAAAATCCTAAACTTGTTTTGTAATTGAATGACATGGTTTATGTTTATAGCCATTGAAATGTCAGATAATATTATTTAGGTTTCCAAATGGCTGAAAACACAACCTATGAACATCAAGTGTCATTTCACATTGAAAATGGGCCAGTGAGTATATGTTCAAAGTAGTTGTTACCTTTTTGTATTAATTAGTGGAATTTAAATTGTGTACATCTGAAGGCAACATTTTATTTGAACAACATCAATAAGTATATACTTCACTTCAACAAGTACTACTAAACAGATTTTTGTACATAGGTGTGCTTCATAGTACGTAGACCTCTTACTTGGACACGAGGGTGTTGTTGTTGTGCAGGAGAAGGAGGTTGCTGCCAGATTAACATGTCAACATCTACTGCTGATTTTACAACCCTTGGCAAAGTTTCACAGTTGTAAGTGTAGTGAAGAATAAGAAAGAATGCAGAATAATAGACTAATTACAAAATTACAAAAAAATTAAAATTTTAGAAAAACAAATTGCAGCCGGCACTATAATGTGAAAGATGCATACAACACTTCAAAATTTGTTGTAAAAGGACCATGTTGTGTGGTAAAAGGTGGTGGTGTTTCAAGGTTAGTATGTGAACTTCTGAACAACCCTGGTCATTAAATGTCACAGGTTATGTTGAATGTCAAGCCCAAGCCTTGGTTTTTTTTTCAAGTCAGTTCTTTCCAAAGATGGCATTGCATTTCAAAATGTTATGTGATAATAAAACAGTTGCAATTACTTTTAAAATAAGTATATAAAGTCACATATATATTTCTCTTGAAGCAATGTTGTATATGTGTACTGTACACTCACACCAATTTATGCAACAGGTTTAACAAAAAAAAAATTACAGGGACTTTCCTTTTGACATAGTAACACACAAAACTGGTGCAATTAAACAAAATGAGGAAACTGTTGTGGGTCAAATTATCAAATGCTACAGTGAGTTTATGTTAGAGGCTACCGCTACTGGCACCAATTTCACTGTTAAATGTAAGTTTTACTGTTAAACGTCTTTAATTGGAATAGCTAACTCTGTTGTACTTGATTTGTTAAGTTCCTAGTGATGCAGATTACAAAATAAAGACTACGTTGATTGGACTTGCAGTCTTGTTTGTAAGTATTTATGAAAGTTTATGTATCCACCTATGGAATGTTTGGTTTTACAAGGTTGTAAAGACCTCAAGTGGTTGATCCAAATGGCATTGCAGTCACACTTGCCAAGAGATTGTTATAATGGCAGTAAAGCTTTATTACATTTGTTATGCTAATTTAACAGACTTGCTGTATTTTCTGGAATCACTAGGCATTTTATCACTATCCCCGTGATCCATGAAGTGATACTTTTCCAACAATTAGTTGAATAACCCAAATACACTAGGTTGGAAATATAGATTTTTTGATTTGTCACTGAAACAACTGGGTAGTACTTTATGTAACACAGTGATTTGATAGCTGGTTACATGTGGGTACAAATTCCAATTACAAGAGCATGACAAAGGCATAAGATTCCACATCAAAGCTGTAGTTTTCTCTTTTTTCAGGATTGCTTTTTCTACAGATCAAGATAAAAAAATGGAGTGCACATACTAATGGCCAATACATTGCATGACAAATCATAACTCTATTTACATTTCAATTTTACCATATGCATCGATTAAAAGCAGATGTACATTTACTATTTGTTTTAAAACTTGATATGCTTTACTTTCATCTTGTTTGAGAAGTGTGTATTTTTTCTATTGTTCTATCTCATGTTGCTTATCTGCATGCTGTGTTTATGTTGATGAACTATTGCAGCACTATTTTCTGTGTGTTTCTGATTTATAACATTTACCTAGCAACTGATTCCTTTACCTTCAGCATTCATTTGCAACCAATCATAACAAATGCAGTTTCAAATTTTGGATATCATTGTGTAAGAAACTCTTGCTATTTACACATGCTGATTATAATAAAAAAAAAACATAATTTATACTGAAGTATGGAGCAATTTAAAAACATTGGTTAAGAAAAGGAAAAAAAAAACATATTCATAAAAAACATTAGCAAAAATGTAAATAAAAAAGATCCGAAACTGAAATTCAGTTCAGTAGTGAGTAAAGGTTTTACGTTGATAGTTCTAACTTGATAACAATAATCAACCAAAAGCAGGCAACATTGAAAGGAAAACTGACACAGGACAACAGTTTTACTATAGAAAATAAACTTCCAAACTTTCATTAATTTCCTCCAAAACAATAAGTTTCTGCACTGTAATGCATGTCTGTTTTTATTTTTACAAATTTAAAATTCCACAGCCGTGTAAACGCTTTGACAGGGATGGATAGGTTTATTAATAAGAGATATTTAGTAAAACTCAGGAAAAATGTAACAACATTATATAGTTGTACGAAAACACTACAGAGATACGTAACAAATTTAAATATCCCTGCGAAATTACGTTTATTACGCGTGGAAAATGATCAGAGGTTTCGTGCACGAAAGAGATGACGTTTAGTCAGGCATCCAAGTTTAACGACAGTTGATTGCCATTTAAGCATTTAAGCATTCTGAATTACCATGTGTGCATGCAAAAACAATCAAATGGTATTTGTAGTAATTCCCTAAATAGAATATATAAAACGTAAATGTATAAAACAGTGACCTTTCCAGTGGCGCAGGCCATGGCCCCTCCCAAATTTTCAAAGTTGTATATTGAGAAACTTTGATTTAGTGTAGTTTTGTCCCTCATCATTGTGGTTTCGTCTTTCAACTATCAAAGAAATATATAAATGAACAAAAAAAACTTTTGTCACCAAGTTGTAAGCTGATATCCATGCTTTTTATGGTGATGTAGACATGGAATGAATCAATAAAGCGTTTGGCTGTCCCGTCGAACCAAAGTTGGCAAGTCACGTGTTTAGTAAAAGCACGCCTTACGCCGAGCATTAGCAAAAAGTTGTATTAGACAGCAAACTATTTGTCCCCTCCCAAAATTTTCGTCTGCCTACGCCACTGGACCTTTCCAGTTCTCACTGTATACTATTACAAACTTTTACAAAAAACCCACTCACATCTTACAATGTAGGTCAATGCTGTCTACAAGATTTCAACCATTCATTTTCAACTAACTTCTGAAATCAATTAAAGTTCGAGATTTTGGACGTGTAGCGGTCACGTGCTTTCAAACCGCCATTTTGGCATTTTGGTTTGGCTAAGCATTAAGTAATGGAAAACTTTGCAAGCATGACTTTTCGTTCCATGGAAATTATATGCTGCTTTTGCGACATATGGTATTGAGCGGTGTAACTTTACTGTTCCATGTGCTCTCATGTTTCATTAACTATTGGAAGTGCATATTCAGTGTCGTTGTTACATCTCCCCGTCTTCCTGATATGTTCCAACAGCCTGACCATAAGATAGGCTATTGTGTAAACCGAGTGTTTCGAAATAGTTGTGCAATCCATTGCAGTGCTGCATATCTTTGCAAGCGCTTAACTTAAAACAAACTAATAACTGATGTGAGTAAAAGAAGGTACTGTTTTGCAATGATCGCAAGAAAAACGAGTATCAGTTTAAAAGCCAATGCTTTATCATTGATCCTTCTCTTTTCCATCGTATCCTTTCCTTGAGATGAGACTTGATGTATGTTGCGTAACCACAATAAAAGACAAAAACTAAACTGATCTTTTGTGGATCATGTCGGCTCTATGCAGCAAGCGTTAAGAATCGTAATAATGAACTTACTCGCTACTGCAGACGACCGATACCAACCACGAGAAGCAGAAGAATTAACAAGCTTTTAAGTAAAAGGGCCATGCTATTCATTGCGGGAACTACGCACGCACATATCCCCCGCAGACGTTGTCCTGCCTTTTGCTAACAAACTCTTGCGTTTCTCTCTCACACAGACACACAAATGTTAATTGCCTATTTACAATAAATAACAACAACACATTTTATTCTAAAATAGATGGTAATTTGCAAGCAATGTTTAAAAATTGAAACCAAGATATTTTATAAGGAACATATGTTGGATCCCTTACATCAATTTATTAAGTTTGTGATAGTCTACACATAATTTACTTACAACCATTTTTACCACATGCATTATACTTTCCTCCTAAAAATATAAACAGTACGGGAAAAGCCAAAAAAATGTTTGGAAGCTAAAATTCAGTTCAAGAGTTGGTGAAAGGTATTTTAATTTGAAGATAGAAATACATTATGAACCATAAAAATATACCACAGACTATTATGTATCCCAACCTCTAGCTGAGAACTAACAAAGCTTTAACATATGCATCTAAATGTGTGTTGTTGCAATTTAGAAAAAATGTGAACAACTCGTATTAGCTAGTTTTAATTTTTTTTTAAAAAGGATTAAAATGATCAAGACCTTATTCTGCTTGTGACAAATGTTAAATATATATACAGTGGGTGTTATAATATGTAAATCACCATGAGTAATATACAAGAAACATAATCATAGACCAAGTCATATTTGTACAAATTCTTTTTGATGAGATTGATAACGCTGCTACAGATGGGTACAAATGCCCATTGTACATGTATATCATATGCGCAACTTTTTTATTTTTTTTCACACATTTATACTAGGTAATTAACTAATATCACTACCAATTTATCAAAACCTTTTAGCAGTAACATTGTGCACTAAATTTGCTATTACATTGCCACATCGAAAACTGTAAAAAATTCTTTGGGTGGTTGGTTATTTGATACCAAAAGGGTTCTTGAAGTTAAACCAGTCCCTGAATTTTGCCCTTTGTTTGAACCGCATAGAAATCAGTGTATACAAAGATTACAACAGTGAAGAAAACAAATGTCCATGAGATATAAAAATTGCTTTTGCAATATACTTAATAGACAAAAAAAACTGTGAGACAAAACATAAACCAGCAATATCGAGTAACAAGATTTAGATTAGTGCATAATTTTAGTTGTTATAAACGAACAAGTAATGTTAAACAGAAATAAATCTTTGGGACTGCTATGGTGTATGGCAGATTCCAGGTTGCTTACTGTTGGTTTTGGTTCTCGAAGAACATCATATCCTACAAGAAAATGTTAAAATAAAGCTTTCTGAAAAAAAGCGGATACGAAAATCAAAATGAATTTATGATACATTTACACAAGACCACAAAACTGCGAATAATCTGAAAAAAACTTTGGAATAAAAATTAACATTATGTGGTCTATATGGGCTTATTACAATCATATCACAATTCTTATTTGTTTGAAGTTAATGACTCTACTTACAATGAGGAAAGTTGCACCAAGAAGAACAGCTTTCATTTTTACATCCAAGTCGAGGGGAACTATAAAATGAAATAAAAACTGTTCATGCAGAACTTAATATAATTTTCAAGATCTGAAAGAATGTTGCTAAACTTACTTAATAAAGATGTAGTACAAAATGTAGTGGAAATAACAATAAAGGAAGGTGGACATCACATACATTTATCAATAGTGAAGAGATGTACATGTAATACACTATACAGTATCTTGGACACATAGGTCTATTTACTAAGATGACTGTACTTTATTTCGTTTTGTCATCTCTATATGTAAGTAACATCTCTTCATGTAGGTATTTGGCAATCCCAAAATAAGTGTACAGAAACAATTGTCCTAATCAACTTACAAGTCACCGAGAAGTTGGTGGCATCAGTAAACATTTCCTTGACCAGCCCGGACCATTGCTTGGTGATGCGACCAACTGGTGTTTCAGTGCTTCCCTTGGAGAAAATCTCAAACGGAAAGTCACAAGTGCAGCATGGACCATGACAGATGCAGCACGGTCCTTTGATGGTGAAGATTTCGGAACCATTTGCATCGTGGATAGAGTAGTGGGGAATCCAGCAGGACTGACTGCAAAATAAAAACATTTCTTTAAGCAGAGCAGATTAATGTACATGTTGCTTCGACGGTTATGTCTGTACATTATGTGTCAAACACGGCATTTGTAACACTATATACGGATCTGTTAATAAGTTTAACGGTGAAAATAACGGCCCAAACAGATGTAAAAAGCGACATGCTTTATTGTTCAGACGTTTCGGCAAATTCTCATACCATCATCAGTGATATCTGCATTTGTATTTTTTACTTTAAGTAAGAACAATTTGACACGGGTAAAGCGTTTCACAAAAAAGATAAAACAAAAAGGAAAAAATGAACTTTCACTTCATGTTTAAGACCTGGTATCAAAGTCTCTGAAAACATTGTACAATTTTGAAAACGTTTAGTACAAGCAACTATAAGCAAACAAAGATTACGTTTGGCCATTTTATTTTCTGATAAACGTATGGACATAATTTATGGGAAAAGTTAACGACGTCTTTATTGGCAGACAAGGGAAAACAAGGTTAAAAAACACGAAATAAAAAAGCTGTAATAAACAATCAACAGAAACCACATAGGCTACATTGGTCCATTAGCAATTTATGTTGTTAAATCTGCTAAAGTTGTACCCTACTTTGAAAAAGATTTACATAAGTGGTCGTTGTGTTAACAGCTAAAACTTTTCCAAAAGAGTAGTCGATTTCATTTTCCCAATAAATGTCGCTAAAGTGGTCTTTGTCACAACAAAAGAATTTCAATTGATATCACGTGCATATTGTTTCATGGCACATGACTGTTACATATGAAACATGATACAAGTGTGGAGAGAATTGTCGGGTGATGGTTGTGTGTCACTTGACTTTTGGCAATTTGAGCCAGGCTTTAAACTTTGTTCTATTAAGCCCAATAGTCATGGGATGGTATTGCAAAAAATTCCACGACAAACGGCAACCACCGATAGTTCGCAATGCAGCGGCGGAGCATTTGTGGAAACATACATTTGTCGATTTTTGTGGAAATTAATGTGATGTTAATTGTGTAGATATTTGATATCAAGTTTGCCCCTGCTAATGTGAATACCCATAGGATATGGCACAACAATATTTATAATATAAATCCATTAACATTTCAACAATGTTCACAAAGAGTCCGATAATTTTGCAGTCTGGCCCAACAGACAAACACAATTCAGAAATGAAAATCATTTGGCTCCAACGCCCAATTTTATTCGATCTCCAATTGGAATGCACCACACCTAAACACGATCTTTAAAAAAGTGCACTAGTAAAGAGTATACACGTATAAACTATATACTTGACGCCAGGGTATATAGTTGATAGAAGCGGCATAAAAAATATACAAGAGTTGGCAGAGTAGGAAATTTCATGTGTAATTGTTATATAACTGTCTTTAGGTTTCAACGTATTTCACTTCGACGTGTCTGCTTTCTAACTTACCTTTGACGAATGCTTCCGATAGTGTTGCCCACGGGTGATTCGACGCTGAGAGTCAGAGCACAGCAATCGGCATTTGCACACCAACAGCAACCAGCACAGCATTGAAAGGGACGGTTGATCCGTATCACTTCCTATAGTGAAAATGTATTTAAAAGTTACACCAGTTGGCGATGGCGACCAAATGATAACATTTGAAGGATTATTTCTTAAACTTTTAGTACAGCCCGTTAATAGCTCGTTAATTTTAAAACGCCTCCTCAAGAGAAAAAACTCAATGACGGTTTAGGCTCCTACTTCGAATTTCGTGTTAGTTGGTAGATAATATTACAAAAACAAATAACATTTATGGCCAAGTTTGTCTTGCTGCTGTATTCTGTTGTTACTGTCTAGAATTCCTTAGCGCCCCTACCCCAAATACGCCTGAATTTAATTTGAGAACCACTGGTCCTAACTCTAAAGCTATTATTACGATAGAAGAAGTTTGGTACTAGTTTATGTTAAAACAGTTTGTTTTGTTTACCAAGCAACAGTTTGTTATGAACTGTTGCCATGTAAACGAGAAATCGCTTTAAACACAAAATGTTTTCCAGCGTAAAAACAGTTTCCTGGTGAGATTGTGATAACGGTTGTATAGCGCTTTGGTTGCTAAACAACCGAATTGTTGACGAAACCTCAAGTAATTTAATAGGGGAAGGCGCAGCCAACAGCCATTATTTGGGCAACGGCTTAGCAGGGTAGGTACAAAGTTGTGTAACTTAATGCCATCGTTATGTTGACTGCTGCGTCCAAACACCCACACTAAACCGGATCGTACGCAGCCTTTATGTTTGACAAACACACAATAAAAGGCACGTCTAGCAGTTGTGACGTTACAAGCCAAGCCTAGTTGTGCTTGCTGGCCAAAGATTTACCCTAGTGAACTGCCTTTATCGTTCCCAATGGCGGAGTACCCGCCCTTACGCAAACAAACGAGCTAAAGTGAAGAATAACATCACAAAAGCGAGTGGCTTAAAGCTTGTTTGAGTAGATATGATTGCAACGTAAATTTGCCCTCTTTTGTGAGGAACAATAAATGGACCTAAAACGTTTGCCTCGAGTAAAATTTCGGCAGTAACAATGTGAAGAAAATAAAAACGTATTTCTTAAACGTTTAATAAAAAAAGACAATGCAAGTTACGTGGTTTTCGCTTTCGAAATATTTACTGACTTATATAAAAAATGTATTACACTTGTACTGATATGGTTTTAGCCTCAATTAAATAAAACTTGAATACATTACATACGATTCAGGGATGTTGTAGCGTTATGACGAAGCAAACAGTTTTGAGCAAGACATTGCATTCCCACAGAGGAAAATATCATTTAACACGCCTGTTACGCGATTTACAACACATAATACAACTTTAGGCTTTATTTATGTAAAAGGTTTAAAATTATTCCGTATACAGACAAGATTAACAACATATTTGTAAGTAATACAATCGTAGTCTGCGCCTATATATAGCAGGATATTTCTTTAGACGTACATTATCGTTTCGAAGGAGATCAGTACAGTTCTCGTGACAAAGAGTTTATTGTGTTTGTATTGCTCCAAGAAAACACACTCGGCAAAACGACAAAGCAGGAAAGAGGATATGGCGGCCAAACGTTCCGTTTTGGTTCGCCTTCTACCCTACTACAACATTCGTGCACTAAGTTTGAAGTGAGAATTCGCTGTTTTCCAACCTTATTACAACCTAGTTGCTTGAACACGCCCCAGTTTTAAGCGCGGACCGTTAAACGATGGGAATGTAAAACTTCAATAAGTTGTGGACAAAGATAAGGGTTGTTGCCTTGTTCAACGAATATGATAAAGAGTAAAATGCGAGGCGGTTTCAACAGTTCGGAAACGGAAGATACCAAACAAACAAAGACACTTGCAGCGTTCCCTGTTTAACGCCCAGTAACGATACAAAGCCTGATGGAGGAAGTCGCATAAGAATGCGTCTGCCCCATCTGCACTTAGATTCTACACGATCAGTCCGTTGAAACAACAAAAGAGTTTTTCTGCACTGTAGCTAATATATAGCTAGATTCCAAGTTCAACACATTGAGCTTTAATTACTAAGGGTCGTACAACCAAGCCTAGACGAACTTTGGGTTTAATTTATTTCACTTGCAATCAACCGTTAAAAAACCTTTCAAAACAGGGTTTACGTAGGAGGACCGCGCTAAACTAGAACTTTATTGTCTGGTGTGCTGGAACGTTTTACTTAAATAAAACAGTGGAACTTAGCGTTATTTTCTAACAAGTCTGCCAATTGTGCCAAAAGACAGTTTCACTTTCTAGCGGCAAAACGAAAAAGGCGGATTTGACAAATTAGACAAAAATTTTATTTTTCAAAAGATATTCATGTAGTAAAAAGAAGTATGTCGTTCCTTAAATAGGCCAGATAAATCAAAACATATCGGCAGATTTATTTGGACATTGACAATAAAATACAAAACAGGACAGATGTGCCTAAACTGAATTACCAATATAGCCTACATGCGAAATAGCCAGAAAAAGTAATAAACATCTGCTTTATATTTGTGTGTGCTCTATAGGAAAGGCCATACATAAAGTAAAAATATACACATTTATGTGGACAATTCTACGCGCAATCACTTGCCAAACCCACTTCCTGATATATACCGCAAAAACCAACATCTTTTTGACGTCACGGCGTGAGAAAGAAGCAACCCCGATTTTGTGATGTCATGTCACGATACATCATTGGCAATCTTGCAGGCTGGGCAAAACCACAAGACCGTGACAACAGTGTTGTTACGCAGACCTGTACATACTTGCAATACAAACGAACGTTAACCACTAAACCTTGGCGGATTGGAAAGCAAACAAATGTTTTAAGTGAAACGCGAGTAGCTTTTTGTTATACTTAGTTGAAGTAAAATCCAAAAATTTTACAATTTATCCAACTTATCAGTTCTGGTTTCGGGCGAAAATCTTATAAAGTTCCAACCAAACTGGTTTCAGAAATATGCAACTAGTCTAGTGAAGAAGAATAGGCCCATCTCTTCTTAAACAGAGTTTGGGTGGTACGCAGCGATAGAAAAATTCGTCAGGTGGTATGTGATCAGTATAAGGTTGAGAATCACTGGTTTAAATGGACAAACCGTACGTCTTTGCCCTTTGTATCAACTCTTGACAGGGTATTAACTTCATAACAATCTTTCTAAGCAACCGATCAACATTAAATGCTACCACTCATCATTTCATATGAACTTAACAAGTATTGCCATAAAATTGCTTGGTGTATACAATTGCCATGAAGTACATAACTCGGTAAGGTCCAAAAGTATCCCAGGGGTGGGATGTAACTACATTTAGTTTTCCCAAAACCCTAAAAATTCACACCAGGAAGCACAAGGAAAAGTTACGACGCTGCTATTTTAAATCAAACGTCAGAACATCAGAGCGATTGGGGAAGTTGTTGAGAAATATGAGGTGTTGTTTGCAACCTGTGAAAAAGGTTAATTGTATCTGTGGCCATTTCTATTTTCTCTTGGGATAAAATACGTAAACACGTCACTATGTATAGTTTGTTTGTGGAAGTGGTGTAAAATGGAAACTATCAAAAGTCATGGAAAGTTTGGACTGATGGAAAGTCAACCAAAACTTAAGCTTTAGGTATTTCGTAGCCCCAAAGCGTACTAAACTTAGTACAGTACTGTCTATTGTTTTTGTTTATGTAAACCCTAAAAACGACACTATGTGTTCCTCAAATTAAAGAAGCAGTCAATCCCTGGCAAGATAATATTCATCATTATCTCTCAATTAACACAAAAAACTGACTTTAATTTTCGTTTGTGATTAAATTGCGACAAAAAGTGAAACGCTGCTGATTTGCTTAGTATGTTTAGACCAGAGGTTTGTCAAACGAATAAATCCTGTCAAAAGTGCAGGAAACAGAAGCGCGGGCACTTGCGTCTTTTTGGCACACGTTTAGCGTTAAGTCAAATCAAAATCTGTCAATAATTACGTACCCGACCAGCGTTGTCTGTAATGTGCATCAGGAAGCCACGTTGTGGCCCACAGCAAATTCGCATGCACAGTTCCGATTCTGTGAACAGCAACATAATTGATTAATGATCGATAGCGTTTCGGAAGTGTGAATTAGAGGAAAGGGCACGCAATAGGACATGTTGTTTCGATTTTAGACGTTCTTGCGTCAAGTTGCAAAGTATGTATTCATTCTATAAGTAAACACACAACTTCAATATTTCTTACAATACTTTTTAGGACATAGCATATGTTTGCTTGACTGATCCTAAGTAATTAGTGCTGTCGTTTGTGTACAAACTGTCCACCCAATAAATGCCGTTTTTCACAAAGCAGCCACGGTTTATGTAAAGTTTGATTATTATCTGGAAAAGTAAACCAAGTTGAAGAAATCTTGGCACATTGACGCCAGTTGATGATCAACGTGAACAACGCAAGTGCAATAAAGGAACTTGTTTGCATTGCTGTAAATCGTATGTTACCTTCGTGTGCGAAGTAGCACTGCTGTCCAACGCTGTTCTTCAAAGCGTAACGATTCTTCATCTCAATATCAGTCAGTGCTGAAAATAAACAACAGGATGCAAATGTTTTACCTAGGACATTACGTTTCAGTCCTTCCGCGCTATGTGGTGCTGGTAATGTTAGTTACAGAATTTAACAGGCACATTACGTTTTTTTGGCATTTTAAACACGTTTAATATTTTTCACTCGCTTCGTGCAGTTTTTTGTACCTTTACACTAAACAACATTGTTTCCAATACCGTACCGTATGTACAGTGCATAACAAGCAGCATCCTGCTCTTACTAACGTTGTGTTAAATATTTCAACGACAACAAGCTCTTTCGGTACATTTATTATTTAAACACTACAAACAGACCTTCAAACAGTTCGACTTGTTGGTGAATTAGAACCTGGTCGAGCTGTGTAAGATATTCAAGACCGGGCGGACAGCCTGGAATTGCCTGCGGCATGGCCATCCATTGTGGTTGGTTGACAACTGGCTGCTACAAAGTAATATATCATGCCATTTTAAATAACAAGTTTAAATTCAGAGCTTCAATAGAGGTTATTTAACAAGGTAACAAACATAAAATATATACATATATATATTTACCTGCATACTTTTAATAGTATCGAAGCAATTTATAACCTTTAAAAACACAAAACAAGTGGGATGGACTCTGAAAACAATGCAACAAACGGACTATTGTTAAAAAACAAACTATTACTGTGTTGTAACAAACTGTGTCAATATAGGATGAAGTTGGCTGCATACACAAAAACTGCACCAGCAAAACCAAGAAACGCCAGTTTACTATTTTTACCAAAAGTACATGTATTGTTGTACACTACAAGCTCTTGCTGGTTGCGCGCACAAGTTGATATCAGCCTATGTGACGAAACGGAAGCTATTGTAAGTTTAGACAGCTTTTAGGCTAGCTGTTGCAATTTGTCAACAATAGGCGTTGTGAAACAGAAAAGTGTGTTAGACTTTACGTGCTTTCGCATCTCCCCCAGGCATTGGCGCGTTTGCTGGCGTAATCACGATACTGACTAGGGTTCCTTCCCGGGAATGTCTCGACGGGAAATTCCCGGGATTTCCCGGCAAAGTTACGTTCCCGAATCCCGGGAAATTTGTTTTGAATTCCCGGGAAACAGACAATTAAGCAAAAACGTGTAATTTTGTGAAAAAATAACGGAAATGTTCAAATTTCTGCTAACTGTTACGAAAATATGGCGTTTTGTAATTTTAATCACAAAGTAAGTAAGCGTTTTTATACGAGGTGGTAAACTATTTTCGCGAAAATGCCCTACCTAGCGGTACTAGAAATAACGAATTTATTTTTCGTAATTTCCGAATGTTGTTAACGTTAAAGAAGCTTGCAAATATAGTTTTAATCGACAAAATCATGACTAATTAGATGCCCCTATCGAAAATAAACTAATTTTAGCGTTGCAATGACGTAATTATTCACGAAAAAGTAGGCACTTTTTCGGTCGGGAATCCCGGGAATTCCCGGGAAATGAAAAAATTATTTCCCGATTCCCGGGAATGAAAAAATCCGGGAAATAGAGGAACCCTAATACTGACCACTTAAAGTTCCAGCTTTACGTCTACTGGACTGCACTCGTTTTGCAACATTGCTTAGATTTACAGAAGCAAAACGTTTCGTCAACAACTAACTTTTCACATAATCTACTTTTCTGGATTAACTTTTATCTTTTTGTTACTTTGTCTAACACGCTGGCCACCTGCCAAACTGCGACAAACACACTTCCCACTCCACTACTTACCGGTATGCTGCGCCTTCTCGTTTGAACGGAGAGAGGCGCAATGAAAAAAACATTCACGTGCTGTCAGGCGTGGCATTTCACGCTTCGCTCTATTGAAAACCAAAAAACCATGACAAACACAACCATGGCGACGGGGGGACTGGGCTTTGTACCAACATATTATGCTGCCCTTTACTCTACATATTTTCAAATGGACGTTATTTGTCAGCAGGTTAACCAATGAAGGTGGTGTGAATGGAACCGCGTACAGTTTAACGCGTAATTCAACCACTACATAGCGGCATCGCACCTCAAACAACGCAAAAACCTAAAAACTGACAATTTTGTAAGTGAAGAATTAATTCAAATCCACACCTAGCCTACTTCTTGCATTAGGACAAAAAACTGCTGACAGAATAAAGGAGAAATGGCGAATGACGAAAAGGCACAAACAGCGTCAAATAGTTGAAGTGTAGTTACGCAAATACGTTGCCGAATTGGGCGTTAGTCACCTGACAATTAATGGTTGTGTGCCTATGAGGTATTTTTAGCTTCAAAAAGTCTAGTTGGACCGTGTAAACTGTAAAGTAATGTACCCAAGCATCGCTAACTTTCAATACTAAGCGTTTAGTCGAGCATTAGCTGTTTTACTTGATATACCTTGCTCAAAAACAATTCAATTATAGCACAAAGAAAACTTATATTTCAACAAAAGATATGCAACTTTACCGTTCGTTATTTTCTTTGTCGGCTAATAAGTCGTATCTGGTGTTTGTTTTGTTTCATGCCAGACATATTTCAACGAATTGGCCTGCAGGCGTTTGTGCTCCAACTTCGGCATATGGGGGCGGCAAGTTAGATTCCTCTTTAGAACTTGATTCACATACGGCTAAGTAGCCTACCGGCTATGTGTATCATTACCGTTGTTAATGTATCCTATATGATCCAAAATGTACTCATCAGGGGCGGCTCGTGCTAGGGTGCTGCGGAGCTGCAGCACCCCCTAGATATTTTTACTTAATACACCTATCATAATATTACAAATAACTTTCATTATTTTTATTTTTTATTACATAATTTTCGCCCTAATAACCTTTTTTTTATTAAAAAAAAAATTTTTGGGAAACACTAATGTATACCTATGCTGGAACTGCAGCTCCAGTTTTCTGACGTTTCATGACGTTTTGCGGTTCTGCGCATGCGCACATTTTTACAGTTTTTGATTGAAAGGTTAATCATGGCTTTTCAAGATTCTCATTCGCTAACTGTAAGTGAGCTTCAGCAACTTAAGTTTTCGCAGTTATCAAGTTCTGAAAAGGTAATTATAAAGAAAAAAAGGGCGTCCAACGCCTGATATTCAACTTTGTCAGCCAGGAATGAGCCACAACAAGAAATATATACGCAGTTTTAATTCTGAATGGTATCAAAGGAAAAAATGGCTTTGTGGTTGTGAAGTTAAAAATGCACTGTTCTGTTTTCCATGTTTGCTGTTTGGAGGTGATGAAAAATGCTGGACAAAAGATGGTTTTACAAATGTAGCCAAAATAGGTGAGAAAGCAGAAAAACATGAGAAGTCAAAGAAGCATGTGGACAATGATGTTTCACTTTCACTTTTGGGAACTGTAAATATTAAGGAAAAACTTAGTGAGGCGTATATAGACTTTCAATTATTGAACACAACAAAAAAGTGAAAAAAAATCGTGAAATTTTGTCCAAAATAATAGACTGCATTTTTTTCTGTGGAAACTTTGAAACTCCCTTACGTGGACATGATGAAAAAGATGATGCTCTTAATCCAGGGGTATTTAAAGGATTAGTTAATTTTGCATTAGATCCAGACTTAAAAAAACACTTAGAAACAAGTACAGTTTTCAAAGGGGTTTCTAAAACAATTCAAAATGAAATACTTGACTGCCTTCTACAAATTTACCGTGATGAGATAAGGGCCGAAATTGGAAGAGCTTCTTTTGTCGCTGTCATGGCTGATGATACAACCGATGTTTCGGAAACTACACAAATGGTCCTTGTTCTGCGGTACTTCTTGGATGGAGAAATATATGAGCGCTTTTGGGGTTTTTTTACTCCAGAAAATCAAGCAGCTGATGGCATATCAAATCGTATTTTAGAACAATTGGACATAATCCTTGGAAATGGACAAAAATTAATAGCTCAGACATATGATGGTGCAAATGTGATGAGAGGCAGAAAATCAGGAGTTCAGAAAAAAGTAAAAGCAGTGTATAGTAATGCACATTTTATTCACTGTTATGCACATCAACTCAATTTGATCATGAAAAATGCAGCAAGTATTAGTCGAAATGCAAGAATATTTTTTTCTAATGTTTTGGCTATTCCAACATTTTTCTCAAGATCACCACAACGTGTTACCATTTAAAAAAAACATATGGATGCCAAAATTCCACGTCCATCTGCTACAAGGTGGAACTTCAATGTTCGGACCATAATCAGAGTTTATGAAAACTTGTCACCTTTAAAAAAATGCCTCACTGAAATTCAGGCAACATCAAATGCAGATCAAACAATTGCAGAAGCAACAGGAATTTTAAAATACTTGACTGACGATAATTTCAAGTTTTGGTTTGGGCTTTTTTATCAGATTATGCCCCATGTCGAAATTATTTACAATCAAATGCAATCTCGAGATATTGAAGCTTTTAAGGTCAGTGAATATATAACAAATTTTAAGTGTGCTATTTCTAAAATAAGAAATTCAAAGTACTGTGAAAACCCTTTAAGGACACTCAAGGCAGAAGCTAAGGAAGTATGTGACTGTATATGTGTTGATATAACGGACAGATACTCTTCCACTGAACACATAGTAGCTGCTAGATTGTTTGACAGGAAACTTTTCACTAGTTTTAAGAATCAACTTCCTACAGAAGAGATAGTAATGACTACTAGAGCATATCCCTTCATTGACAAAGAAAAGCTGGCAACTGAACTAAATGTGTTCTACTGTAGATCTGATATTCATGAATATTGCAAATTACTTGAGCTATTGAAGTTTATCATGGAAAATAATCTAAATGATGTATTGAGTGAAATTACAAAACTGATAAAAATCCTTTTGACAATTCCCATGACTACTTCAGAGGCTGAACGATGCTTTTCAACACTAAAAAGAATAAAAACTTTTCTGAGAAACACAATGAATTCAGAAAGACTCAATGCTCTTGCTGTGCTTGCAATAGAAAAACAGTTTCTTAGTAGTCATTTAGAAATCAAGGAGAAAGTTATTGATCATTTTGCCCAAATTAAAACCAGAAGAATGGATTTTATCTTTAAATAATTAGATCTTGCAACAACTCTATGCTTTTATTCAGGTGTGAAAGCAAGCAAAGTTTAAAAGTATGCTTTAAATGTAAGTAAGAATGTTGTAAATTTTTGGATAAGGAGTTTTGTCCTGTAGATAAGTTCTTTATTCGAGCTTAAGAAATTGAAAAAAATACTTGATGTACAAAAATTAGAACAAAGTGAAGTTGCTTTAACTAACATTAGCAGATAGAAACAAAATGTAGTTGTTAAATTTTTATTCAATACCCATTTTTGCTTGAATGCCTGAGTGTGGTTAACCAATAAGCATTTTTGCTTGAACGCCTGAGTGTGGTTAACCAATAAGCATTTTTGCTTGAACGCCTTATCGGTGTGGTTAACCAAGAAGTCTGCTGCAGTCTTGAACGCTCCAAAGGTGTGGTTAACCAAAAGCCTAGGCTGGTAATAAGACCTAAAGGCTTGAACGCTCAACAGGTATGGTTGTTCTACAAACTCCCAGTTTCATTGGGCTAATGGCGAGGCGTCTGGGTTAACAAAAATGCCAACGACCACAAATAACAGCCTCATGGGTGTGGTTGGAATTCTCATATTATTTCATTAGCAATTGCAAAAAAGTTAACTATCCCTGCCCTAAACTGTCACCAACTACCATGTAGTTTTGTGCTAATAAGTGTTAATTCTTTCGCATGAACCTAAAAGAATAACACTATAAGCAATTTCCAAAACTTTTCTTTCTTTTTTCTGCGAAACACAAAAACAGGTCAAAAAGAAAAAAAAACATTTGTAATAGGGTGCATGTACTATGCATACTTACAAATCTTTTTACTGTTCAGCATTCTACAAAAACACAATAGTGTCATTAGTGGTACCATTACAACATTAAATTAAATTAGACATCAACACAAACTTACAGTTTCTTTTTCTGCAATGTGTCAAAACACAATAGTGTCATTAGTGGTACCATTACAACATTAAATTAAATTAGACATCAACACAAACTTACAGTTTCATTTTCTTTTTCTGCAATCTGTCAAAACACAATAGTGTCATTAGTGGTACCATTACAACATTAAATTAAATTAGACATCAACACAAACTTACAGTTTCATTTTCTTTTTCTGCAATCTGTCAAAACACAATAGTGTCATTAGTGGTACCATTACAACATTAAATTAAATTAGACATCAACACAAACTTACAGTTTCATTTTCATTAATTTGTTCTAAGTTCTGCAAAAAACAATAGTGTCACATTAGCTGTATACACAAAAGACACACATTAAAAAAATAGACCTTACTTCTTTAAAAAAAACTTCCCTGGGCAACCATCTGTGAACAAATAATACATTACACGGTTTGCATGAAAAATGATTATATCTTGTTTACTTAGCTGTTGGGGGAATCTTCTTCAACCTTAAAAATAAAAGTATGGCATAAAATATATAACCTACTTTCCAATAAAACTAATTTTGAAAAATTCACTAACCTTTGCAGCTCATGGAATCTTTGGTACGGGATAAAACTAAAAATTAATTGATGTATATTGAACACTTGGAACTATGCAATACACAAAAACTGTTTTACTTGACGATAAAACTTTAATCTTACCATTTCTCTCTTTTTTTGTTGTAACGTTTTTTCTGCAACAAACACAAATTTTAAATTATTCATATTGGACGATCCAACTTTTCCATCCTTCAATAGATATTTCACATTTACCTTTCCCTCACCCTCCCGCATACTTATGCTTTGGATCGTACAGTTGTGAAATACAAAATTTTCCATTTATGGCTGAAATGCATTAACAAAAATATTTTTTCAACCAAAAGTAACAAGCCACACTTTACCTTAAACTGGTAAGTTTGGTATGTTTTTCGTTTTAATACGCCATTTATATTAGATGTTTTTGTCACACGAAAGCAACAAAACACAATTAAACGGGTTCCAATATAATACGCCATTTAGGCGCCATTGTTTCGGTGCGCCACCTTTCGGAAATTATTAAATTGTGTGGCAAAGTCACGTGTTTTACGGTGTCAATTTTCCATGGAAAATACACAGTCTCGGAGCAGCACCCCCAGTAATTTTAGGCACGAGCCGCCAATGGTACTCATATACTCGTTATCCAATTCTGGAATATATAAGCATGAAAGCTCGATGATTTGGTGCGATCCCATTGTGCCCTCCACTTTTTTGCGCCCCATAACGTTTGAACGTTGCGCAGCTATTTCCGGCTTCTTTCACCAAACGAAATAAACTCAACTTAACTCAACTCACCTTTCAACAATGTTAAACATTGTATTAACAGTATTTTTTTAACAGTATTTTTGTATTTTAATACATCAAAAGAATTAGGCCCCAGGGTAAGGATATTGTTACCTTTGAATGTACACACCTCAAAACTGCTCACCTTACGTTGCATGAGAAACTTCAGGGCGTCACCTTGCGGACAAGTGCAACATGATACTTAAATTAGATTTTATCGAAACCACACTTCCCTGGCTTATACTTTCAAGAAAAACATTATGAAAAATATTGGCCCAACACTAAATACTTCACTATTGTTTAAAACGTATTGCTTGCTCATCACAACAGCCTGTTTTACACAAAACTAAAAAATGTAGGCTACACGTCGGTATATGCTTCTAACGTTCGCCGTGCAAAAAGCTTGGAGATAAAAAGAGTGTATTATTTTTGTTTGTGACGTGTCAAATTAATACTGGCAAGCTCACAGAGAATTGTTGCCAAGGTAACACATAATGGGCCTCGAAATTCGGATTAAGTCGGAATTCAAGAGTACGAATAATTTTGAGGTAAAACAGGCAAACTTAAATTCTTGCAACAAAAAAATTAATTAGGCAAATCCATGGGTAGCAGGCTTTTTTGAAGAAATATTTTTTAAAATAACTATGGGTACAATTGAAATGCAGCAGAGGTTATGATCCATCAGGGTAAATTAATTTAAAGGGGTAAATGCTTTGATGGTAAATACAAGATAAGAACATTTTGGATGTAAAAGCATATGAGCCAATAAATGATAAGCTGCAGACAGTGCACACTGTTTCGACCTATAAGGTCTCATCAGTGCAGCTGGGCCGACTTCACTGTGGTTCCCAAGCAGTTGCTTGGCCACTGTGAGCCAGTTTCATTTGTGCTGTATGCCCAGTTGTGGCATCGCACAATGGGTGATGTATGGGGTTGTACCCTGTTGCTCACCACAAACTGGAGTGTCGTTTGATGGCTACACTAGCCAATGCGGCCGATCTCTCGTCACCAGCTGCACTGATGAGACCTTATAGGTCGAAACAGTGTGCAGCTTATCATTTATTGGCTCATATGCTTTTACATTGATACTGTGACACTGAGCCGACTTCACTGTGGTTCCCAAGCAAAAATTTATGTCCGGGCCGTGTCCAAATACGTATGGCTTACAGGTGCAACCAAGTCTGGGTCGGACATGACAACCGTTTCTCGACCTTACATGAATGTATGGCTAAGGGTTGACATTGAAACACCCCCATACATGGGGCGTACCTCAGGATTATGTTTGGTCCATGTACGTTCCGTACCAACGGCCATACAATGGTACTCTTGTTTGGTCCTTTGCTGACAGTCCCTAGCTTGTTGCGTTGTTATGCCACACTTTGCCTAACATGCCCCGAACACCCACCTTGCTAGTTTTTCTATCGCCTTGTCGGATGTGTTCGGACTATGACTCACACATTGCTTTTTTTCTTAATTTTATTGCCACAAATACGAACGCAAACGGAAAAAGTTAAACGTACGAAAAACCGTTACTCCACGTCGACACACAATATTCGATTTCGCAGTCATCAATTTGTCTAAAGGCCAGCGGTTGCACCTTGTTGTTGATGAAGGTTTTAGGAAAATCTCAATCGTTCACATCTTTACTTTCCCCGCTGAACTGAGTTTGACGTGTGCCCCATGAAGATATCTAAACAAAAAATATGATAGATTTAATCGATTTTACAAAACATGAAAATGCGCAGTAGTTTTTCAAAACTATTTACGGTTTAAATACTTCTCGCTTTTTTAAATGATGGCTGTTGGCTCGCATGCAAACATAGAAAATTTTACGGTACAAATTAAGATACAACGAAATCAATAGGACAACAAGTGCTTACCTTTTCATACATGAATAAGTCGACGTCCAGTAACATGTTGCAGTTCGATGAGGCAAAATAAAGTATATTCCTAAGGTTTATTCCGAAAAGTAGACTTCACTGAAAAGCTTAAGTAACGCATGCTGCCTCAACAACTCAAACTTCCACGAAACGATGAGTTCACACAGCTAAGTCATACCAGTGAACTAAGTTCCTTTTTCGTCGTCGCTTGGCCAATAGCACTGCTTGAGCTTAAACGCGCCTTTGTTCGAAAGTTGCGCTGTGGCGCGAAAAGGGAGAGCAAAACTTCAAAGGCATGATTGATCGACGTCTCAAAACTGTGCGATGGTCGGCTTTTGTGGCTGCCAGCGGGGTATACGTCACTTACGCCCAAAACATAACTCCCTTAGCTGAACAATCACCATTGTCATTCTGCCAGAATAAAAACGAAAAAAGGAATGCGAAACGAGAGAACGTCACAGATGGATGCGCAACGAACGTTTTGGCCAAATCGAAATATTGACAAAATACGCTAAATTTAATACAATTTTTGAAATCTTTTCGGGCCCATTATTTTTTTAAAATTCGTCACATTGCCTTATCTTTTAGTCTATTTTAATAATCCGTTTTCGAAAAAGTGAACCCGACTCGATAATTACAGCAAAACGCAATTAACTAACACCCACTTTGGGCCAAATGCCGAAACTGACGAAATACGCTAACTTTATTACAATTTTTGAAATCTTTTCGGGCCCATCGTTTTCTTTAAATTCGCACCATTGCCTCATCTTTTAGTCTATTTTTACAATCCGTTTTCGAAAAAATGAACCCGACTCGATAATTAGAGCAAAATGCAATTAACTAACACCCACTTTGGGACAAATGCCAATAGGGACGAAATACGCTAAGTTCAATACAATTTTTGAAATCTTTTCGGGGCCATTATTTTTTTTAAATTCGCAGCTTTGCCTCATCTTTTAGTCTATTTTATTAATCCGTTTTCAAAAAAGTGAACCCGACTCGATAATTACAGCAAAATGCAATTAACTAACACCCTCTTTGGGCCAAATGCCGAAACTGACGAAATACGCCAACTTTATTAAAAATTTTGAAATCTTTTCGGGCCCATTATTTTTTTTAAATTCGCAGCTTTGCCTCATCTTTTAGTCTATTTTATTAATCCGGTTTCAAAAAAGTGAACCCGACTCGATAATTACAGCAAAATGCAATTAACTAACACCCACTTTGGGCTAAATGCCAATAGGGACGAAATACGCTAAGTTCAATACAATTTTTGAAATCTTTTCGGGCCCATTATTTTTTTTAAATTCGCAACATCGCCTCATCTTTTAGTCTATTTTATTATTCCGGTTTCAAAAAAGTGAACCCGACTCGATAATTACAGCAAAACGCAATTAACTAACACCCTCTTTGGGCCAAATGCCGAAACTGACGAAATATGCTAAGTTCAATACAATTTTTGAAATCTTTTCGGGCCCATTATTTTTTTTAAATTCGCAGCTTTGCCTCATCTTTTAGTCTATTTTATTAATCCGTTTTCAAAAAAGTGAACCCGACTCGATAATTACAGCAAAATGCAATTAACTAACACCCTCTTTGGGCCAAATGCCAATAGGGACGAAATACGCTAAGTTCGATACAATTTTTGAAATCTTTTCGGGCCCATTATTTTTTTAAATTCGCACCATTGCCTCATCTTTTAGTCTACTTTATTAATCCGTTTTCAAAAAAGTGAACCCGACTCGATAATTACAGCAAAATGCAATTAACTAACACCCTCTTTGGGCCAAATGCCGAAACTGACGAAATACGCTAAGTTCAATACAATTTTTGAAATCTTTTCGGGCCCATCGTTTTCTTCAAATTCGCACCATTGCCTCATCTTTTAGTCTATTTTTACAATCCGTTTTCGAAAAAATGAACCCGACTCGATAATTAGAGCAAAATGCAATTAACTAACACCCACTTTGGGCCAAATGCCGAAACTGACGAAATACGCTAAGTTCGATACAATTTTTGAAATCTTTTCGGGCCCATTATTTTCTTTAAATTCGCAACATTGACTCATCTTTTAGTCAATTTTATTAATCCGGTTTCTAAAAACTGAACTCGACTCGATAATTACAGCAAAATGCAATTAACTAACACCCTCTTTGGACCAAATGCCGAAAGTGACGAAATACGCTAAGTTCAATACAATTTTTGAAATCTTTTCGGGCCCATTATTTTTTTTAAATTCGCAGCTTTGCCTCATCTTTTAGTCTATTTTATTAATCCGGTTTCAAAAAAGTGAACCCGACTCGATAATTACAGCAAAATGCAATTAACTAACACCCTCTTTGGGCCAAATGCCGAAACTGACGAAATACGCCAACTTTATTAAAAATTTTGAAATCTTTTCGGGCCCATTATTTTCTTTAAACTCGCAACATTGACTCATCTTTTAGTCTATTTTATTAATCCGTTTTCAAAAAAGTGAACCCGACTCGATAATTACAGCAAAATGCAATTAACTAACACCCACTTTGGGCTAAATGCCAATAGGGACGAAATACGCTAAGTTCAATACAATTTTTGAAATCTTTTCGGGCCCATTATTTTTTTTAAATTCGCAACATTGCCTTATCTTTTAGTCTATTTTATTAATCCGTTTTCGAAAAAGTGAACCCGACTCGATAATTAGAGCAAAACGCAATTAACTAACACCCACTTTGGGCCAAATGCCGAAACTGACGAAATACGCTAAGTTCAATACAATTTTTGAAATATTTTCGGGCCCATCGTTTTTTTTCAAATTCGCAACATTGCCTCATCTTTTAGTCTATTTTTACAATCCGTTTTCGAAAAAATGAACCCGACTCGATAATTAGAGCAAAATGCAATTAACTAACACCCACTTTGGGCCAAATGCCAATAGGGACGAAATACGCTAAGTTCGATACAATTTTTGAAATCTTTTCGGGCCCATTATTTTTTTTTAATTCGCAGCTTTGCCTCATCTTTTAGTCTATTTTATTAATCCGGTTTCAAAAAAGTGAACCCGACTCGATAATTACAGCAAAATGCAATTAACTAACACCCTCTTTGGGCCAAATGCCGAAACTGACGAAATACGCCAACTTTATTAAAATTTTTGAAATCTTTTCGGACCCATTATTTTCTTTAAACTCGCAACATTGACTCATCTTTTAGTCTATTTTATTAATCCGGTTTCTAAAAACTGAACTCGACTCGATAATTACAGCAAAATGCAATTAACTAACACCCTCTTTGGACCAAATGCCGAAACTGACGAAATACGCTAAGTTCAATACAATTTTTGAAATCTTTTCGGGCCCATTATTTTTTTTTAATTCGCAGCATTGCCTCTTCTTTTAGTCTATTTTATTAATCCGTTTTCAAAAAAGTGAACCCGACTCGATAATTACAGCAAAATGCAATTAACTAACACCCTCTTTGGGCCAAATGCCGAAACTGACGAAATACGCTAAGTTCGATACAATTTTTGAAATCTTTTCGGGCCCATTATTTTCTTTAAATTCGCAACATTGACTCATCTTTTAGTCTATTTTATTAATCCGGTTTCTAAAAACTGAACTCGACTCGATAATTACAGCAAAATGCAATTAACTAACACCCTCTTTGGACCAAATGCCGAAAGTGACGAAATACGCTAAGTTCAATACAATTTTTGAAATCTTTTCGGGCCCATTATTTTTTTTAAATTCGCAGCTTTGCCTCATCTTTTAGTCTATTTTATTAATCCGTTTTCAAAAAAGTGAACCCGACTCGATAATTACAGCAAAATGCAATTAACTAACACCCTCTTTGGGCCAAATGCCGAAACTGACGAAATACGCTAAGTTCAATACAATTTTTGAAATCTTTTTGGGCCCATTATTTTTTTTTAATTCGCAGCTTTGCCTCATCTTTTAGTCTATTTTATTAATCCGGTTTCAAAAAAGTGAACCCGACTCGATAATTACAGCAAAATGCAATTAACTAACACCCTCTTTGGGCCAAATGCCGAAACTGACGAAATACGCTAAGCATCTGTTACAACGAAAGACATTGTTGTCAGCAAAGACATAGATCTACAGCAATCAGTTGACGACAATTTAATTCTGATTTCGGACTTTGAAAACCTATACTCAGAAACAAAAGAAACGTACAAGTATATTGCTCACAGTCTGCATACAATTCTTTCCAAAACGTTTAATGAAGCCAAATGCTTACCCGAGTGTTATCGTATGTGTTTGTTTCATGAAAAGCGCAGAAGTGAACTGATTCGCAAAAATCAAGAATTTAGGTTTTGTAAGGGTTTAAATAAAGAATGCCTTGAGAATGTTGTGCGCTTTGTTGATCACAAATTCTGTCGTTCTCGCGTGCGGCAGCGTATTATTGGACAACAAATATTTAGAGAATCTTATGTGGGAAAAGAACTGAAATCTTAATATTCGCCATCAGGAAGTTTGATTTCTTCCGCGCTTGAAAATACTCCTTCTGATGTCAACTTGTTTTTAACCCACGTACTAAATTTGGAAGCTTATATACATGAAGGTGAAGAATATGTCGTACGTAGAAATGGCTATGTCGACAAAAACTTTTCAATGATATTAAAAACGAATACAAATGTTGATCTTCGTATTAAATGATTCCATCAAAAAATTGCATGAAAAAAAATCGCATTGCATGAAAAAACTGCATTTCCATGTTACAATGTTGCGCTATGTGCATGCACTGCATGAAAGCTAGCAGTTTCATTTTCTTTGTTTGGACAAATAATTGGTCAGGAAATTGTAACCATAGCCCAAAAAACAACAGTACATTGTAATGGTTAAACTACTAAATTTGTCCAAACAAAGATTTTATCTGCAAAAAATCAAACCACTACTGCTGTCGGAACCTTGACGTTGGTGTAGTGGCTTTCAACCAATACCGGCAAAATAAAAATTGTAGGCGAACAGGGTTAAAATAATAGGCCCTAAAAGATTTCAAAAATTGTATTGAACTTAGCGTATTTCGTCAGTTTCGGCATTTGGCCCAAAGAGGGTGTTAGTTAATTGCATTTTGCTGTAATTATCGAGTCGGGTTCACTTTTTTGAAACCGGATTAATAAAATAGACTAAAAGATAAGGCAATGTTGGGAATTTAAAAAAAATAATGGGCCCGAAAAGATTTCAAAAATTGTATTGAACTTAGCGTATTTCGACCCTATTGGCATTTAGCCCAAAGTGGGTGTTAGTTAATTGCATTTTGCTGTAATTATCGAGTCGGGTTCAGTTTTTTGAAACCGGATTAATAAAAAAGACTAAAAGAAGAGGCAATGTTGCGAATTTAAAAAAAATAATGGTCCCGAAAAGATTTCAAAAATTGTATTGAACTTAGCGTATTTCGTCAGTTTCGGCATTTGGCCCAAAGTGGGTGTTAGTTAATTGCATTTTGCTGTAATTATCGAGTCGGGTTCACTTTTTTGAAAACGGATTATTAAAATAGACTAAAAGATGAGGCAAAGCTGCGAATTTAAAAAAAATAATGGGCCCGAAAAGATTTCAAAAATTGTATTGAACTTAGCGTATTTCGTCAGTTTCGGCATTTGGCCCAAAGAGGGTGTTAGTTAATTGCATTTTGCTGTAATTATCGAGTCGGGTTCACTTTTTTGAAAACGGATTAATAAAATAGACTAAAAGATAAGGCAATGTTGCAAATTTTAAAAAAATAATGGGCCCGAAAAGATTTCAAAAATTGTATTGAACTTAGCGTATTTCGTCCCTATTGGCATTTGGCCCAAAGTGGGTGTTAGTTAATTGCATTTTGCTGTAATTATCGAGTCGGGTTCACTTTTTTGAAACCGGATTAATAAAATAGACTAAAAGATGAGGCAAAGCTGCGAATTTAAAAAAAATAATGGGCCCGAAAAGATTTCAAAAATTGTATTGAACTTAGCGTATTTCGTCACTTTCGGCATTTGGCCCAAAGTGGGTGTTAGTTAATTGCATTTTGCTGTAATTATCGAGTCGGGTTCACTTTTTTGAAAACAGATGATTAAAATAGACTAAAAGATGAGGCAATGTGGCGAATTTAAAGGAAATAATGGGCCCGAAAAGATTTCAAAAATTGTAATAAAGTTAGCGTATTTCGTCAGTTTCGGCATTTGGCCCAAAGTGGGTGTTAGTTAATTGCATTTTGCTGTAATTATCGAGTCGGGTTCAGTTTTTTGAAACCGGATTAATAAAATAGACTAAAAGAAGAGGCAATGTTGCGAATTTAAAAAAAATAATGGTCCCGAAAAGATTTCAAAAATTGTATTGAACTTAGCGTATTTCGTCACTTTCGGCATTTGGCCCAAAGTGGGTGTTAGTTAATTGCATTTTGCTGTAATTATCGAGTCGGGTTCACTTTTTTGAAAACGGATTATTAAAATAGACTAAAAGATGAGGCAAAGCTGCGAATTAAAAAAAAATAATGGGCCCGAAAAGATTTCAAAAATTGTATTGAACTTAGCGTATTTCGTCAGTTTCGGCATTTGGCCCAAAGTGGGTGTTAGTTAATTGCATTTTGCTGTAATTATCGAGTCGGGTTCACTTTTTCGAAAACGGATTATTAAAATAGACTAAAAGATAAGGCAATGTTGCGATTTAAAAAAAAATAATGGGCCCGAAAAGATTTCAAAAATCGTATTAAATTTAGCGTATTTTGTCAATATTTTGATTTGGCCAAAACGTTCGTTGCGCAACCATCCTTGACGTTCTCTCGTATCGCATTCCTTTTTTCGATTTTATTCTTGCAGAATGACAATGGTGAACAATCGGTTGACACATAAATCTTTAAAACTGCATTAACAGTTAGGCACCATTCAGGCGATTTCTTAATAAGTGTCGATGGAACGACAAAACAAACATTTTTTTACGTTTATGCAAACCATCCATTCAATTCAACACCTAATTTTATAAGTATACTTAATTCATTCTAGGATAATAGAAAATTCATTTTATAAGCAATTATTTAATTATAACTATGTTATGTTATTCCATTAGAGATTAGTACTTTTTTCCTAATTGCCAAACTTTCTGTCTTTATGTGACGTGAATCGAATCGATAAAAAATGTGGTGTTCACAAGCAACATCTGTGACGCGGTACAAAATTGTAACATGGCCATACTTGGCTTTTCATACCATAATCAATTGTACCAGACCGCCATTAATAACCTGACGAGGGCGGTGTATGATTATTCCAAGTCAGGACCAGGTATGGAAATGCCATCGAAAAACTAAACTTATATGAATGGGAAAAGTTTGGGGCTGCCGTTCATTGGCCGTTTGGTACATACACAACAGATAATCGTGCGCAAGAGGCCAACGGCCGAGCGTAAAGGGTAGATAATTTTCGTCTGGGTGGCCACTGTGAGCCAGTTTCATTTGTGCTGTATGCCCAGTTGTGGCATCGCACAATGGGTGATGTATGGGGTTGTACCCTGTTGCTCACCACAAACTGGAGTGCCGTTTGATGGCTACACTAGCCAATGCGGCCGATCTCTCGTCACCAGCTGCACTGATGAGACCTTATAGGTCGAAACAGTGTGCACTGTCTGCAGCTTATCATTTATTGACTCATATGCTTTTACATTTTTAATTTTGACACACAAGTATGATTGTTAAGCCTTGAGCTCTTGGAGGTCGTAGGACGAAAAACTATTGTGGAAACTGCTGGCTCAAAACTGATTAAATTGCAATGTGAGAAATGAAAAAGGTGAATCAAAATACCATTTTCATGTCCATTGCAACAAATCAATTTGCCGACAATGTATACGAGTGTTGTACTATCTGTAATCGCGACACTCTAATTTGCAAAGAAGTGGTGCACATTTTGTGAAAGAAAAAGGGCAGATCCAACACAACCAAACCGAATGTTGTGTCGCTATATATAACGGATTGGTTGACCAAAAAACGATATTTTTGTAAAAATTGAGTCTGACAAAGGTGGGTACCACAAATACCTTAAATAGGTTTAAGTATTTTGATTTCTTTAATGTTAAAGATGGTAAATGGGTCACTTTTGTATACCATGTAGATGTTCAACTTCCTGTGTCTTTTGTTGCTGGTTGCTCTTGTTTGTAAACAAGTTTGTGGTACGGCCATAGAGGAATTGTCGGAATGGGGAAAGGCTACAACAAAACTGGCCAATGGCGTTAAAAAAATGGCGTCGAGGCGCCGGTGGAAGGACGATCTGTAAGGTTACATAAAATTAAGTTTTTTTTATTTATTAAAAAAGCGTTAAAAAACGAACATTGGGACGTTGTAAAATGATTGGTTTAAAATTTAGTGATATTACTGGTTTAATTATGTTTTTAACCAACTACCACAGACTTTTTTTCCAAAAAGACTGCATTGCATAATGTATTTTTTGCTTTGTGTTTAAATTTTCTGTTTTTTTTGGCATATTTGCATTAAATAGTATCACATACCCTTTAACTGCTGAATTTGTTTTGACAAAAATTAATGTTTAGACATGCTCTTGCTCTTTAAGGTGTTAAGCAAAATCGATAGAAGATAGGCAAAAACTTTCTCCGGGAAAGTTGTTGGGTACAAAATTTTGTACATTTTCAAGCTAAAAATTTTTAATGACGTCATCACTTACGCAATGACGTCATCACTTACGCAATGACGTCATTTCAATTCTATTTTTTCATAAAATTGCAGTTTACTGATGTTTTTCTTTACAATTATTAGTTCCAAGTTGTTTCACAATCAATTCCTTACAAAACTTAATGTGTGTTTGTTCGATTACGTCATTAATTAGCTCATGGCGTCATAGTGATCAATAGGATGTTTATCCTACATAGGATGTTTATTATGTATCATTACACCACAACATGTAAAATTTGGAAACACAGTTTATAGAAGTTAGCATGAAAAACACAATTCCAAGCATTCCCAAGTTACTTTGCACTGATTCTTCTGTATTCGTTGTCCATTCATGAGGCCAAATCAGATACAATCAAAATATAGGTCAGCAAGCACCAACTTCCAAAGCAACTGCCGTCACTGCTAATAATCAAGCTTGTATATTCAAGAAAATCAAGGCAAATATGCGGCCTTCAACTACCCACTTTCTAGCCCAATTCAGCTGAACACATATCAAACTGTAAACAAAGATCGCCGCAACACCCGTGCAAAGCCCTGAAATAAACTCCAAACAGATGCCTGTGAATCAACCAAGCGTAAAATAACAAAAAACGGCTCGAAAACCAAAGTTAGAAAAAAACATGTTTTTTTTTTCTCCTTACTGTAATTAATTTTATCCAAATACAAACATATCATTTTTTAAATGAATTGAAGCCAATATGCATAAGCTTTCCAACGTACCTCAGTTGGAAAAAGTATTCGCACTAATACGATTTTTATCGCTGTTTACAACGAGGCATGTCTCGATGCGCATTTATGCGACCACCGCAGTTAATAAAAGGTATAGCATTGGAATCACATTACGAGAGTCATATGATGATCAGATGAACTTTGATAAATAGAACCATGCTACGATTTGATTGTATTTTTGATGGTAATTTTGTTTTTGTATTGGCTACGTCAAGTATATTTACTGCATTTTTTATTCCAGTAGAACCTTCTCCAAATATAGAATTCGGATCAAGTTTAAAGAGCTCTTTAAACTTGATACTATGCCTGGCAACAATAGCTTACGTATAGAATTCGGATTTTCGATTAATTGTAATTTTAAATATGATTTTCATAAACGATCAAGAATAAAGAAACGTTTTACAAGGCGTAATTTTTATTAGTTCTATTAACTTACTATAACAAAACGTTAATGGAAAATAAAGCTGATACTCTACTTTCCAGTTAAAAATTGCAGGATAATAATATTTCATTGACACCTTGTCGATACAAGTCCCTTTTTACTAAGTAATTTACTAAGTAATGAAAGTAGCAGCTTTATCCATAAACTAAGTGAACAATGTACAAATGATAAAAAGCAGATATGTTAACATAGTCTAACAAAAACATTTTTAATGTATCATAAACGTTAAATTCATTACAAACTATGAAAGCATAAAATCATGCGTTGCGCAAAGAAGGAAATATTAAAACATTACTTAGCTTTAGTTAAGTTTAAGCGAAACCCATATGGCATTTTTTTATCTCGTAGAAACTAGACAAATAAATGTAAGCATTTGTGAACATAGTTCTTATTAAATGTACAGGCTGCTTTGTGGCTTATAGGTCATGCCCATTTTCTCGTGTGTCGTGGATGCATACATTTTTGTGGTCACTAGAGTGTGCTCGCGTTCCAACGTGAAAACTTTTTTGTTGCAAACAGCTGTATTTTGCTATTATTTGGTGTTTCAGTAAAGTTTGGAAAATTTTTACAATATATTTTATTTTAATAAATTTTTGGATTGAATGCCACCAAAAATCATTTTTACGGAAAGGCATGAATCCTTGACAATGAACACAAATCTCTTGTTACCAATCTAACAGCAAAGGCCAACAATGTTTAAATAACATCATATCCACTATTAATCCAAGACAAATCGTAAAGTAAACAGGGATGTAATATTGGCCGCATCTGGTCCCATACAAACGCGTCCGGGGCGCAAGCAAATCGTTCGATAATGCGACGTCGACCTCTTTAGCTGCTGGAACAAATGCAAACATGTCTCTTACAGATATCCAATGACGGCTTAATATTCTGCGGACTTATTGATGTCGATATCCCGCTGGTTTCTAATCCGCCCCGTCAAAAGCAGGACAAAGCCGTCTAAATTGCGAAGACCAAATTTCGATGTGTTTTATTCTATTGTACGGCGGATATTTGAAACCATGTTGCATTGCTTAAGTTTCAAATTATGGTTCTGTGTAAATATGTTTTTAGATATGCATGTACAGCGACTCAAAGGGTGCTCAAAGGATTCCTGCCTCCAAGTATACAAGCTTACATTTGGTTTTAAAGGAAGATCATGTATAATATTTGATGTTTATATGGTGGACATTAGGCGTAAGTCTTGATTACATTAATGACTATGTACGTATTAAGTATAATTTTAAGATCCAAACACTGATTACGAATCTGGCACGCATGGGCAGGCGACTACATCAAAACCCAAGCAAAACTTTTCAATTTACACCAGCAACAATATCTTTTTTCCCTCGAACCGGTAAAATCAAGATATGAAACCGATTCTTTTCGTCTGGCAACCTTCAGAAAAAAATCCACTCTGCCAAATCTAATTTAGTTTTTAACTAAAATTTGCTCTGTGCGGTACAGTCAGGCTTTTAAAATCGACTTTGCTGCCAATCTCTTCACGGACGCCGAAAGCTCAGGAGTATAAATGCTACTCATCAATTCGAAATTTGGGCTGTCGCAAGGGAGGTGCGCAGATGGTTGAGTTTGGCTTATTGATCAAAAGAACAATCAGATGTGACTCGGCAACAAGTGCAAATATATAAACCACTGAGAAGAAATGTCACGAAGAGAAATAACATGCCATACCGTTATTTTTCACAGACAATGTTAATTGTAATGTAGATATAAAGAACAAACTCGTAAAAAGCTAGTCATTACTTACCCTCAGTCAAGCGTATAGCCCACATGTTTGTTTAACCTACAAACTAAAGCTAAAAACTGCTTTAAATTCCTTTTTAAATTTCGTCTTGGGAAGTCAACAAAAAAATCCTTGGAAAAGGCTTATCTTAGGCTATGTTGCCCTTAAAACATTTTTATTTTTAGATTATGGGGACTCGAAATCGCGTGTTGTGTTGTATGTTTGTCACTGATCTCAACACAATGGGCAGGAAACTTGGTTGTTAAGATTCAAAATTCCGTTGAGTCGGATATATCTCCTGCTACTTAGTTCCTTTTGTCTTGTTGAGTTTTCCTGATCAACAGACTTAAATGCAAGACTGATATGAATAATCTGGTTTGTCGGAAGTAGGACCAGCAAACAAAATTGGCGCCAGACTCCTGCTTATCATCTGTACCACTGAAGCGGAGAATTAGGGCCACAAGTTACGATAAAACAACTGTGTTTATGGTTCCCACACGAGGGCAAAGGACAAACTGACAAATAACAGATTGCAAGATTGTTTCTTAAACTATTTTGACTTCCATATTATGTTTTAGATTATCTTTGACCTATGATGCCCTTTGGACTTGTAAATTTGTGTTTTTGGTGTTGAACTCAAACACCTTGGTCTGTATTGGAAAAAATGAAGATTCTTGGTATAAGGCGCATGAACCGAGGAAAAACCTCAAACCGCAGGAAAACTGAACAATACACCTGTCTCCTCTGATCCAAATCAGCTGTTGTTAATCCGTCCATTGTGCATCCCGCAAAATATAGGATGTTTCGTATTTGCACATGGGGTGCATACAAAACAAACTCAGCACACAAGCAGCGCTTACTTCAAACGAATTGGGAGCAATGGTAACAGAAAATAGGGCGGTCGAGTTAAAACAAGTAACCAAAGTGGCACAAACCAAGAACTTCCAGTTTGCTAGCACTGCTGGATTCGAGAGGCCTCGTCATTGCCAAGTGCACAAAAGTAGATAGTCAAATACTTATGAAAGTGACGAGACCTGAGCATCAGCGGGATTTCAATCCAGTCTGGTGTTTGTTTTCCCATTGAAACACTATCTCATTGTGTTTGCAAATGGCAAATCACACGCGACGCTACTTTTTTTGCATCCACCCTCAAGACCACTTGAAGTCCTTTGTCTGAAATTGTCTGGCGGCGTTCGTAGATTGGATTTCCTGTCCTTGGGGCGTCCAGGTGCTTTCGTCATTCTAATTAAGTTTTGCGTTTCTTGCAGAGAGATCTTCTGGAGAACGCAGTTTTAGCTTCGACTAATCGCGTTTGACTTTTGATTGACGTTTTGGCTTCTTGCATAAATCGATTAAAAATGCCAACAGTAATTGCGTCGCGAAACGCAAAATCTAATATGATCCAGTCAACAACGTTATTGTAACAAAGCATTTTCTACAATTTTATTAAAGTCTTAACCTTGATAACCACGCAAACTTTTTATGAAGTTTTTCTTACAATTATTGTCCTTCTTACAATTCTGATAATTTTGCTGGTGTTATATTTAATCCCCTAAATCCTAATAAAATTTAATCACTTTAGAAGCGACAAAGCAAACCAACACTAATAAAACAAAGAACGTGACGACGAAAAATATTTACTTACGTTTGGCCTTTTCATTTTCGTGCAGTGACCGTTTATTTATTTACGTTGGTCAGTCGGTCAGTTCGAAGGGAATCTGGTTCTTGTCACAAACCACCAAGCAGGGTTCAGGTTTAGATTGTCCGTTATAATCCACCGCCTTCAACGGCTGTGATAATGACACCCGTGCCAATGTCAACATAAATAAATCGACACGAATCGAGTTGACCCCGGAAAACCAATATTATGGGGGATCAGGGTAAGTAAAACATATTATTAGGAAAACAGCTTATTTTATTGTCGTTTATAGAAGAATTTGGGATGCAAACTTAAAGTTTTATTTGGTTTGTCATCAGACTGAAAAGTAAATTTGCAAGGCCTTTAACATGACGCTTGGCAAACTAAATAGTATTTAAAGTCTTGTTTAGTACAAACAGTAATTTAATAAAAGCTTTTCAGGGGAATGTTCAAGTTATACATGTAATGTGGGTATATTTTAGCAGTTTGGTTGGTTTAGTTTTACAGGCTAATTTATTGCTAATGTTTTTGTTGCCTATTTCATGCGGAAAGCCTGCAAAAAAATTCTACGTATGTATTATTTGTGGGTATTACTTAAACTGGCCATTTTCGCTTTACGGTCTTTTTGCATTGGCGAATACACGCCAAATAACGAACATAAAAATAAGAGAAACGGAACAAGTATCTCAAAGGGTTGTGATTTTCGCTTTACTTTGAGACAGGCGGGTCCCAAAATGTCACTTCCTCGTTCATTTCACCAAGACGAATTAACGCAGATACATCAAATGGTCGTCTACAGTTCCAAGCCGACCTGACAATAAACAGCACTGCATGAGTTCTGGAACATGCAAACAACAAGATAGTGTGACGTAACAATAAAGGGAAACACAAGTGTGTGTGACGTACCCACGGTGTGTGACAGATATTGATCGCAAAGAAAGATGAATTTATGATTTTAAAACAAGACTATCATGGGTATTATTTGGTTTAAACGAAAAATTTGACAATAACGGATTAAAATAATATGGTGCGTTAAATTTAGTAGACTGTTTTTAGTTCATAAGATAGCCCATGCGTTAATAATTGTAAGTTCTGTTTTTTTTAAAAACGAAAATGCTGAAGAACCAGAATGGAGCAAACCGCCATGGTTAAAATGCAAGTAGACCAATGCACGCGAAGGTAATCGATCTTGCGTTGACCACTATGGACAGCTACTTTTACTCGCCCTGTAGCGGTAAAAATAAAGTCAATAGTGAAACATAAATACCTGCAATCTTGGAATTCGTCCCAGGTATTTAGCATCCCGTAATAAACTGCATCAAAGTTGGCCGCCCTTTTGTCAGATGACCAGGCGACCCCCAATTACAAGCCATTACGGGATGTACGCTTTCCCGCAACACACAAAGGGAACGAGGCGTAATTACTTGTCACTGTTCAGTGTTACTGTCAGCTTATTTGCGATGATGGAGTTTTAATAATCGCAAACGACCCTACGAGCCGCGTTTAGAAAACAGCGTCTGGACACTTACCGACGAGTTTACGACCACCGTTTTATGACGTCATGAAATATTACGTCACGTGATGTGATGTAAAGGGCGTAACTTTCACACCCCACCCATATTGCAAGGCCAACAAAAGTTTAAACCAAAATCTGTCGTGCTGCTAGACTGAATTTATTTATTTATTGTTTTAACTTATTGCCTTTGTAAGTGTATTTGTCTTTGTAAGTATATATTTAGCCGGGGCAGTGTGATTTACAATCAGTTTTGTTGAAATTATTGACATCTTGCGGGTTACCTCGGCAATATAGTAAAGCTGTGGAAGCATATCGACATTTGACTATTGCTTCCTGTCAGACTGCATCAGCAGTACAAGGATGTTCCGAGCGCGGGCCAAGGAAAACGTGCGTCCGCCAGAAATAGGTCAAACTACCGAATGTTGTAATCGATTGACTATATGCTGTCACATCGGATAATTGCGCCACAAAGCTTTACGAAACGACAGATCAGATACAGGTAAAGAATTTTCCTGACAACAGTAGCCAGTAGCGCTACGAAACGAAAATATTTTAAAATACAACACAATATAGCACCTGGCGGTTGCTTGGCAATTAAGTAACAAAACAAAGCAAATTTATTAAAAGTAATAATGGTTTGGGAGTGAGCTCTATGTTCTGTAGAATTGGTAGTGTGTAGTACGGAGAAATCGTACACACAAACGGATTCGTTTCAAATGCTTTTTAACCGCGGTTTAATATCGCACTCATTTTTCAACATTGGTTTTAAATTACATGGTTATGTGCCAAGCTATTCCATTGAGAACCTCGTAATGACATGGGTCTTAATGTAAGTTAGAATAAAAAACGTTGTATTTTATTGCCTGTGCAACAGCACTTTAGTCCTGCGTATATGAAGTTCACAATTGCATAAAGTTTTTGCAAGTACTTCATAGTATCCTATACGTTCTGAAACTCATTTCGTTTCTTCGGCATCTTTACAGTAAACTTAAATTCTGGGAGCCGTCACCTAAAGTAGCTAAGACACGAAGACTCCATGGGGGCAGTCAGGTTTTCTCATTACGTCATTCTTAGTTAATTGCGTCACTTCGGAGGAGTCGAGGTTTCGTTTTTGATATCGGCTTGGCACAGAGTTGTTTACAATGGTCGGTTTCTTTCAGTTGTCCTCCGAATTCTACTGCTTTGTTATCGATTTCACAGCAACGGTGACGTCTAGACGCAAAAGGCTTGTGCGGAAATTCCAACAGTTACAACGATTATTTACGGTATTTTCGACATACTTCCGGGTGTTTTTGTTAAGCTTGGATTGAATCAAATCTAGAGGTGGACAAAATCTAACTTATTTTTTATCGGGGCATCCAAATCGACAGAAACGAGCAACATCTAAAAGTTACGTTATTCTTGGTACAAATTTAAATGTAAACATTGGTATGATTCATAAAAAACATTGGCATTGTTTATAGGTAAGTTCTGGGAGCGCTTTTGGTTGCATTAAACCTTTGCAACGATAGCAACATAAACCCGGCACTATGCCACTGCCAAAAGAAGGAAAATGTACTGAAAAGGGGTGCTTAAACCACCTAATCACTTTTAGTATAGTGTGATTCGTTAAAATCCCTCCCAATCTGCGCCACCTGTGTCATAATCCCCAAACGCGTCTAGGTCCCTTTAGTCTTTGCGATAATACTTATCGATAAATATGTTTCGTTCGTATTATTATAGAGAATGTTATAGCTGTGATGTCACCAAGGCGAACGGGGGCGAAGCTGTGAGCACGTGCCAGCTCCGTCGCCCTCCGCCATCTTGTTTCTTCTATTGCTTTTTTCTGTCGCGACGAGAAAAAGGCGCAAACGCAAACGAGAAGGTGGAAAACCGCGAGCATACCGAGAGTTTCTGACAGCAACGTTCGATGTAGAACAACTGCTGGCTCGACTTCATTTGTTTTTAACTCGACTGGTACAGTTATTTGTCTGAGCTAGGGAGACAAACTTCAATGTGATGCACTTAAATTGAGTTTCAGTGACTTATTGTCTATAACATTGACAGTTGTATGTGTTTCGGTTGATCTAGAGAAAGAAGATAGTTGTACTTGTAACTTGCAGGCTGCAGCCCAGCCCTTTCTCTCGACGAAGTTGTAATAGTTTGGTTTGAGTTTATTACATTAATCGATTACAAAGGATAATGCTGAGTTGAGTTTGCGTAAATTGTGTTGAGAGAAATAGGTTAATGTACAGTACAGTGTACTGATCAAAAATTTACAGGTTTAAACATTATAGTGTCAAAGCAAATTGTAAATGACAGAAAAGTGATCTCTAAAATGTGTAACCTAGATGTGTAACGCTTATTAAACAGCATATTACATACGTTGATACAACAATACTTTGTTTGTTTTCAAATAGAGCGTGTGCCTGAAGCAGTAAAATTTGACACAGTTAATGTTTAACTCCCGCTCACAGCTGAGAATAACTACCAAGAGCACAAACGGCTTGAAAAGAGACGACGGAACCACTAGACGAGACGCCGTCAAAGTAACGGATACAGTTTAGGCGGCCAATAACCGCTGGACCGTCCCTTTGATGAAACCGACTGGACGCGGATCAAAAAATGATTGTCCGGCCGAATCGCCGTCGAAGCTTTGTCCACTCGGCCGGTCAGTTTTGTTTGCTGACCCTTTTTGTGGCTGCCCAATTGTACATTGACGTCAGCGCACAGGTCGATCCGGGTAAGAAAATTCTGTTGGTTTGTGTTCAAAAATAGGGACGTGACTCATTTTGGGGATCGCATTAGTGCTGAGGTTGCTATAGGTACGCGATTTAACGGTGTTTGGTACATAACAAATAAATGGGCCGCGATTTTCCGGGGCTTTGACTGATTTAAATGCAACTTCGGTGCCTTTAAAAAGTTGGGAAACAGTATCACTGGTATGTTTGCCTGTTTAATATGTTTTGTACATTTCACAGCGTATTTCTGTTGTCTGTGTGTCATTATGCCAGTACACAAGATGCTAAGCCTTGTACTTGTAAGTTAACAAGGCAATTGTAAAGGTCAAAGTTCCTGATTACACAGTCTCTGGGAATAGGGGAATAGCTAAATAAGTTTATGGCCCTCATGAGGTTGATCTCACGTCTATGACTATTGGCTTGCCTTACTTTGCAGTTGATTGCCCCGGCGTATTTGCCTGCTTACGACTTTCACATTGATTTACCAGTAAAGTACATCATGCTGTGTTTGCAATCTCTTGTTTTAAGCTAACGATGCAAGTTTGCTAACTACCAAATAGGGTGAACGTCACAAGTTTTACAAATTTTATTTTCTTGCAAAACGTTTTCTTGCAAAATCGAGTGGACTGCTATAAAATGCGAGCTCAAAGATATACTAGATATAAATGGCGTAATGCTACGATAAATCATACATATGTAGTGTTGTAAATATATGCTCGATGGCAAACTGTAACCTAAGATTTACAAGCCCGTGCGATTGAACTAAGGGTTACATTTCACACCTTCATATCGACGTTTCTAGCGAAAGGGTTACTCACTTGACAGGTCCGGTACAAACTCCATGAAAATTGGCTATAAGCCTTTTAATCCGCTTAAAACTAACACACTTAGAAGTGCCCCTACACGGCTTATAAGAAGTGGTATTCGTTCGTCGTTAGTGAAAATTACGACACACTTACGGCACAATCCCACATAATCTTTATGTACGTTTCACGCCTTCTCCATTAAAGCAAGTGCTTTCGCATTTCAGCTGTCCACTTTTGTGTAAACTGCCAATTCAATTGTCTCATGTGTATAGTAAACGAGCATTGAAATATGAAACATTATCTAAATTTTTGATTTTTTTTTGAATTTTTGCGTATATCCCAACAGGGAAGTTTCAAATCAAATACGCTTGTTAATTGATTTCAACATATTAACATTGACATCTAGAGCACAGGCTTTTTTGAAATCGTAATGTACTTTTGTGGCCATTTTGTTATGCTTCTTTGCATTTAATATTAAAACTAGCTAACACAATATTACATGAGACGCGTAACGCCTGGGAGGGTTGCAAATCGAAACCTTATCAGTTCTCACCAGTGCAGGGCCTGATAGCACGCTGTGCCAAACCGCAAACACTACAAAAAGCGCTCCAGAAATGGTCTTGCAGGCGCTTGGTTGACCGGGTCAGGACTGTTTAACCGACCAAAGCATGCACCTCTGCCCCGCGTCAAAGCACTGCCTTCTCTTCAGACGGAGTAATTTGACAGGACGATTGACGTACGGCTGTACAGGGATACGCCGGCACTTATACAACCTCATTGAAGAACGTTATGCTGCAGCACCGCTATTGCTTTTACGACAGCCCTTAAACAAAGATTGCATTGCAGAACGACGAGGGACTTCAGTAATTGGGTCCCGGAGGGGGTGATTAATATTAATGACGTCACGCCCTTGCTGCACCACGCACTTTTACTTTTTTTCCTTTCGAGGGATTTCCTTGGAAACTTAACTGTTAATTATCGGTTGCTCTATCTTGACGCCTGTCACCCCAACCCTATGCATTATGTATTGTGCGACGGCTGACACCAAACGCTGCTGTCGCTTGTGATTGACACTGTTTAAATTTGCGGTAACGAATGAAGCATAAATGGTAACATTAGGAACGACAGGTCCTAATGTGATGCCAATTTCCTTAATGCTGCCTCCCTAATAAGTTGAATTAACATAAGATTTTCGGCCTTTAAAGACTAAGACCACTTGAACAATCGTGTACCGACACTTTTTATGACAAATTTTACAAATCATTGAATATTGCAGTGAGTATCCCTCATATTTTATTATTTACTGTTTACATTAATACCTTAATACAAACGTTATGACGCAATAAATATTGGCAATGATAATTAATTTAAAATTGTTGCTTTTTTGCAGTCTGCCGACATCCATTAGGAATGCAAGATATGCGAATATTGGACAGCGCTCTTTCAGCCACATCTTCACATGCTCTCGGAACCGGCCCGAAATATGCACGGTAAGCTATTACATGAACCAGTGTAAACGTAAATACGGAACCAGTGGTCGACATTTTGTAATCACAAAAAAGGTACGATAAACGCAACAAGTGACATTAAGCCCCCGCCCTTAACCCGTTACTCCAATATGGCTGTTTGGTATCGACCGGGAGACCATTAACACAACCTGCAGTGCCAAGGTTTTCTCTGAAGATTAACACGCATTTCGCATTGATTTTTGTGGTAAACAAACGTTCTTTTCCGAGTTTCCTTTTTCGTCCCCTGAACGACCCTGATGTAACATCGGAAAACCCATAAAATGAAAAACTATTAGTGAAATTCCTTGAATCAGCCACCTATCTATAATTAGTTAGAAACTAAAGTGGGCAAAAGATAAAAACGACATTGGACTTGGCATTTACAACTACTGTTCCGCTGATAAATAAATTCAATACTGGTATCCGGCATCATCTTTCGCCGAAAATAATTCCAAGTAATAAGAAAATGTCGCGCTTTAATGGCTTGTCTTCTGAAGGTTCTGACACCAGGGAATACATGATTCCGTCTGTCGCCTGGACAGCTAGCTCACTTTACGCTGAAGTGGTTTCGGTCCAGACCCTCCAAATGCGATTATACGCTGTTATCGAATTAAACAGTAGTGCATGTTAATGCGTGTTGAAACATCGGGAATAAGATTTTAAAACTAATTCGCAACTTGCAAATCAAATGATTCGCTTTTCGCTGTGGTGTTTTGAGTTGGTTACACTAAGACTTAGTGTGTGACTAAGTAAACGGAATTGTTTTTTTTGACAGTGGTGCAAACACTTTTTAAATTATTTTCTACCTTGAAATGACAAGTAGTTTATACATTACACGTAGGTTTATGTCATTACGAGAGACATATAGTAATGGCTTTGGACATTTCAGGTGTAGGTGTATGCAAAACAAATTTTAAAACACAATCCAAAACGTACAAAGTTTATAGCGATTGAAGATGAAAACTCAATTAATTTTAAGATTGTATAACAAAGACATTAAAACTGATGAATATGCATGTTAAGTAGGCATTTTTTCAGATTAAGCGTAGTTGTGAAATTTGATGACAAACAAATCAGCCAAGCGTTTGCTTATCTCAGCATGACAGCATTTCTTTTCACCCGCGATAACAATAAACTTCGCAAAGATAAGACAAAATTCGCAGACCAATGCAGGCTTGCTTTGTACACAGATTCTTCTCTGTAGTTAAATGCACATTAAACGTGTATTGTCGACTTCTCTCCCACGGGGATGCCGCGGAGCATCACAATACCTAGTAAGCGGGTTTCACTCCTGCTTAGTTCGCTAATATGGGAAAACAAACGGGTTATATATGGCTTCAAAGCGGCTTAGAAGTCGTAAGTACTGCGGGAGGTTATAAAGTTAAACTAATAGGTGATGCGCTTATGTACTTTGACTAGTTGGGGCTCATTAGTGAGGTTATCCATGTTCTAGCACATTTACTAGGAAATTTACCAAATACAAAAAAGGGTAATGGTATATATTTGACAATTTGTGAGAACGGCTTATAGCGCAGCCCTAAACAGAGGGCTTGAATCTTCTTTTAATTTCTTGGTGTGTAAAAACACGTCATCCGTTTAAAAGCTATAAAAGTTGAATGACGTGAGCGTAAAGACTTTTTGTTTGCTTTGTAGATTAAACCGGGACGAAGGGGATGGTGCTTGGTGTCCAAGTGGTGTGGTCAGCCCCAACAGTGAAACTGAATACATTCAAATTAAACTGCCTCAGTTAAGCGTCATATCAACTATCGCAACGCAGGGAAGGTAAGTCAAATCTCACAAATCCGCAACTTAACCTGAGAACAAAAATTAATGTCGCCATATAGTTGCCTAACATATGACTTAACAAATTGACGTTTGTGACGGATATTATCAAAACTAGGTGGATAGCACTAAAATCTATGTGGTAAAACTTTAATATGGCAAACTCACCAAGAGACACATCACTTACAAATGTCATGATTTGTTTCATCAGGTTTGGCGCTGGGAGTGGCAGGGAATTTGTGAGAACTTACAAGTTCAACTACTCAAGGGATGGGCAAAACTGGAAACAGTGGTCAAACTACCAGGGATTGAACGTAAGTGTAATGTACATTATGCGAAGAGTGTGTGTGTCCTGTATAACATATTATATCTTTTATCGGTTGCTGTTTTTGTACGGCTTACATGTTAGACTCAATATCTAGACACACTACAAAACAGAACTACCCATACTTTAATATTAAAAACTCTGTCCCTGGAGTATACAGCCTTTGTCCTACTAGGACGTGGACTATACACCCGGAAAACACAACCACCAACAACTTTGGTTTCGATTCAAATCGTTTTTTCATTGGAAAATTCAGTAACACTCAACAAGCAGTAGCAAGATTGATATTTGAATTTACAAACAGTTATTCAAAAATTAACCATCAGTTATTTATGACTGACATTTTTGTAAATGTCATTTATTGAACGCAATCGCCATGCAGACTTTATAAAACATTTTGGTTTAAGAGCAGGTTGTGTGTGTAAATACTGCGGCAGAAGAAACCTTATTGAACCCATGTTTTGATCTTCAGCTCATGAAAGGAAACACAGACATGACATCTATCAGCAAACAATCGATTTCACCACCTGTAACTGGGGCAGAATATGTACGAATTATTCCCGTCACCAATCGACCCCAGTCAGTTTGTTTGAGGTTGGAGCTGTACGGCTGTGTATGGAAATGTAAGTGTTTGACATACCTTACATAGTTATTACAGATGTTCACAATAGTATTTTGCCCAATTACTTTTTACAGTATGCAAGTGTACTTGAACTAATCCTGACATTTTATATTTGGTTCAATAATTCTTTGTATGTCATGCTAAAAATATGCATAGTAGCCGCTTTTATTCATAATACCGCTTTTATTGTGCCACAGCGGGCCTCAATTCATACGAAATTCCATCGCCGGATGACGCCCAGAGTTCCACAAACGCTCGATCCCCAAGCCGAACAACCACGAGTTTTTCCGATGATACTTACGACGGCCGAAAAGGGAAAACGGTGTTTCGTGGGGGTCTTGGTCAACTTACTGATGGCATAATTGGCGATGATGACATTGGAAAGGTGCGTTTGCCGATTTCCCAATTAGCACACAAAGGGTTTTCAATTTTGTATGAGAAAAAGTTCTGAATTCTGTGTCATCATCAGGCATTCAGTTGTTTTGTAAGGCGTTTAACGACTAAATCGAACACGTTATTAGATAGTGGCTGCCCAATACCGAATAGTGCATACGAATTATAATTTGCACGAATCCAGCATATATACTTTTCGTTTTTTGGCGTTTTTTGATGACCAATGTGCATGGTTTTCACCACTTACATGAAAAAACACGTACTTAGCTAAAGCAATATCTAAGATTCAGCATAACACTTTATGTCCATCCAGGTCGTCTCCCGCAATCAACGGGCTTCTCCTGGCTACGACTATGTGGGCTGGTCAAAAGCTGCTACATCAGATGGAAGCATTACGCTGCAGTTTCGCTTTATCGATATTCGCAACTTTACCGAGATGAGAATCCACTGTAGTAACGACATTGGCAAAGGCGCAAGGTACAGTGGCCAGGCTTGTAGTGCGTGTTTTCTAACTAGGCGTTGTCGCTATTTACACATGGTACATCATGACGTAATTACAGCTGTGGTAACGGTATAGTTTATCAGTTCCAAACCCGTTTACGCAGGAGCGTTCAAACGTTAAGTGAAATTAGGTTTAGGCTTCGTAAAATTTTCTCTCAATAAGTTTTAGACGTCAGTTGTTTAAATATTTGTTCGGGAAAACCCAATTGCGTAAAATTTTAACTATCACTCATTTGGCGTAAAAGACACGTGACTAACACACATTTAAAAATTCCTTAAAATTGATCGCTAAGACATTTGATCTAGGTGTACCTCGATTATACATTTCCTTAACGATTTTTGCAGAAAAATGGCCAACACACTAAAATCCTGTAAACTACCTTTTATCGCCCCAAAGCCAACATACTTTTTTTTGTATTTTTAATCATTTGAAATCATTCAGGCTCTTCTCATCAATTGAGGTTGCGTTTGGACTAAACGGGGTCACATACCCAGACACGGCTGGTTCTCCCCACATGGCTTACAACGTGAACGACGACACAGGTGACACATCAGCACGTTTCGTCACAGTGCCACTGAACCACGCTATAGCACGTTACATCCGTGCTCGCATCCATCTCCGAGATCGACTCCTACTTATCAGTGAGATTGAATTCATAAACGGTAAGTCTCGCAGTTTCAGTTTTGTTGGTGTATTTTTGATGTGTATCGTTTTTGATGTTTGGAAAAAATGTTTGATTCAATTCGTAATAAGGCAAGGTTTTTCGATATATTTGCAAATTATTAAATACAAAACGTATTGGTTAAAAAAAGATATAAGAAAAAAAATCTCGACCAGTACAGTCTTAAGTATCACGGATATTAAGTTAACGAAGCATGATGGAAGGTACCGGGTCTTGGTTTTTTAGTTTAAGCGCAGTTTAAGATTTCTAGTTAGTTTGATGTCAAATTTGAAATTAGCACGATAATTTGTCCCACCAGCTCGGTTAGTGCGCAATAAATCGACGCATGTATGTTTTCTTGCATGTTGTTCTGTATGCACGGTCCCTGTTTCGTCACATGCAGTTCAGTCAGGGTACATTCCACCCCCGGAGGCGCTCTTGCCTCCCCTGCCCCCCGCCAAACCGACGTGGCCAGCCCTTCCAGGTGACGGTACGACCTCGTGTGTCCGCTTTCGCTTAGCTTCAAGTTTACGTTGCTATTGATTTGCAAAACACTAATTATTATTCCGGATGATTTCTGTGGTGATTTTGAAGTTTTAATTTGCATGATTCTTGCTTTGAGAGATTAGCTTGGTGTTATTTTATGGGTACAGGTATCACGCGCGGTTTGGCTATACTTTTCCTTATATGTTGCATTATTTGCAACAATGTATTGTAAGACCTATTTTAGGATGCGTTACATCATATTGCTTTACTTACAAGCTAACCTTTTTTTCGCTCTATTATTAAACCATTCTCGATAGTTTTTAAAAAATATCGATTTGTAAAACGTGTAGAGGCTTAGTAGCTTAGAAGTTTTGCCAAACGCGTCTGCCTCGGGGCAACTTGCGGTCAAGTTTCAGCTGCTCCTAGCCAACTTGGTGCGTACAAGTTTCCCCGCACAACGCAAATAATTCCTTGGGGAAAATGCCTCAGTCAGAGTCATGTAATCGATTGTTGCGCCACAGGAAACTGTCTGTACCTCAAATATAAAAAGTAAATTATTAATATAACATACACTGCTATTTCGGTCTCTTCAACTGTTTCGTTAAATTGACTGAGAATGAAGACTTTTAACTATGGCATTTTAAGCTTGTGTAATATGTTTTTCTTCTTTTGTGCATGCGCAAGTAATCAGATTTTGTTTTATTTTCAAACAAAGCTTTGCTTATAACATAAACTTTCTTTTTGATAAAGAATGGTGCAGAATTTGCCTGTTTGTTACGCAATGCGTTTACTTTAGCATTGGACTTAGTTGCCTGTTCACACAGAATTAATAATATGCATCCACAATTAAGCACTGATAGCAACCCATGCAACTCAATTCATGTGTTATTTACCGCAAATACAATTAATATCATCTGCATAATCATGTTATTTCCAATACTAATCTGCAACTTGCATTGCTCTGCTTTGAAAATCAACATACAAATACACATAAAATTAACATTTTTACAATCGTTTTACAGCTCCATTGAGTCCCGACGCGTCTAAGCGCTACGCTTCGGATATTCCTGACCAGAACCCCGGTGAAAACCCCGAAGATCCTAACGAACCCACAGTGACCCCAAGTCATATGAACAATATCCCCATAATCGTGGGTTGCTTGGTTGGGGTCATTGTGCTTCTTGTGGTTATCGTTCTTGGACTTTGTTACAGACAACACCGTCTCCGAAAAACTTTGGTAAGTTGAGCAAATGTTTCCTTTAACATGAAACAAATGATTTTTGTCCTGTACAACCTAACATCTTAACTTCAATAATTGCTGGCAGTTTTGAATATATGTTCCGTACGTTTAAAAGATAAATATGAAACCGTTTTTCACAAATTGCTATTTATGCACTAATCTGGATATATTCAGTTAGAATGTATAATATTTTGCTGCCGTATTCTCAGTTGAAATACAAAACTCACACTAGATATAACATACATGTTTTGTTTGTCCACAACCAAACGATTTTTAAATATTGCTTAACATGGAATATCCAAATTACCTGTTAAACCAAAACCTATGTTCACGTGTGACGTTGAAGTTCCTTTTGCCTAAAATCGATTTGTTTACAGACTCCACCAAGATATACTTACACGACTACAGGGCGACCTGGGGGAAGTCGAAACGACCACATGGTGACGCTAACACCCCTGGTAACACAATCCGGACCAGGAGGGTCACATCAAACTACTGTAATGACAGAGAAGCCACCGGTGCCAATTTATCAGGAGGTGAGTGGAGTGTTTGAATGTGAGTTGAGTATCTATTTCTCAGCTGTACATGTAAATCTAACATATAGGGACTAAAACGCCAACTTTTGTGAGAATTTCCAATTTAAGTAATGTTTACGATTTTAGTACTTTTGATAATCTACAACTTCAACAGACCAACCCGTTTAATGAACATTTTTTGGGGAAACTTTAAAAGGTTATAGATTTTAATCTTCTGTGTGGCAAAACCTAACTGTCAAACTCGTTTTAGATTGATCCAGTTCCGACTCGTATTCCCCACGACAACGTTTATCTGGAACCTACTGACGTAGTGATGTCATCACCACCTCCTTACCAAAGTCTTCCGGAAGTTACACAACTTGCCGAACAAGCAAGTAAGAATATTAAAACCTTAAAAAAATATTGTTTCCTTTAGTGCATCTTGTTAACAGGGTTTGTATTGTTTTAGGCTCAAGGCGGCGTCAGTTTGACCAACCAGACGTATTAAACCACGGTGAAAGCAGCAACACATCGCATTACGCCGAGACAGACTTGTTTCTAGCGACATTCGATGCACAGGTAACTTCAGACACCAACTGAGGTGTTAAGTCGAAGGAAAACACGGCTCTATGGCGCCTATATGTCCCCGTCGCGTCCATAAAACATGTGTATTTCGCGTGAATACTATTTCTAAGTCCTGCCTTTTGCGGTCGTTACGGATATCAGTTTTATCTCGTACATAAAAATTGTTTGTTGAAACCTTCCTCTTTACTCTTGTGCACACAATTTACTATCAAAATCTTATAAATCATGTTTTGGTATTTTATCTCGAAAACTACTGCATTGTGTAGAGTGGAAATTTATGTATTTGTTAACCTATATCTGCAGCCTATACAAGGAGTTACTGGGAATAACATATACGCCGTACCATGGACCAGTCCTTCTCCAAAACGCCAACGTCGCAAAAAGAATGCAAAGAAAAGCGGAACCCTGTCGTCAGACGACGCCTCCTCTTCAATGACCACGCCCTCTGCTGCAAGCACATTATTGGCTGACGCAGGTTTGCTTACAGTTTTTTTTTTGTAACACTTTTAGCTCAAGGGCATTGTTATTTACAAAAGAATTATTATTGTAAAATTGATAGCGAAGTCAATAACGTTTTTGCCTTAACCACTGTGTTTAAAATGCATTTGTGTGTACATTCGATTTTACGTCGCCACAAAACTTAGTCGTTGTAAAAAGTTCATTTGGCCAATACCTAATGAAACTGACACTGAAATGTTTTATTGCAGAAGACCGTTTGGGATTGTTGACCGACTTAGGGGATGACCCACCGGAATTTCCCCGCAGCAAGCTGGAGTTTGTTGAAAGACTTGGCGAGGGACAGTTTGGCGAAGTTCAGCTGTGTAAAGCTGATCCGGTGATACGAGATGTGGCTGAAGAAGATGGGTGAGTGAAACTGATTTATAACTTAAATAATAGTTTGTTGGTGCAAAAGTCAAAAAGTATGCTCTCATCGGTGTAGTATTGTGAACAACCTCCTAGAACCTTATGTATTTTACATGATGGTATATTGTTTGCAGGTTCGTAATATCCGGATCCCCTGGAAAACCAGTGATGGTAGCGGTGAAGGTTCTCCGTGAAGACGCCTCTTCGAACGCAATGTAAGTGAGCCTTTTCTCAAACATAACAAACAAGTTTTTCAGTAGGATTAATAGTTTTGATTTCTCAATTTTGTTAATTTCAGTTTGAATAATTTATTATTATTCTTTGTATAGGGATGATTTTCTTAAGGAAGTCAGAATAATGTCCCGTCTGCAAGATCCCAACATTGTTCGACTAATTGCGGTCTGTACTCGGGATCAACCGTATGCTATGATAACGGAATATATGGAGAATGGGGATCTTAACCAATATTTGCGGGGTTTCAATGATGATTTTCCCGCATCTTCTCCGTCATCCTCCAATCAGCGATCCTCTGGTCCAGCGATAAGGTTGGTATTGTCAGAGAAAAACAAATAGTTGTGAAAATTGTAACTTTAAACCGCTGTGTCTTATGCTCAATATAGTGCATGATCATACCCTAGTTTCATCCCAACAAAACATCAACATTGCTAACGATACCTTACTTGACAGCAATGACATCATCATGAAAATGGCCGCTCAAATCGCATCAGGCATGAAGTATTTGGCTTCTCTTAATTTCGTACATCGAGATCTTGCTACAAGGAATTGTTTGGTTGGTGCTGATCATTCAATACGCATCGCCGATTTTGGAATGTCACGAAATATGTACCAAAGCGATTACTACAGAATTCAAGGCAAAGCTGTTCTCCCTATTAGATGGATGTCCTGGGAGTGTGTATTGATGGTAAGTACACACATACCTACCTCTATGTTACCTCTATGTTTAAGTGCTTGCGATTGAAAACAGACGAAACAAAACAATTATCTCCAAGGTCAGAAGGTGAAACTTTTTGTCTGGTAATCTTATCTAATAAATATGCTTTTGTGCCCTAAATAATAAATTATGTTTTTTTCAGGGCAAGTTTAGCAGTGCTAGTGACGTATGGTCATTTGGCGTCACCTTATGGGAAATGTTTTCTCTGTGCAAGTATCAACCATTCTCAGGTTTGACCGATCAGCAAGTAATTGAGAACATGCACCACATGTTCAGACGAACTGGAGATGAGGTATGTAAGAATAAAACAGTGTATATTATAGTGTTAACGAGCTAGAGCAGTTTGTTCAATTTACGTAAAGTTTTGTTTTTTTGCTTGTCTTTGTACTTGAAAGGTTTCTTTTCCCTAACTTACATATTTACAAAACAATCACAAAAACATTTTTCTGATTTTTGAAACCTGTTGAATGATATGTGTTTGTTGAAGCTTGTCATCTTGAAAGCATGCTGTTAACTTTTTTATCTGCTATGAAATAGGGCATGTCAACCTCAACAAAGGGCTATTTTTGTGAGTTTTTTAAAACTTCTTATGTGATGTAGGTGTTCTTGCCACGGCCAAAGCGTTGTCCTGCCGCTTTATTCAACATGATTCGTCAATGCTGGAAACGTTCAAGTGAAGATCGCCCAACATTTGAACAGATGTACACATATCTAAAGGAACGTGTCCGCACTAAACCTGATATTAAGACCAAACCACCACAAGTGAAACCACCCCCTCCAAAGTGATGTCACCAGGATTAAGTGGTTTCGTTATGACGTCATCGTGCGGCAGATATTGGGTCGAGAGTGGGGAAGGCCAAAAGTTCAATTCGGTTCAAAACTATTTTAAATATGTGTTATTGTTATTGTTACCATTTTACTGAGGCGACCGATGTTGAGAAGGTGCTAAGACAATTGTACCCTTGTTTTGTAGCGCACTGTGTTTTGGTGTACATTGGTCAATGGTACGTATTTATTATTCACAACATACACTTTTCTCTAATTACGGCACGGCGTCACCCGGTATGTTGCTGTTTTGTCCAAATTTACGATTTGTCACCTTGTTTTTTTCACTTAACGTTTGTGTGCTTTTTACATGTACAAGAGTACCTTCACTCGCGTACAAAATTTATTGTGTCGTCACAAGAAATAAAGTCACACATTCCCACGTCACCCCATGATGACGTAATGCGGCAATACTGCAGTACAGATGTTTCTTCAAGCCAAGAACACTGGCAGCAATAAATAAATCAAAAAGCTTGTTAAGCAAGAAATTACGCTTTCTCATCCCAGGCAGAATTTAAATTCCGCTTCGAGGTGCCCACCAGCGGATAAATTTAGACCCCGGTTCCTTGATGACGACGAGGGCGAATCCGACGACTCCGACTCCCGCGAACTCGAATAAAATCTGCGCTGTCCTTACGATGTCGCCGCCGATTGCCTTTTAACTTTCGTTCTGAAAATTATTCAATTACACTACACTAGGAGAAACAAATTACTATTTTTCTAAACATAATTCGAAACACCCAACCACATAATTCCAGGAGCCAACGCTTTGTAAATCATTACGTTACTACACTGTTCCAATATTATTATGCCAAACGCTAATCTGGAACGCTTTGTCATTATCCGTTGTTCAAAACTCGAAGGTCAGTAATCGGTTTATCCGAGCATTGAAAAAATATTCAAAAATATGAACAGTGCATCTCCATACCCTGGTTTATAGGCAGTAAAGACGGAAGTCTATTTGACATTCTTCTGTGCGCTCTTCTGTTCAGTGCTCTCGCTTCTCCTTTCTGCTCCTGTCGCAAGGTGGCGCTCTCACGAAACTCTCTGCTGTTGGGATCTTTACATTCACACCGCTTAGTGCAGGTGGCGGGAAATGGTTCAACCTGGTAATAAGCACAACAAGGTTTGTCTACTTGGTGATTAAAATTTCCAGAACAAAAACAAAAAACGCAAAACAATTCCATTCACCATTTGCAAGCTGCGTAAATAGTAGTGCAGGATTTTCTGCGTCATTACAAGATACTGTTTTAGTTATTCATAGCTGGTTGTTTTTAATGCGCAAGACCTATTGGCAAATGGCAACATAGCAAATGGTCAGGTTTTATATAATCAACCTTGCCACTGGATGTCGTGCTTGCGCAACAATCCCCGTTATCCCAATTGCAGTGAGCTCTGTTGTTGTCCGGATCACACCAGCCATCCCCCATATCTTCTGTGTTACATTCACTGATGCACGAAATCGACTGGGGATCAGGAAACCACCTAATGAGCAGCAAAGGAGCTGCAGTTAGATAAACTCGGACTAAAAAAAGTATACCTGCCATATTTTACCATATTTTATACTAAGTAATTTGCCTTTTAAATGGAATCACCTATTCTTTACAAGCCTGTTATTGGGAATTTCTAAAGACAGGTATGCTTAGTTAGGTATTGGTGCCTACCTTCCATGACCTGCGCACACAAGTATTCGGCGTTTCTTGACTGGGTCTATCTGCTCACGTGGGTCTGTGCTTTGATTTGATTGGACGGAGAAACTGATGACTACATCGTGGTGGGGAACTGTGCACGTTGCAGTACAAGTCTTGCCTGAATAATCAAAGCAAAATACAAAAAAATATCCACATACGACCTTGTACATACGGACACAACATACCAACTGTAAAACCGTTGCACTCGAAGTCGAGATCATGTGACTGTTTTGGATGACCACATTCCCCCGGAAGTGACGTACACGACGGTAGACTGCCTATCCATTGACCGAACTCGTTACACATCATCGTCTCACCAGACTGATAAACATGAGTTAGATAAAATTGGGTGAACAAAAAATGTTGAAACCATCAAAAATCTGGTTTAGATCAAGTGGATCGCTAATAAAGTCAGAGTAAACAGTTTCGTTATGTTTTGTGGGAGCAATTTTGTAGTTTTAGATTTGAAGTAGATTTGACTACACCATCGAAATATGCCAGCATACTTAAGCAAGAACCTAGTCCAATGACTTAAATAGCTTCCACAATCAAACTGAAAAACCTGACCAGGATTTCCAGGATTTGTAACTATAGGTAGCATTGTGGGTTCGTACAGTAACTTTCGCATAAAATGCAAGCGAAAAAACACAACTTACCGAATGCCCGGTCGTCGACCCAGCGCATCCACATACACTGCCGGGATATCTTCCATCTGTGCAATTGTAATCTTCACTTTCAAACTCATTGACTTCGTCACACATCACCGGCTCGCATCGAGGTCCCGACCAATGACCGCCCGTTGAACAGGTCATGCGGAACGAGCGTCGTCGCTGCTGCATCACGTGATACCCAACAATGCAACGGTATCGGCAGGTTTGATGTAAACGAAAGTAACCTCCTTGTGACGTAACGCAGCGTGACATCACTGCATGAGAAAGGTGGGGAGGAGGGCTACATGTTGCTTGGCAATCGGAGCCAAATGTTATCCATTCTCCAGAACGGGAACATTGCACCTGAGGTTAAAACACCGTTTTATTATGCAAAGACTGATATTTTTGTTTTGTTGACACTGTGTGTGTGCTATACAAAGCATATTCAGCTCTACTTTGTGTACATGTAGTATTTGTAGTGTTTTTTGTGCATAATCTTAGCAACAACCAGACACATGCCTTTGATAGGATTTCATTTCTATTCTTATGACATGAAGTATGTTTAACTGTTGATCGCCTTCTTGTCGTCTCAAAAAGGTTGCCTAAAGTCGCAATCTCATCCAGTTAGCAGTTTTAAAGCAATTTTAAGATTGGAAAATTTCAGTATATATGAAGTAACAACCCAGTACCTGACTTGTATGTACTCCATCTGAACAAGTAACGTTGCACACAGACTGAAAATAACGTCCATTAGAACAAGTAGTAGACATGGATGTTTGGACAGGTGGACACGTCACTGGTTGGCAAGAGATATTTCCCAACCATTCTCCATTGACACAAACAACCTAAATCACAAAGTAACAGAAACGTTTGTTCAAGTCGACAAAAACAGTAACAAATAACAAGTTTTCTTCATTAGGTTTACGGGTACCCACCTGTTCTGTATCAACAGGCCTCCAACCATTCATGCAAACAATTCGACACACTGTCCCGTCATAAGCAGAACTATGGAGTATTTCCATCCCTTCTATTGGACATTCCAAAACAGTTTCATTGAGGTTTGTCAAAACACAAGAGTTATTTTTCACCACAGTTCTTTGTGTAACATCAGCCTCGGCGTCACAGTCCAAGCAATCATTGGTTGTTATTACTGTCACTTCAGGTGCATTAACTTGGAGTGCTCCTGAGAAAAAAACTACTACTAAAAACGGGCTATAAGAAGAACGGACAGGCAAAATATTCGGCAAAGCAAAGTTGTTAAAAAGCTAACATTTTTAAAAATGTACAGCAACAATTGATTTTGTTTTCAGCTTTCATATTTTAATGATAATTTATTTCAGACATACTTGTGGCAAAGAAAGAATCCACAGTCGTGTCGTCATAAGATGGTGAACGCAATGCAACTGCATCAATCATCAGTCTTCCAGACCTATAAAAATTAGTAAATAATAATTTTGTTGGTTATCATTACACATACAAATTGGTAAAGTTTGGTCTTTTCAGAAAAATTCCGCCTCAAAGCAAGTTAAAAACAGATGAAGAGTTTAACTGATAACGTTTTTTTTATTTTTGTAAAAAGAACTTCAACTTACCATTTACCAAGGACGATTTGTTCCACTGGACCCACACGATCGGCTTGTAACTTGTCCGGAATCCAATGTACCACATGGCCCAAGCACCAACGCATCTTCCTCGTTTCTGATTGGATGAGATGTGATTGGCCGAGCGTGTCGAATAGAGTAATTGGAAAATCTGCGTTCCAGGTGACGTATGTAAACAAACGACAAAACAAACGATATTTACTTAAGCAGTAAAGACGCCCCTTTTTAACAAAACAAAGTAATTCTTTCTGAGAGGGTGTTACAAAATGCCACAAATGTTCTCCTTTTTATTTCTTGGTTTCTCTCAATACTTTAAATATTAATATTTCAAAATATACTTGACTATTTCAATTGATTTTGTGAAATTTGTCAAACATTTTTGTTCTTTTCTTCATACAATCATTAGGTGGTAATAGCCTTGAACAACAATGTGTCCTTTTTAGTGATAAAAATAAGGTAAGTAAGTATATTAGGTTGGGTGTTGCGTCTAAAAACTATGGTCAAAGTATTAAACAATCCAGTATAAAATAAAAAGAATAACGCACCTGAAACTGCAATCGATCTATCAAGGGAATATATCAGGATGGTTGATGGAACTACAGCTCTTCTAAACGTAACCTGAAACAAAATTATGAATAAAAATGCATAGAAAAAAGTAATAAAGTTTATCCATAAAGTCTGTGGTATATTGTACTATTTTAGATCGGTAAAAATTCAGTTGATGCACTTTGTGCTACCAACTTGTGTATGGAAGAAAGAAATTGGTTGCAACGTATATACAACATATGCTACCGTGCTTAACCGTTGCTACAATTTACCAACCGTTATTACATCAGTCAGTCACATACTTTCAATCCCGAGAAGTCATCACCAGAGCACGACATCCAAGTTCGACTTGAGTCAACCAATACGTCACAAAACAACTCAGATTGAGACGTCATCGCATCGGGCTTCCCCGTCACTGTGACGTTAGGATCACTGCATGACGTGTGCAGTGACGTCACATCGTCAATTTGGTCGACTTTTGGGGAGGTTGATATTTGAACTTGGGATGCCCACTGATCAGTATAGCCTTGTATTGTCATCAATGGGCAAGTAACGTCATCACGACTGACATCATTTGTTAGAAGTTCAGATATGGCATGACAATCACAAGGTTGACCTACAACAAAGCATGTTAAAACCAGTGGTATGCACAAATAAACTGGTACAATTTTGGGCTGGAAAATTGGACAACAATAATATCGTTTAAAATGTTTTATGAGCAGAAAATATTGTGTAGATGGTGGTGCAATTATAAACAACAAATAAACTGGTAATATTTATCTTTCCGGACCAAAACATCTTTACACTAATTATGCTGGTTGTTGGTTTAGGTTTGCAACTAAACATCAATTAAACCATACATGGTTGGGAAGTAAATTCAGAGGTTACCTGTGCATATAAATCCGTCTTCAAGTGTGCACGAGGAACTACATCCATCGTTGTTCTCTTGATTCCGATCATCACACTCCTCATTTCCACACTATACATTATCAACTGAATAAGTTATGCACTAGCAATCAGACTTCGGATTCGGATCTTTTATTGCTTTTTTGTTGATTTTAGTTTTTGTTCAAGCAGATAAGCTATTCAATTTACCTGTATCACACCATCACCACAAATCGACTGTCCGAGAAAATATGTCACTGGTGACGTCACATCGCCAATGATGTCGCCATCCACCGGTTGCACGCGATACGTGTATTCTATTCCATCTTCCAACTCACTAAAAGAAAATAACGTTACTGCTTTTTATTGCCATCTAAAAGTATTTCGAATTACATGCTTCCCACCTGTCTGTAAAGAACAATTCCTTCGTCGTGTAATATTCCGTAGTTGAGGTTTCTTCGAATGTGGGTTCACGCCAAATTCGATAAGAAGTTTCACTGTTGGAAAACACATGAAAAAGATTAGGTCAATTTTTATTGTAACGAATCTGAATCAGTTTTTCGTCCACTTTCAAATTGATCTCAAAATGTTTCATTTTTGACTAAAATCTACTGGACTTTGTGACTGGTATTCAGTTTACGCTGGTGCGAATTTGGCTCCAGTACACAGACAATCAGCGCACTCAGAGGATAATCTACAGGACTTTTATCAAAATCTTCGTCCGTTTTTCAATTGGCTTACGAAATACAACAAATGGTTCTTAATATTCGATTTATATATTTATTCCTTTTGCCTTTTCGAAGGCTTGGTATATCTTTCCGTGTTTTTGCGAGCCTTGTAGATTTAAACATTGCTTTATAGGAATCTAAAAACTTTACTTTATGAGACTTCTAGCTCAGCAGAGTTATACGCTTGAGTCTTTGTTTTGATCGAGTACAGTTGTTAAATAAGACAAAATATTCGGTGGAGTCGGTTTGTAACACATTTACATTAAATATGCACAAACGTTTTACACTCAAAATTCACGTCACAAACCTGCAGGAACTACATAGTGGATGCTCAGGTGCGGATATGATTTCGATGGCATCCACTGCAGTGTAAGTATGACGTACATAAACCCGGATACTCACGACCTTGATAATGAAACAGTTTGATTTTTTACCGCCAAACTAACAAACATTTTGCTTTACTCACTTCTATATTGACGCTAGTTCTTATTGTCAGAGGTTCGCTGCATTTTGCAGCTTGAGCCCCTAGTGACGTCAATGTTCCGTCAGTGTGACGTATTTCAATTTCTCTTATACTTGTCGTGGTTTCGGTTCCGTATGTCACCCAAATGCGTAACTGATGTGGCACCACAGGCGTTTCAAATGCGAATTCAATGTAACAACTGCACAGAACATTTCTTTCAGACAACTTAATGAGATTTTTAAAAAATTGTCGGTGTTTTTAAGTTGGAATATTTTTTTGTGAAACGAGTTATCATTCTATCGCGATGATAAATAATTGCAGAAAATTGTAAAATTGCAATGATTATTTTCTGTGATAACGTAATTTCGGTAAAAACACAACACACAAATCGTTTCATCGTATAATCACATGAACGCCATAGCAACAAATATCCAAATGGAAATGTGGAAATATAAAACAATATAGCCAAGAAGAGTTACCGTTTGTCACACAACATCATATTTTGCGTTTGATCCAGTGCCATCCAAAAATTCATTCCTCTCATGGAACAAGCTTCCTGATCCGGTGGACCTGTTGCCTGGTCAGGACTTTGCTGGGAATCCAAAACTGAGAAAAAAAATAGCAAACATTATGTGCAGAAGACTGTTGGGCTGACATAAGTTTAACTTGGGTAAAAAGTTGTTTAATGGTCCACGAAATAGTATCGTTGTGCCAAAAGAGACACCTTCTTAAAGACAGCGTTACCAGTAATTACTAAACGAACATAAAAATGTGCTATTATTAGGGACTGATTAACATACTACAAAGTTTCGGGTTTGTGCAAACCCTAAAAGTTTTGCGATAAATATGCGTAAACAAGGGAGAAAATGTACAAAAACCTACGGTCCACGATGGAAAAAATGGACATAAAATAAGAAAAGTTGTAGTCATTCTTCATGTTTAATTGATCTCCAGATTGTGATAAACTCAGTTTACCTGGCGAAGTTGCATATTTCGCGTACTGCTTCAACGATTTTTCCGCACCGCATCTAACGTCACAATCATATCCTCCACGAGATTCAAGACCTATTGGGGGAAGCCAAACGACAGACACCGACCTATATGTTTACAAATAGTTCTTCAGAAACGAGACATTACATTGATTAGGTAAATGTGACTCCACCTGTGATATATAGATGATGACACAATCCTTGGAGGCAGTGGGATTATTGGAATTTTTTTATCCTCTCTCCAATTATAGTAGATAAGATCAAGATAACAATGCATTCTACCAGTTTGCTGCTGAGTAAAAGTATCCTGACACGATCCGTCTGTAAAAAGGAAAAATCTTTAAAGGTGAGTTCATGACCGTCAAACAGTATCAAAACACACAACACTACGATGGGTTTCAAGAAACGGAAGTCAGGCCAAACAACATTCTTTGCCGTTTGTGTTTATCACAAAAACTCCGAGCTCCCAACAGGGCAAAGTTAACATCAGGAAGGTTTTATATTAAATCTGTTAACCAAAAGGTTGGTGGTTCGAGCCCACCCAGGGACGTCATAAACGATTTTTGCTTTACCAACAAAGAAAACAATACATTTTTGGACAACTTTTGTCGTATCAAAAAAGTTTTGACAGTTTTTCAAAGTAAACATTTTCAGATCAGAGTAATCGGCCAAGTGTGCATCGTCTAAAACAAGTATGTCAATAGCTCAGTGGTAGGGCACTGGTCTCGTAAACCAGGGGTCGCGAGTTCAAACCTCGATGGAGGCAAACTTTATTTTGCTAAAAAAAACTAACAGCAAGCATGCTTTGAAGTATCAGCTTTTCGTATAAATCATTGCTCCAGTGGCGCAATCGGTTAGCGCGCCGTACTTATACGACAGTTACGGAGATATGCGGAGGTTGTGAGTTCGACCCTCATCTGGAGCAAACCTTTTCTTTGAGTCCAACTCAAAACTGGTAAGATTGTGAACCAAATGCAACACATTCCTGGCGCCATGGCTTAGTGGTAAAGCGCCAGCCTAGTAAACAGGAGATCCTGGGTTCAATCCCCAGTGGCGCCTCTTTTTAAACAAGCATGCCACATCTGGAAGTTTTTTCCTTTCTCTTTTTACAACACTTTGGAACCATTGCGTAAACTCGCGTAAACCTCACTAAACACTCGACGGGGATGTAGCTCAGATGGTAGAGCGCGCGCTTAGCATGCGCGAGGTACCGGGATCGATGCCCGGCATCTCCACTTTTCTTCATTCCGAATTTCATTGTTGCCACTTTCTTATTGGAAATTAATCCAAAATCACTCGTACGTCTCTGTGGCGCAATCGGTTAGCGTGTTCGGCTGTTAACCGAAAGGTTGGCGGTTCGAGCCCACCCAGGGACGTCTTAAAAGATTTTTGTTTTCCAAACAAAGAAAACACGGAAATTTTTGGACAACTTGCGTCGTATCATGACAGTTTTTCAAAGCAAACATTTTCAGATCAGATTAATCGGCCAAGTGTGCAGTCTATCCGAAAAGTGTCTCTATAGCTCAGTGGTAGAGCACTGGTCTCGTAAACCAGGGGTCGCCAGTTCAAACCTCGCTTGAGGCAATTATCATTTTGCTAAAAACCTAACAGCAAGCATGCTTTGAAGTGTCAGCTTTTCATACAAATCACAGCTCCACTGGCGCAATCGGTTAGCGCGCCGTACGTATACAACAGTTACGGAGATATGCGGAGGTTGTGAGTTCGAGCCTCACCTGGAGCAAACCTTTTCTTTGAGGCCAACTCAAAACTGGTAAGATTGTGAACCAAATGTACCAACAGCAACACATCACTGGCGCCATGGCTTAGTGGTAAAGCGCATGTCTAGTAAACAGGAGATCCTGGGTTCGATCCCCAGTGGCGCCTCATTTTAAACAAGCATGCCATATCTGGAAGTTTTTTCCTTTCTCTTTTTACAACACTTTGGAACCATTGCGTAAACTCGCGTAAACCTCACTAAACACTCGACGGGGATGTAGCTCAGATGGTCAAGCGCGCTTAGCATGCGCGAGGTACCGGGATCGATGCCCGGCATCTCCACTTTTCTTCATTCCGAATTTCATTGTTGCCACTTTCTTATTGGAAATTAATCCAAAATCGCTCGTACGTCTCTGTGGCGCAATCGGTTAGCGCGTTCGGCTGTTAACCGAAAGGTTGGCGGTTCGAGCCCACCCAGGGACGACTTAAAAGATTTTTGTTATCCAAACAAAGAAAACAACAAGTTTTTGGACAACTTGCGTCGTATCATGACAGTTTTTCAAAGCAAACATTTTCAGATCAGATTAATCGGCCAAGTGTGCAGTCTATCCGAAAAGTGTCTCTATAGCTCAGTGGTAGAGCACTGGTCTCGTAAACCAGGGGTCGCGAGTTCAAACTTTGTTGGAGGCAATCATCGCTTTGCTAAAAACCTAACAGCAAGCATGCTTTGAAGTATCAGCTTTTCGTACAAATCACAGCTCCAGTGGCGCAATCGATTAGCGCGCCGTACTTATACAACAGTTACGGAGATATGCGGAGGTTGTGAGTTCGAGCCTCACCTGGAGCAAACCTTTTCTTTGAGGCCAACTCAAAACTGGTAAGATTGTGAACCAAATGTACCAACAGCAACACATCACTGGCGCCATGGCTTAGTGGTAAAGCGCCTGTCTAGTAAACAGGAGATCCTGGGTTCGATCCCCAGTGGTGCCTCATTTTAAACAAGCATGCCATATCTGGAAGTTTTTTCCTTTCTCTTTTTACAACACTTTGGAACCATTGCGTAAACTCGCGTAAACCTCACTAAACACTCGACGGGGATGTAGCTCAGATGGTAGAGCGCGCTTAGCATGCGCGAGGTACCGGGATCGATGCCCGGCATCTCCACTTTTCTTCATTCCGAATTTCATTGTTGCCACTTTCTTATCGGAAATTAATCCAAAATCACTCGTACGTCTCTGTGGCGCAATCGGTTAGCGCGTTCGGCTGTTAACCGAAAGGTTGGCGGTTCGAGCCCACCCAGGGACGACTTAAAAGATTTTTGTTATCCAAACAAAGAAAACAACAAGTTTTTGGACAACTTGCGTCGTATCATGACAGTTTTTCAAAGTAAACATTTTCAGATCAGATTAATCGGCCAAGTGTGCAGTCTATCAGAAAAGTGTCTCTATAGCTCAGTGGTAGAGCACTGGTCTCGTAAACCAGGGGTCGCGAGTTCAATCTTTGCTGGAGGCAATCATCGCTTTGCTAAAAACCTAACAGCAAGCATGCTTTGAAGTATCAGCTTTTCGTACAAATCACAGCTCCAGTGGCGCAATCGATTAGCGCGCCGTACTTATACAACAGTTACGGAGATATGCGGAGGTTGTGAGTTCGAGCCTCACCTGGAGCAAACCTTTTCTTTGAGGCCAACTCAAAACTGGTAAGATTGTGAACCAAATGTACCAACAGCAACACATCCCTGGCGCCATGGCTTAGTGGTAAAGCGCCTGTCTAGTAAACAGGTGATCCTGGGTTCGATCCCCAGTGGCGCCTCATTTTAAACAAGCATGCCATATCTGGAAGTTTTTCCTTTCTCTTTTTACAACACTTTGGAACCATTGCGTAAACTCACGTAAACCTCACTAAACACTCGACGGGGATGTAGCTCAGATGGTAGAGCGCGCGCTTACCATGCGCGAGGTACCGGGATCGATGCCCGGCATCTCCACTTTTCTTCTTCGCGAATTTCATTGTTACCACTTTCTTATTGGAAATTAATCCAAAAACACTCGTACGTCTCTGTGGCGCAATCGATTAGCGCGTTCGGCTGTTAACCGAAAGGTTGGTGGTTCGAGCCCACCCAGGGACGCCTTAAAAGATTTTTGTTTTCCAAACAAAGAAAACACGGAAGTTTTTGGACAACTTGCGTCGTATCATGACAGTTTTTCAAAGCAAACATTTTCAGATCACAATAATCGGCCAAGTGCGCAGTCTATCCGAAAAGTGTCTCTATAGCTCAGTAGTAGAGCACTGGTCTCGCAAACCAGGGGTCGCGAGTTCAAACCTCGCTGGAGGCAATCATCGTTTTGCTAAAAACCTAACAGCAAGCATGCTTTGAAGTGTCAGCTTTTCGTACAAATCACAGCTCCAGTGGCGCAATCGGTTAGCGCGCCGTACTTATACAACAGTTACGGAGATATGCGGAGGTTGTGAGTTCGAGCCTCACCTGGACCAAACCTTTTCTTTAAAGCCAACTCAAAACTGGTAAAATTGTGACCCAAATGTACCAACAGCAACACATCCCTGGCGCCATGGCTTAGTGGTAAAGCGCCAGCCTAGTAAACAGGAGATCCTGGGTTCGATCCCCAGTGGCGCCTCTTTTTAAACAAGCATGCCATATCTGGAAGTTTTTTCCTTTCTCTTTTTACAACACTTTGGAACCATTGCGTAAACTCGCGTAAACCTCACTAAACACTCGACGGGGATGTAGCTCAGATGGTAGAGCGCGCGCTTAGCATGCGCGAGGTACCGGGATCGATGCCCGGCATCTCCACTTTTCTTCATTCCGAATTTCATTGTTGCCACTTTCTTATTGGAAATTAATCCAAAATCACTCGTACGTCTCTGTGGCGCAATCGGTTAGCGCGTTCGGCTGTTAACCGAAAGGTTGGTGGTTCGAGCCCACCCAGGGACGTCTTAAAAGATTTTTGTTTTCCAAACAAAGAAAACACGGAAGTTTTTGGACAACTTGCGTCGTATCATGACAGTTTTTCAAAGCAAACATTTTCAGATCACAATAATCGGCCAAGTGCGCAGTCTATCCTAAAAGTGTCTCTATAGCTCAGTGGTAGAGCACTGGTCTCGCAAACCAGGGGTCGCGAGTTCAAACCTCGCTGGAGGCAATCATCGTTTTGCTAAAAACCTAACAGCAAGCATGCTTTGAAGTGTCAGCTTTTCGTACAAATCACAGCTCCAGTGGCGCAATCGGTTAGCGCGCCGTACTTATACAACAGTTACGGAGATATGCGGAGGTTGTGAGTTCGAGCCTTACCTGGACCAAACCTTTTCTTTAAAGCCAACTCAAAACTGGTAAAATTGTGACCCAAATGTACCAACAGCAACACATCCCTGGCGCCATGGCTTAGTGGTAAAGCGCCAGCCTAGTAAACAGGAGATCCTGGGTTCGATCCCCAGTGGCGCCTCTTTTTAAACAAGCATGCCATATCTGGAAGTTTTTTCCTTTCTCTTTTTACAACACTTTGGAACCATTGCGTAAACTCGCGTAAACCTCACTAAACACTCGACGGGGATGTAGCTCAGATGGTAGAGCGCGCGCTTAGCATGCGCGAGGTACCGGGATCGATGCCCGGCATCTCCACTTTTCTTCATTCCGAATTTCATTGTTGCCACTTTCTTATTGGAAATTAATCCAAAATCACTCGTACGTCTCTGTGGCGCAATCGGTTAGCGCGTTCGGCTGTTAACCGAAAGGTTGGTGGTTCGAGCCCACCCAGGGACGTCTTAAAAGATTTTTGTTTTCCAAACAAAGAAAACACGGAAGTTTTTGGACAACTTGCGTCGTATCATGACAGTTTTTCAAAGCAAACATTTTCAGATCACAATAATCGGCCAAGTGCGCAGTCTATCCTAAAAGTGTCTCTATAGCTCAGTGGTAGAGCACTGGTCTCGCAAACCAGGGGTCGCGAGTTCAAACCTCGCTGGAGGCAATCATCGTTTTGCTAAAAACCTAACAGCAAGCATGCTTTGAAGTGTCAGCTTTTCGTACAAATCACAGCTCCAGTGGCGCAATCGGTTAGCGCGCCGTACTTATACAACAGTTACGGAGATATGCGGAGGTTGTGAGTTCGAGCCTTACCTGGACCAAACCTTTTCTTTAAAGCCAACTCAAAACTGGTAAGATTGTGACCCAAATGTACCAACAGCAACACATCCCTGGCGCCATGGCTTAGTGGTAAAGCGCCAGCCTAGTAAACAGGAGATCCTGGGTTCGATCCCCAGTGGCGCCTCTTTTTAAACAAGCATGCCATATCTGGAAGTTTTTCCTTTCTCTTTTTACAACACTTTGGAACCATTGCGTAAACTCGCGTAAACCTCACTAAACACTCGACGGAGATGTAGCTCAGATGGTAGAGCCCGCGCTTAGCATGCGCGAGGTACCGGGATTGATGCCCGGCATCTCCACTTTTCTTCTTCGCGAATTTCATTGTTACCACTTTCTTATTGGAAATTAATCCAAAAACACTCGTACGTCTCTGTGGCGCAATCGGTTAGCGCGTTCGGCTGTTAACCGAAAGGTTGGTGGTTCGAGCCCACCCAGGGACGTCTTAAAAGATTTTTGTTTTCCAAACAAAGAAAACACGGAAGTTTTTGGACAACTTGCGTCGTATCATGACAGTTTTTCAAAGCAAACATTTTCAGATCACAATAATCGGCCAAGTGCGCAGTCTATCCGAAAAGTGTCTCTATAGTTCAGTGGTAGAGCACTGGTCTCGTAAACCAGGGGTCGCCAGTTCAAACCTCGCTGGAGGCAATCATCGTTTTGCTAAAAACCTAACAGCAAGCATGCTTTGAAGTATCAGCTTTTCGTACAAATCACAGCTCCAGTGGCGCAATCGGTTAGCGCGCCGTCCTTATACAACAGTTACGGAGATATGCGGAGGTTGTGAGTTCGAGCCTCACCTGGAGCAAACCTTTTCTTTGAGGCCAACTCAAAACTGGTAAGATTGTGAACCAAATGTACCAACAGCAACACATCCCTGGCGCCATGGCTTAGTGGTAAAGCGCCTGTCTAGTAAACAGGAGATCCTGGGTTCGATCCCCAGTGGCGCCTCATTTTAAACAAGCATGCCATATCTGGAAGTTTTTTCCTTTCTCTTTTTACAACACTTTGGAACCATTGCGTAAACTCGCGTAAACCTCATTAAACACTCGACGGGGATGTAGCTCAGATGGTAGAGCGCGCGCTTAGCATGCGCGAGGTACCGGGATCGATGCCCGGCATCTCCACTTTTCTTCATTCCGAATTTCATTGTTGCCACTTTATTATTGGAAATTAATCCAAAATCACTCGTACGTCTCTGTGGCGCAATCGGTTAGCGCGTTCGGCTGTTAACCGAAAGGTTGGCGGTTCGAGCCCACCCAGGGACGTCTTAAAAGATTTTTGTTTTCCAAACAAAGAAAACACGGAAGTTTTTGGACAACTTGCGTCGTATCATGACAGTTTTTCAAAGCAAACATTTTCAGATCACAATAATCGGCCAAGTGCGCAGTCTATCCTAAAAGTGTCTCTATAGCTCAGTGGTAGAGCACTGGTCTCGCAAACCAGGGGTCGCGAGTTCAAACCTCGCTGGAGGCAATCATCGTTTTGCTAAAAACCTAACAGCAAGCATGCTTTGAAGTGTCAGCTTTTCGTACAAATCACAGCTCCAGTGGCGCAATCGGTTAGCGCGCCGTACTTATACAACAGTTACGGAGATATGCGGAGGTTGTGAGTTCGAGCCTTACCTGGACCAAACCTTTTCTTTAAAGCCAACTCAAAACTGGTAAAATTGTGACCCAAATGTACCAACAGCAACACATCCCTGGCGCCATGGCTTAGTGGTAAAGCGCCAGCCTAGTAAACAGGAGATCCTGGGTTCGATCCCCAGTGGCGCCTCTTTTTAAACAAGCATGCCATATCTGGAAGTTTTTTCCTTTCTCTTTTTACAACACTTTGGAACCATTGCGTAAACTCGCGTAAACCTCACTAAACACTCGACGGGGATGTAGCTCAGATGGTAGAGCGCGCGCTTAGCATGCGCGAGGTACCGGGATCGATGCCCGGCATCTCCACTTTTCTTCATTCCGAATTTCATTGTTGCCACTTTCTTATTGGAAATTAATCCAAAATCACTCGTACGTCTCTGTGGCGCAATCGGTTAGCGCGTTCGGCTGTTAACCGAAAGGTTGGTGGTTCGAGCCCACCCAGGGACGTCTTAAAAGATTTTTGTTTTCCAAACAAAGAAAACACGGAAGTTTTTGGACAACTTGCGTCGTATCATGACAGTTTTTCAAAGCAAACATTTTCAGATCACAATAATCGGCCAAGTGCGCAGTCTATCCTAAAAGTGTCTCTATAGCTCAGTGGTAGAGCACTGGTCTCGCAAACCAGGGGTCGCGAGTTCAAACCTCGCTGGAGGCAATCATCGTTTTGCTAAAAACCTAACAGCAAGCATGCTTTGAAGTGTCAGCTTTTCGTACAAATCACAGCTCCAGTGGCGCAATCGGTTAGCGCGCCGTACTTATACAACAGTTACGGAGATATGCGGAGGTTGTGAGTTCGAGCCTTACCTGGACCAAACCTTTTCTTTAAAGCCAACTCAAAACTGGTAAGATTGTGACCCAAATGTACCAACAGCAACACATCCCTGGCGCCATGGCTTAGTGGTAAAGCGCCAGCCTAGTAAACAGGAGATCCTGGGTTCGATCCCCAGTGGCGCCTCTTTTTAAACAAGCATGCCATATCTGGAAGTTTTTCCTTTCTCTTTTTACAACACTTTGGAACCATTGCGTAAACTCGCGTAAACCTCACTAAACACTCGACGGAGATGTAGCTCAGATGGTAGAGCCCGCGCTTAGCATGCGCGAGGTACCGGGATTGATGCCCGGCATCTCCACTTTTCTTCTTCGCGAATTTCATTGTTACCACTTTCTTATTGGAAATTAATCCAAAAACACTCGTACGTCTCTGTGGCGCAATCGGTTAGCGCGTTCGGCTGTTAACCGAAAGGTTGGTGGTTCGAGCCCACCCAGGGACGTCTTAAAAGATTTTTGTTTTCCAAACAAAGAAAACACGGAAGTTTTTGGACAACTTGCGTCGTATCATGACAGTTTTTCAAAGCAAACATTTTCAGATCACAATAATCGGCCAAGTGCGCAGTCTATCCGAAAAGTGTCTCTATAGTTCAGTGGTAGAGCACTGGTCTCGTAAACCAGGGGTCGCCAGTTCAAACCTCGCTGGAGGCAATCATCGTTTTGCTAAAAACCTAACAGCAAGCATGCTTTGAAGTATCAGCTTTTCGTACAAATCACAGCTCCAGTGGCGCAATCGGTTAGCGCGCCGTCCTTATACAACAGTTACGGAGATATGCGGAGGTTGTGAGTTCGAGCCTCACCTGGAGCAAACCTTTTCTTTGAGGCCAACTCAAAACTGGTAAGATTGTGAACCAAATGTACCAACAGCAACACATCCCTGGCGCCATGGCTTAGTGGTAAAGCGCCTGTCTAGTAAACAGGAGATCCTGGGTTCGATCCCCAGTGGCGCCTCATTTTAAACAAGCATGCCATATCTGGAAGTTTTTTCCTTTCTCTTTTTACAACACTTTGGAACCATTGCGTAAACTCGCGTAAACCTCATTAAACACTCGACGGGGATGTAGCTCAGATGGTAGAGCGCGCGCTTAGCATGCGCGAGGTACCGGGATCGATGCCCGGCATCTCCACTTTTCTTCATTCCGAATTTCATTGTTGCCACTTTATTATTGGAAATTAATCCAAAATCACTCGTACGTCTCTGTGGCGCAATCGGTTAGCGCGTTCGGCTGTTAACCGAAAGGTTGGCGGTTCGAGCCCACCCAGGGACGTCTTAAAAGATTTTTGTTTTCCAAACAAAGAAAACACGGAAGTTTTTGGACAACTTGCGTCGTATCATGACAGTTTTTCAAAGCAAACATTTTCAGATCACAATAATCGGCCAAGTGCGCAGTCTATCCTAAAAGTGTCTCTATAGCTCAGTGGTAGAGCACTGGTCTCGCAAACCAGGGGTCGCGAGTTCAAACCTCGCTGGAGGCAATCATCGTTTTGCTAAACACCTAACAGCAAGCATGCTTTGAAGTGTCAGCTTTTCGTACAAATCACAGCTCCAGTGGCGCAATCGGTTAGCGCGCCGTACTTATACAACAGTTACGGAGATATGCGGAGGTTGTGAGTTCGAGCCTCACCTGGACCAAACCTTTTCTTTAAAGCCAACTCAAAACTGGTAAAATTGTGACCCAAATGTACCAACAGCAACACATCCCTGGCGCCATGGCTTAGTGGTAAAGCGCCAGCCTAGTAAACAGGAGATCCTGGGTTCGATCCCCAGTGGCGCCTCTTTTTAAACAAGCATGCCATATCTGGAAGTTTTTCCTTTCTCTTTTTACAACACTTTGGAACCATTGCGTAAACTCGCGTAAACCTCACTAAACACTCGACGGAGATGTAGCTCAGATGGTAGAGCCCGCGCTTAGCATGCGCGAGGTACCGGGATTGATGCCCGGCATCTCCACTTTTCTTCTTCGCGAATTTCATTGTTACCACTTTCTTATTGGAAATTAATCCAAAAACACTCGTACGTCTCTGTGGCGCAATCGGTTAGCGCGTTCGGCTGTTAACCGAAAGGTTGGTGGTTCGAGCCCACCCAGGGACGTCTTAAAAGATTTTTGTTTTCCAAACAAAGAAAACACGGAAGTTTTTGGACAACTTGCGTCGTATCATGACAGTTTTTCAAAGCAAACATTTTCAGATCACAATAATCGGCCAAGTGCGCAGTCTATCCGAAAAGTGTCTCTATAGTTCAGTGGTAGAGGACTGGTCTCGTAAACCAGGGGTCGCCAGTTCAAACCTCGCTGGAGGCAATCATCGTTTTGCTAAAAACCTAACAGCAAGCATGCTTTGAAGTATCAGCTTTTCGTACAAATCACAGCTCCAGTGGCGCAATCGGTTAGCGCGCCGTCCTTATACAACAGTTACGGAGATATGCGGAGGTTGTGAGTTCGAGCCTCACCTGGAGCAAACCTTTTCTTTGAGGCCAACTCAAAACTGGTAAGATTGTGAACCAAATGTACCAACAGCAACACATCCCTGGCGCCATGGCTTAGTGGTAAAGCGCCTGTCTAGTAAACAGGAGATCCTGGGTTCGATCCCCAGTGGCGCCTCATTTTAAACAAGCATGCCATATCTGGAAGTTTTTTCCTTTCTCTTTTTACAACACTTTGGAACCATTGCGTAAACTCGCGTAAACCTCATTAAACACTCGACGGGGATGTAGCTCAGATGGTAGAGCGCGCGCTTAGCATGCGCGAGGTACCGGGATCGATGCCCAGCATCTCCACTTTTCTTCATTCCGAATTTCATTGTTGCCACTTTCTTATTGGAAATTAATCCCAAATCACTCGTACGTCTCTGTGGCGCAATCGGTTAGCGCGTTCGGCTGTTAACCGAAAGGTTGGTGGTTCGAGCCCACCCAGGGACGTCTTAAAAGATTTTTGTTTTCCAAACAAAGAAAACACGGAAGTTTTTGGACAACTTGCGTCGTATCATGACAGTTTTTCAAAGCAAACATTTTCAGATCAGATTAATCGGCCAAGTGCGCAGTCTATCCGAAAAGTGTCTCTATAGCTCAGTGGTAGAGCACTGGTCTCGTAAACCGGGGGTCGCGAGTTCAAACCTCGCTGGAGGCAATCATCGTTTTGCTAAAAACCTAACAGCAAGCATGCTTTGAAGTGTCAGCTTTTCGTACAAATCACAGCTCCAGTGGCGCAATCGGTTAGCGCGCCCTACTTATACAACAGTTACGGAGATATGCGGAGGTTGTGAGTTCGAGCCTCACCTGGAGCAAACCTTTTCTTTGAGGCCAACTCAAAACTGGTAAGATTGTGAACCAAATGTACCAACAGCAACACATCCCTGGCGCCATGGCTTAGTGGTAAAGCGCCTGTCTAGTAAACAGGAGATCCTGGGTTCGATCCCCAGTGGCGCCTCATTTTAAACAAGCATGCCATATCTGGAAGTTTTTCCTTTCTCTTTTTACAACACTTTGGAACCATTGCGTAAACTCGCGTAAACCTCACTAAACACTCGACGGGGATGTAGCTCAGATGGTAGAGCGCGCGCTTAGCATGCGCGAGGTACCGGGATCGATGCCCGGCATCTCCACTTTTCTTCTTCGCGAATTTCATTGTTACCACTTTCTTATTGGAAATTAATCCAAAAACACTCGTACGTCTGTGTGGCGCAATCGGTTAGCGCGTTCGGCTGTTAACCGAAAGGTTGGTGGTTCGAGCCCACCCAGGGACGTCTTAAAAGATTTTTGTTTTCCAAACAAAGAAAACACGGAAGTTTTTGGACAACTTGCGTCGTATCATGACAGTTTTTCAAAGCAAACATTTTCAGATCACAATAATCGGCCAAGTGCGCAGTCTATCCTAAAAGTGTCTCTATAGCTCAGTGGTAGAGCACTGGTCTCGCAAACCAGGGGTCGCGAGTTCAAACCTCGCTGGAGGCAATCATCGTTTTGCTAAAAACCTAACAGCAAGCATGCTTTGAAGTGTCAGCTTTTCGTACAAATCACAGCTCCAGTGGCGCAATCGGTTAGCGCGCCGTACTTATACAACAGTTACGGAGATATGCGGAGGTTGTGAGTTCGAGCCTTACCTGGACCAAACCTTTTCTTTAAAGCCAACTCAAAACTGGTAAAATTGTGACCCAAATGTACCAACAGCAACACATCCCTGGCGCCATGGCTTAGTGGTAAAGCGCCAGCCTAGTAAACAGGAGATCCTGGGTTCGATCCCCAGTGGCGCCTCTTTTTAAACAAGCATGCCATATCTGGAAGTTTTTCCTTTCTCTTTTTACAACACTTTGGAACCATTGCGTAAACTCGCGTAAACCTCACTAAACACTCGACGGAGATGTAGCTCAGATGGTAGAGCCCGCGCTTAGCATGCGCGAGGTACCGGGATTGATGCCCGGCATCTCCACTTTTCTTCTTCGCGAATTTCATTGTTACCACTTTCTTATTGGAAATTAATCCAAAAACACTCGTACGTCTCTGTGGCGCAATCGGTTAGCGCGTTCGGCTGTTAACCGAAAGGTTGGTGGTTCGAGCCCACCCAGGGACGTCTTAAAAGATTTTTGTTTTCCAAACAAAGAAAACACGGAAGTTTTTGGACAACTTGCGTCGTATCATGACAGTTTTTCAAAGCAAACATTTTCAGATCACAATAATCGGCCAAGTGCGCAGTCTATCCGAAAAGTGTCTCTATAGTTCAGTGGTAGAGCACTGGTCTCGTAAACCAGGGGTCGCCAGTTCAAACCTCGCTGGAGGCAATCATCGTTTTGCTAAAAACCTAACAGCAAGCATGCTTTGAAGTATCAGCTTTTCGTACAAATCACAGCTCCAGTGGCGCAATCGGTTAGCGCGCCGTCCTTATACAACAGTTACGGAGATATGCGGAGGTTGTGAGTTCGAGCCTCACCTGGAGCAAACCTTTTCTTTGAGGCCAACTCAAAACTGGTAAGATTGTGAACCAAATGTACCAACAGCAACACATCCCTGGCGCCATGGCTTAGTGGTAAAGCGCCTGTCTAGTAAACAGGAGATCCTGGGTTCGATCCCCAGTGGCGCCTCATTTTAAACAAGCATGCCATATCTGGAAGTTTTTTCCTTTCTCTTTTTACAACACTTTGGAACCATTGCGTAAACTCGCGTAAACCTCATTAAACACTCGACGGGGATGTAGCTCAGATGGTAGAGCGCGCGCTTAGCATGCGCGAGGTACCGGGATCGATGCCCGGCATCTCCACTTTTCTTCATTCCGAATTTCATTGTTGCCACTTTATTATTGGAAATTAATCCAAAATCACTCGTACGTCTCTGTGGCGCAATCGGTTAGCGCGTTCGGCTGTTAACCGAAAGGTTGGCGGTTCGAGCCCACCCAGGGACGTCTTAAAAGATTTTTGTTTTCCAAACAAAGAAAACACGGAAGTTTTTGGATAACTTGCGTCGTATCATGACAGTTTTTCAAAGCAAACATTTTCAGATCACAATAATCGGCCAAGTGCGCAGTCTATCCTAAAAGTGTCTCTATAGCTCAGTGGTAGAGCACTGGTCTCGCAAACCAGGGGTCGCGAGTTCAAACCTCGCTGGAGGCAATCATCGTTTTGCTAAACACCTAACAGCAAGCATGCTTTGAAGTGTCAGCTTTTCGTACAAATCACAGCTCCAGTGGCGCAATCGGTTAGCGCGCCGTACTTATACAACAGTTACGGAGATATGCGGAGGTTGTGAGTTCGAGCCTCACCTGGACCAAACCTTTTCTTTAAAGCCAACTCAAAACTGGTAAAATTGTGACCCAAATGTACCAACAGCAACACATCCCTGGCGCCATGGCTTAGTGGTAAAGCGCCAGCCTAGTAAACAGGAGATCCTGGGTTCGATCCCCAGTGGCGCCTCTTTTTAAACAAGCATGCCATATCTGGAAGTTTTTCCTTTCTCTTTTTACAACACTTTGGAACCATTGCGTAAACTCGCGTAAACCTCACTAAACACTCGACGGAGATGTAGCTCAGATGGTAGAGCCCGCGCTTAGCATGCGCGAGGTACCGGGATTGATGCCCGGCATCTCCACTTTTCTTCTTCGCGAATTTCATTGTTACCACTTTCTTATTGGAAATTAATCCAAAAACACTCGTACGTCTCTGTGGCGCAATCGGTTAGCGCGTTCGGCTGTTAACCGAAAGGTTGGTGGTTCGAGCCCACCCAGGGACGTCTTAAAAGATTTTTGTTTTCCAAACAAAGAAAACACGGAAGTTTTTGGACAACTTGCGTCGTATCATGACAGTTTTTCAAAGCAAACATTTTCAGATCACAATAATCGGCCAAGTGCGCAGTCTATCCGAAAAGTGTCTCTATAGTTCAGTGGTAGAGCACTGGTCTCGTAAACCAGGGGTCGCCAGTTCAAACCTCGCTGGAGGCAATCATCGTTTTGCTAAAAACCTAACAGCAAGCATGCTTTGAAGTATCAGCTTTTCGTACAAATCACAGCTCCAGTGGCGCAATCGGTTAGCGCGCCGTCCTTATACAACAGTTACGGAGATATGCGGAGGTTGTGAGTTCGAGCCTCACCTGGAGCAAACCTTTTCTTTGAGGCCAACTCAAAACTGGTAAGATTGTGAACCAAATGTACCAACAGCAACACATCCCTGGCGCCATGGCTTAGTGGTAAAGCGCCTGTCTAGTAAACAGGAGATCCTGGGTTCGATCCCCAGTGGCGCCTCATTTTAAACAAGCATGCCATATCTGGAAGTTTTTTCCTTTCTCTTTTTACAACACTTTGGAACCATTGCGTAAACTCGCGTAAACCTCATTAAACACTCGACGGGGATGTAGCTCAGATGGTAGAGCGCGCGCTTAGCATGCGCGAGGTACCGGGATCGATGCCCGGCATCTCCACTTTTCTTCTTCGCGAATTTCATTGTTACCACTTTCTTATTGGAAATTAATCCAAAAACACTCGTACGTCTGTGTGGCGCAATCGGTTAGCGCGTTCGGCTGTTAACCGAAAGGTTGGTGGTTCGAGCCCACCCAGGGACGTCTTAAAAGATTTTTGTTTTCCAAACAAAGAAAACACGGAAGTTTTTGGACAACTTGCGTCGTATCATGACAGTTTTTCAAAGCAAACATTTTCAGATCACAATAATCGGCCAAGTGCGCAGTCTATCCTAAAAGTGTCTCTATAGCTCAGTGGTAGAGCACTGGTCTCGCAAACCAGGGGTCGCGAGTTCAAACCTCGCTGGAGGCAATCATCGTTTTGCTAAAAACCTAACAGCAAGCATGCTTTGAAGTGTCAGCTTTTCGTACAAATCACAGCTCCAGTGGCGCAATCGGTTAGCGCGCCGTACTTATACAACAGTTACGGAGATATGCGGAGGTTGTGAGTTCGAGCCTTACCTGGACCAAACCTTTTCTTTAAAGCCAACTCAAAACTGGTAAGATTGTGACCCAAATGTACCAACAGCAACACATCCCTGGCGCCATGGCTTAGTGGTAAAGCGCCAGCCTAGTAAACAGGAGATCCTGGGTTCGATCCCCAGTGGCGCCTCTTTTTAAACAAGCATGCCATATCTGGAAGTTTTTCCTTTCTCTTTTTACAACACTTTGGAACCATTGCGTAAACTCGCGTAAACCTCACTAAACACTCGACGGAGATGTAGCTCAGATGGTAGAGCCCGCGCTTAGCATGCGCGAGGTACCGGGATTGATGCCCGACATCTCCACTTTTCTTCTTCGCGAATTTCATTGTTACCACTTTCTTATTGGAAATTAATCCAAAAACACTCGTACGTCTCTGTGGCGCAATCGGTTAGCGCGTTCGGCTGTTAACCGAAAGGTTGGTGGTTCGAGCCCACCCAGGGACGTCTTAAAAGATTTTTGTTTTCCAAACAAAGAAAACACGGAAGTTTTTGGACAACTTGCGTCGTATCATGACAGTTTTTCAAAGCAAACATTTTCAGATCACAATAATCGGCCAAGTGCGCAGTCTATCCGAAAAGTGTCTCTATAGTTCAGTGGTAGAGCACTGGTCTCGTAAACCAGGGGTCGCCAGTTCAAACCTCGCTGGAGGCAATCATCGTTTTGCTAAAAACCTAACAGCAAGCATGCTTTGAAGTATCAGCTTTTCGTACAAATCACAGCTCCAGTGGCGCAATCGGTTAGCGCGCCGTCCTTATACAACAGTTACGGAGATATGCGGAGGTTGTGAGTTCGAGCCTCACCTGGAGCAAACCTTTTCTTTGAGGCCAACTCAAAACTGGTAAGATTGTGAACCAAATGTACCAACAGCAACACATCCCTGGCGCCATGGCTTAGTGGTAAAGCGCCTGTCTAGTAAACAGGAGATCCTGGGTTCGATCCCCAGTGGCGCCTCATTTTAAACAAGCATGCCATATCTGGAAGTTTTTTCCTTTCTCTTTTTACAACACTTTGGAACCATTGCGTAAACTCGCGTAAACCTCATTAAACACTCGACGGGGATGTAGCTCAGATGGTAGAGCGCGCGCTTAGCATGCGCGAGGTACCGGGATCGATGCCCGGCATCTCCACTTTTCTTCATTCCGAATTTCATTGTTGCCACTTTATTATTGGAAATTAATCCAAAATCACTCGTACGTCTCTGTGGCGCAATCGGTTAGCGCGTTCGGCTGTTAACCGAAAGGTTGGCGGTTCGAGCCCACCCAGGGACGTCTTAAAAGATTTTTGTTTTCCAAACAAAGAAAACACGGAAGTTTTTGGACAACTTGCGTCGTATCATGACAGTTTTTCAAAGCAAACATTTTCAGATCACAATAATCGGCCAAGTGCGCAGTCTATCCTAAAAGTGTCTCTATAGCTCAGTGGTAGAGCACTGGTCTCGCAAACCAGGGGTCGCGAGTTCAAACCTCGCTGGAGGCAATCATCGTTTTGCTAAACACCTAACAGCAAGCATGCTTTGAAGTGTCAGCTTTTCGTACAAATCACAGCTCCAGTGGCGCAATCGGTTAGCGCGCCGTACTTATACAACAGTTACGGAGATATGCGGAGGTTGTGAGTTCGAGCCTCACCTGGACCAAACCTTTTCTTTAAAGCCAACTCAAAACTGGTAAAATTGTGACCCAAATGTACCAACAGCAACACATCCCTGGCGCCATGGCTTAGTGGTAAAGCGCCAGCCTAGTAAACAGGAGATCCTGGGTTCGATCCCCAGTGGCGCCTCTTTTTAAACAAGCATGCCATATCTGGAAGTTTTTCCTTTCTCTTTTTACAACACTTTGGAACCATTGCGTAAACTCGCGTAAACCTCACTAAACACTCGACGGAGATGTAGCTCAGATGGTAGAGCCCGCGCTTAGCATGCGCGAGGTACCGGGATTGATGCCCGGCATCTCCACTTTTCTTCTTCGCGAATTTCATTGTTACCACTTTCTTATTGGAAATTAATCCAAAAACACTCGTACGTCTCTGTGGCGCAATCGGTTAGCGCGTTCGGCTGTTAACCGAAAGGTTGGTGGTTCGAGCCCACCCAGGGACGTCTTAAAAGATTTTTGTTTTCCAAACAAAGAAAACACGGAAGTTTTTGGACAACTTGCGTCGTATCATGACAGTTTTTCAAAGCAAACATTTTCAGATCACAATAATCGGCCAAGTGCGCAGTCTATCCGAAAAGTGTCTCTATAGTTCAGTGGTAGAGGACTGGTCTCGTAAACCAGGGGTCGCCAGTTCAAACCTCGCTGGAGGCAATCATCGTTTTGCTAAAAACCTAACAGCAAGCATGCTTTGAAGTATCAGCTTTTCGTACAAATCACAGCTCCAGTGGCGCAATCGGTTAGCGCGCCGTCCTTATACAACAGTTACGGAGATATGCGGAGGTTGTGAGTTCGAGCCTCACCTGGAGCAAACCTTTTCTTTGAGGCCAACTCAAAACTGGTAAGATTGTGAACCAAATGTACCAACAGCAACACATCCCTGGCGCCATGGCTTAGTGGTAAAGCGCCTGTCTAGTAAACAGGAGATCCTGGGTTCGATCCCCAGTGGCGCCTCATTTTAAACAAGCATGCCATATCTGGAAGTTTTTTCCTTTCTCTTTTTACAACACTTTGGAACCATTGCGTAAACTCGCGTAAACCTCATTAAACACTCGACGGGGATGTAGCTCAGATGGTAGAGCGCGCGCTTAGCATGCGCGAGGTACCGGGATCGATGCCCAGCATCTCCACTTTTCTTCATTCCGAATTTCATTGTTGCCACTTTCTTATTGGAAATTAATCCCAAATCACTCGTACGTCTCTGTGGCGCAATCGGTTAGCGCGTTCGGCTGTTAACCGAAAGGTTGGTGGTTCGAGCCCACCCAGGGACGTCTTAAAAGATTTTTGTTTTCCAAACAAAGAAAACACGGAAGTTTTTGGACAACTTGCGTCGTATCATGACAGTTTTTCAAAGCAAACATTTTCAGATCAGATTAATCGGCCAAGTGCGCAGTCTATCCGAAAAGTGTCTCTATAGCTCAGTGGTAGAGCACTGGTCTCGTAAACCGGGGGTCGCGAGTTCAAACCTCGCTGGAGGCAATCATCGTTTTGCTAAAAACCTAACAGCAAGCATGCTTTGAAGTGTCAGCTTTTCGTACAAATCACAGCTCCAGTGGCGCAATCGGTTAGCGCGCCCTACTTATACAACAGTTACGGAGATATGCGGAGGTTGTGAGTTCGAGCCTCACCTGGAGCAAACCTTTTCTTTGAGGCCAACTCAAAACTGGTAAGATTGTGAACCAAATGTACCAACAGCAACACATCCCTGGCGCCATGGCTTAGTGGTAAAGCGCCTGTCTAGTAAACAGGAGATCCTGGGTTCGATCCCCAGTGGCGCCTCATTTTAAACAAGCATGCCATATCTGGAAGTTTTTCCTTTCTCTTTTTACAACACTTTGGAACCATTGCGTAAACTCGCGTAAACCTCACTAAACACTCGACGGGGATGTAGCTCAGATGGTAGAGCGCGCGCTTAGCATGCGCGAGGTACCGGGATCGATGCCCGGCATCTCCACTTTTCTTCTTCGCGAATTTCATTGTTACCACTTTCTTATTGGAAATTAATCCAAAAACACTCGTACGTCTGTGTGGCGCAATCGGTTAGCGCGTTCGGCTGTTAACCGAAAGGTTGGTGGTTCGAGCCCACCCAGGGACGTCTTAAAAGATTTTTGTTTTCCAAACAAAGAAAACACGGAAGTTTTTGGACAACTTGCGTCGTATCATGACAGTTTTTCAAAGCAAACATTTTCAGATCACAATAATCGGCCAAGTGCGCAGTCTATCCTAAAAGTGTCTCTATAGCTCAGTGGTAGAGCACTGGTCTCGCAAACCAGGGGTCGCGAGTTCAAACCTCGCTGGAGGCAATCATCGTTTTGCTAAAAACCTAACAGCAAGCATGCTTTGAAGTGTCAGCTTTTCGTACAAATCACAGCTCCAGTGGCGCAATCGGTTAGCGCGCCGTACTTATACAACAGTTACGGAGATATGCGGAGGTTGTGAGTTCGAGCCTTACCTGGACCAAACCTTTTCTTTAAAGCCAACTCAAAACTGGTAAAATTGTGACCCAAATGTACCAACAGCAACACATCCCTGGCGCCATGGCTTAGTGGTAAAGCGCCAGCCTAGTAAACAGGAGATCCTGGGTTCGATCCCCAGTGGCGCCTCTTTTTAAACAAGCATGCCATATCTGGAAGTTTTTCCTTTCTCTTTTTACAACACTTTGGAACCATTGCGTAAACTCGCGTAAACCTCACTAAACACTCGACGGAGATGTAGCTCAGATGGTAGAGCCCGCGCTTAGCATGCGCGAGGTACCGGGATTGATGCCCGGCATCTCCACTTTTCTTCTTCGCGAATTTCATTGTTACCACTTTCTTATTGGAAATTAATCCAAAAACACTCGTACGTCTCTGTGGCGCAATCGGTTAGCGCGTTCGGCTGTTAACCGAAAGGTTGGTGGTTCGAGCCCACCCAGGGACGTCTTAAAAGATTTTTGTTTTCCAAACAAAGAAAACACGGAAGTTTTTGGACAACTTGCGTCGTATCATGACAGTTTTTCAAAGCAAACATTTTCAGATCACAATAATCGGCCAAGTGCGCAGTCTATCCGAAAAGTGTCTCTATAGTTCAGTGGTAGAGCACTGGTCTCGTAAACCAGGGGTCGCCAGTTCAAACCTCGCTGGAGGCAATCATCGTTTTGCTAAAAACCTAACAGCAAGCATGCTTTGAAGTATCAGCTTTTCGTACAAATCACAGCTCCAGTGGCGCAATCGGTTAGCGCGCCGTCCTTATACAACAGTTACGGAGATATGCGGAGGTTGTGAGTTCGAGCCTCACCTGGAGCAAACCTTTTCTTTGAGGCCAACTCAAAACTGGTAAGATTGTGAACCAAATGTACCAACAGCAACACATCCCTGGCGCCATGGCTTAGTGGTAAAGCGCCTGTCTAGTAAACAGGAGATCCTGGGTTCGATCCCCAGTGGCGCCTCATTTTAAACAAGCATGCCATATCTGGAAGTTTTTTCCTTTCTCTTTTTACAACACTTTGGAACCATTGCGTAAACTCGCGTAAACCTCATTAAACACTCGACGGGGATGTAGCTCAGATGGTAGAGCGCGCGCTTAGCATGCGCGAGGTACCGGGATCGATGCCCGGCATCTCCACTTTTCTTCATTCCGAATTTCATTGTTGCCACTTTATTATTGGAAATTAATCCAAAATCACTCGTACGTCTCTGTGGCGCAATCGGTTAGCGCGTTCGGCTGTTAACCGAAAGGTTGGCGGTTCGAGCCCACCCAGGGACGTCTTAAAAGATTTTTGTTTTCCAAACAAAGAAAACACGGAAGTTTTTGGATAACTTGCGTCGTATCATGACAGTTTTTCAAAGCAAACATTTTCAGATCACAATAATCGGCCAAGTGCGCAGTCTATCCTAAAAGTGTCTCTATAGCTCAGTGGTAGAGCACTGGTCTCGCAAACCAGGGGTCGCGAGTTCAAACCTCGCTGGAGGCAATCATCGTTTTGCTAAACACCTAACAGCAAGCATGCTTTGAAGTGTCAGCTTTTCGTACAAATCACAGCTCCAGTGGCGCAATCGGTTAGCGCGCCGTACTTATACAACAGTTACGGAGATATGCGGAGGTTGTGAGTTCGAGCCTCACCTGGACCAAACCTTTTCTTTAAAGCCAACTCAAAACTGGTAAAATTGTGACCCAAATGTACCAACAGCAACACATCCCTGGCGCCATGGCTTAGTGGTAAAGCGCCAGCCTAGTAAACAGGAGATCCTGGGTTCGATCCCCAGTGGCGCCTCTTTTTAAACAAGCATGCCATATCTGGAAGTTTTTCCTTTCTCTTTTTACAACACTTTGGAACCATTGCGTAAACTCGCGTAAACCTCACTAAACACTCGACGGAGATGTAGCTCAGATGGTAGAGCCCGCGCTTAGCATGCGCGAGGTACCGGGATTGATGCCCGGCATCTCCACTTTTCTTCTTCGCGAATTTCATTGTTACCACTTTCTTATTGGAAATTAATCCAAAAACACTCGTACGTCTCTGTGGCGCAATCGGTTAGCGCGTTCGGCTGTTAACCGAAAGGTTGGTGGTTCGAGCCCACCCAGGGACGTCTTAAAAGATTTTTGTTTTCCAAACAAAGAAAACACGGAAGTTTTTGGACAACTTGCGTCGTATCATGACAGTTTTTCAAAGCAAACATTTTCAGATCACAATAATCGGCCAAGTGCGCAGTCTATCCGAAAAGTGTCTCTATAGTTCAGTGGTAGAGCACTGGTCTCGTAAACCAGGGGTCGCCAGTTCAAACCTCGCTGGAGGCAATCATCGTTTTGCTAAAAACCTAACAGCAAGCATGCTTTGAAGTATCAGCTTTTCGTACAAATCACAGCTCCAGTGGCGCAATCGGTTAGCGCGCCGTCCTTATACAACAGTTACGGAGATATGCGGAGGTTGTGAGTTCGAGCCTCACCTGGAGCAAACCTTTTCTTTGAGGCCAACTCAAAACTGGTAAGATTGTGAACCAAATGTACCAACAGCAACACATCCCTGGCGCCATGGCTTAGTGGTAAAGCGCCTGTCTAGTAAACAGGAGATCCTGGGTTCGATCCCCAGTGGCGCCTCATTTTAAACAAGCATGCCATATCTGGAAGTTTTTTCCTTTCTCTTTTTACAACACTTTGGAACCATTGCGTAAACTCGCGTAAACCTCATTAAACACTCGACGGGGATGTAGCTCAGATGGTAGAGCGCGCGCTTAGCATGCGCGAGGTACCGGGATCGATGCCCGGCATCTCCACTTTTCTTCTTCGCGAATTTCATTGTTACCACTTTCTTATTGGAAATTAATCCAAAAACACTCGTACGTCTGTGTGGCGCAATCGGTTAGCGCGTTCGGCTGTTAACCGAAAGGTTGGTGGTTCGAGCCCACCCAGGGACGTCTTAAAAGATTTTTGTTTTCCAAACAAAGAAAACACGGAAGTTTTTGGACAACTTGCGTCGTATCATGACAGTTTTTCAAAGCAAACATTTTCAGATCACAATAATCGGCCAAGTGCGCAGTCTATCCTAAAAGTGTCTCTATAGCTCAGTGGTAGAGCACTGGTCTCGCAAACCAGGGGTCGCGAGTTCAAACCTCGCTGGAGGCAATCATCGTTTTGCTAAAAACCTAACAGCAAGCATGCTTTGAAGTGTCAGCTTTTCGTACAAATCACAGCTCCAGTGGCGCAATCGGTTAGCGCGCCGTACTTATACAACAGTTACGGAGATATGCGGAGGTTGTGAGTTCGAGCCTTACCTGGACCAAACCTTTTCTTTAAAGCCAACTCAAAACTGGTAAAATTGTGACCCAAATGTACCAACAGCAACACATCCCTGGCGCCATGGCTTAGTGGTAAAGCGCCAGCCTAGTAAACAGGAGATCCTGGGTTCGATCCCCAGTGGCGCCTCTTTTTAAACAAGCATGCCATATCTGGAAGTTTTTCCTTTCTCTTTTTACAACACTTTGGAACCATTGCGTAAACTCGCGTAAACCTCACTAAACACTCGACGGAGATGTAGCTCAGATGGTAGAGCCCGCGCTTAGCATGCGCGAGGTACCGGGATTGATGCCCGGCATCTCCACTTTTCTTCTTCGCGAATTTCATTGTTACCACTTTCTTATTGGAAATTAATCCAAAAACACTCGTACGTCTGTGTGGCGCAATCGGTTAGCGCGTTCGGCTGTTAACCGAAAGGTTGGTGGTTCGAGCCCACCCAGGGACGTCTTAAAAGATTTTTGTTTTCCAAACAAAGAAAACACGGAAGTTTTTGGACAACTTGCGTCGTATCATGACAGTTTTTCAAAGCAAACATTTTCAGATCACAATAATCGGCCAAGTGCGCAGTCTATCCGAAAAGTGTCTCTATAGTTCAGTGGTAGAGCACTGGTCTCGTAAACCAGGGGTCGCCAGTTCAAACCTCGCTGGAGGCAATCATCGTTTTGCTAAAAACCTAACAGCAAGCATGCTTTGAAGTATCAGCTTTTCGTACAAATCACAGCTCCAGTGGCGCAATCGGTTAGCGCGCCGTCCTTATACAACAGTTACGGAGATATGCGGAGGTTGTGAGTTCGAGCCTCACCTGGAGCAAACCTTTTCTTTGAGGCCAACTCAAAACTGGTAAGATTGTGAACCAAATGTACCAACAGCAACACATCCCTGGCGCCATGGCTTAGTGGTAAAGCGCCTGTCTAGTAAACAGGAGATCCTGGGTTCGATCCCCAGTGGCGCCTCATTTTAAACAAGCATGCCATATCTGGAAGTTTTTTCCTTTCTCTTTTTACAACACTTTGGAACCATTGCGTAAACTCGCGTAAACCTCATTAAACACTCGACGGGGATGTAGCTCAGATGGTAGAGCGCGCGCTTAGCATGCGCGAGGTACCGGGATCGATGCCCGGCATCTCCACTTTTCTTCATTCCGAATTTCATTGTTGCCACTTTATTATTGGAAATTAATCCAAAATCACTCGTACGTCTCTGTGGCGCAATCGGTTAGCGCGTTCGGCTGTTAACCGAAAGGTTGGCGGTTCGAGCCCACCCAGGGACGTCTTAAAAGATTTTTGTTTTCCAAACAAAGAAAACACGGAAGTTTTTGGACAACTTGCGTCGTATCATGACAGTTTTTCAAAGCAAACATTTTCAGATCACAATAATCGGCCAAGTGCGCAGTCTATCCTAAAAGTGTCTCTATAGCTCAGTGGTAGAGCACTGGTCTCGCAAACCAGGGGTCGCGAGTTCAAACCTCGCTGGAGGCAATCATCGTTTTGCTAAACACCTAACAGCAAGCATGCTTTGAAGTGTCAGCTTTTCGTACAAATCACAGCTCCAGTGGCGCAATCGGTTAGCGCGCCGTACTTATACAACAGTTACGGAGATATGCGGAGGTTGTGAGTTCGAGCCTCACCTGGACCAAACCTTTTCTTTAAAGCCAACTCAAAACTGGTAAAATTGTGACCCAAATGTACCAACAGCAACACATCCCTGGCGCCATGGCTTAGTGGTAAAGCGCCAGCCTAGTAAACAGGAGATCCTGGGTTCGATCCCCAGTGGCGCCTCTTTTTAAACAAGCATGCCATATCTGGAAGTTTTTCCTTTCTCTTTTTACAACACTTTGGAACCATTGCGTAAACTCGCGTAAACCTCACTAAACACTCGACGGAGATGTAGCTCAGATGGTAGAGCCCGCGCTTAGCATGCGCGAGGTACCGGGATTGATGCCCGGCATCTCCACTTTTCTTCTTCGCGAATTTCATTGTTACCACTTTCTTATTGGAAATTAATCCAAAAACACTCGTACGTCTCTGTGGCGCAATCGGTTAGCGCGTTCGGCTGTTAACCGAAAGGTTGGTGGTTCGAGCCCACCCAGGGACGTCTTAAAAGATTTTTGTTTTCCAAACAAAGAAAACACGGAAGTTTTTGGACAACTTGCGTCGTATCATGACAGTTTTTCAAAGCAAACATTTTCAGATCACAATAATCGGCCAAGTGCGCAGTCTATCCGAAAAGTGTCTCTATAGTTCAGTGGTAGAGCACTGGTCTCGTAAACCAGGGGTCGCCAGTTCAAACCTCGCTGGAGGCAATCATCGTTTTGCTAAAAACCTAACAGCAAGCATGCTTTGAAGTATCAGCTTTTCGTACAAATCACAGCTCCAGTGGCGCAATCGGTTAGCGCGCCGTCCTTATACAACAGTTACGGAGATATGCGGAGGTTGTGAGTTCGAGCCTCACCTGGAGCAAACCTTTTCTTTGAGGCCAACTCAAAACTGGTAAGATTGTGAACCAAATGTACCAACAGCAACACATCCCTGGCGCCATGGCTTAGTGGTAAAGCGCCTGTCTAGTAAACAGGAGATCCTGGGTTCGATCCCCAGTGGCGCCTCATTTTAAACAAGCATGCCATATCTGGAAGTTTTTTCCTTTCTCTTTTTACAACACTTTGGAACCATTGCGTAAACTCGCGTAAACCTCATTAAACACTCGACGGGGATGTAGCTCAGATGGTAGAGCGCGCGCTTAGCATGCGCGAGGTACCGGGATCGATGCCCAGCATCTCCACTTTTCTTCATTCCGAATTTCATTGTTGCCACTTTCTTATTGGAAATTAATCCCAAATCACACGTACGTCTCTGTGCCGCAATCGGTTAGCGCGTTCGGCTGTTAACCGAAAGGTTGGTGGTTCGAGCCCACCCAGGGACGTCTTAAAAGATTTTTGTTTTCCAAACAAAGAAAACACGGAAGTTTTTGGACAACTTGCGTCGTATCATGACAGTTTTTCAAAGCAAACATTTTCAGATCAGATTAATCGGCCAAGTGCGCAGTCTATCCGAAAAGTGTCTCTATAGCTCAGTGGTAGAGCACTGGTCTCGTAAACCGGGGGTCGCCAGTTCAAACCTCGCTGGAGGCAATCATCGTTTTGCTAAAAACCTAACAGCAAGCATGCTTTGAAGTGTCAGCTTTTCGTACAAATCACAGCTCCAGTGGCGCAATCGGTTAGCGCGCCCTACTTATACAACAGTTACGGAGATATGCGGAGGTTGTGAGTTCGAGCCTCACCTGGAGCAAACCTTTTCTTTGAGGCCAACTCAAAACTGGTAAGATTGTGAACCAAATGTACCAACAGCAACACATCCCTGGCGCCATGGCTTAGTGGTAAAGCGCCTGTCTAGTAAACAGGAGATCCTGGGTTCGATCCCCAGTGGCGCCTCATTTTAAACAAGCATGCCATATCTGGAAGTTTTTCCTTTCTCTTTTTACAACACTTTGGAACCATTGCGTAAACTCGCGTAAACCTCACTAAACACTCGACGGGGATGTAGCTCAGATGGTAGAGCGCGCGCTTAGCATGCGCGAGGTACCGGGATCGATGCCCGGCATCTCCACTTTTCTTCTTCGCGAATTTCATTGTTACCACTTTCTTATTGGAAATTAATCCAAAAACACTCGTACGTCTGTGTGGCGCAATCGGTTAGCGCGTTCGGCTGTTAACCGAAAGGTTGGTGGTTCGAGCCCACCCAGGGACGTCTTAAAAGATTTTTGTTTTCCAAACAAAGAAAACACGGAAATTTTTGGACAACTTGCGTCGTATCATGACAGTTTTTCAAAGCAAACATTTTCAGATCACAATAATCGGCCAAGTGCGCAGTCTATCCGAAAAGTGTCTCTATAGTTCAATGGTAGAGCACTGGTCTCGTAAACCAGGGGTCGCCAGTTCAAACCTCGCTGGAGGCAATCATCGTTTTGCTAAAAACCTAACAGCAAGCATGCTTCGAAGTATCAGCTTTTCGTACAAATCACAGCTCCAGTGGCGCAATCGGTTAGCGTGCCGTCCTTATGCAACAGTTACGGAGATATGCGGAGGTTGTGAGTTCGAGCCTCACCTGGAGCAAACCTTTTCTTTGAGGCCAACTCAAAACTGGTAAGATTGTGAACCAAATGTACCAACAGCAACACATCCCTGGCGCCATGGCTTAGTGGTAAAGCGCCTGTCTAGTAAACAGGAGATCCTGGGTTCGATCCCCAGTGGCGCCTCATTTTAAACAAGCATGCCATATCTGGAAGTTTTTTCCTTTCTCTTTTTACAACACTTTGGAACCATTGCGTAAACTCGCGTAAACCTCACTAAACACTCGACGGGGATGTAGCTCAGATGGTAGAGCGCGCGCTTAGCATGCGCGAGGTACCGTGATCGATGCCCGGCATCTCCACTTTTCTTCTTCGCGAATTTCATTGTTACCACTTTCTTATTGGAAATTAATCCAAAAACACTCGTACGTCTCTGTGGCGCAATCGGTTAGCGCGTTCGGCTGTTAACCGAAAGGTTGGTGGTTCGAGCCCACCCAGGGACGACTTAAAAGATTTTGTTTTCCAAACAAAGAAAAGAACAAGTTTTTGGACAACTTGCGTCGTATCATGACAGTTTTTCAAAGTAAACATTTTCAGATCAGATTAATCGGCCAAGTGCGCAGTCTATCCGAAAAGTGTCTCTATAGTTCAGTGGTAGAGCACTGGTCTCGTAAACCAGGGGTCGCCAGTTCAAACCTCGCTGGAGGCAATCATCGTTTTGCTAAAAACCTAACAGCAAGCATGCTTTGAAGTGTCAGCTTTTCGTACAAATCACAGCTCCAGTGGCGCAATCGGTTAGCGCGTTCGGCTGTTAACCGAAAGGTTGGTGGTTCGAGCCCACCCAGGGACGCCTTAAAAGATTTTTGTTTTCCAAACAAAGAAAACACGGAAGTTTTTGGACAACTTGCGTCGTATCATGACAGTTTTTCAAAGCAAACATTTTCAGATCACAATAATCGGCCAAGTGCGCAGTCTATCCGAAAAGTGTCTCTATAGTTCAGTGGTAGAGCAGTGGTCTCGTATACCAGGCTGTGTGGGTTGAAAATTCGCTCGAAGCAATCAACATTTTGCTAAAAACCTAACAGCAAGCATGCTTTGAAGTATCAGCTTTTCGTACAAATCACTGCTTCACTGGCGCAATCGGTTAGCGCGCCGTACTCATACAACAGTTACGGAGATATGCGGAGGTTGTGAGTTCGAGCCTCACCTGGAGCAAACCTTTTCTTTGAGTCCAACTCAAAACTGGTAAGATTGTGAACCAAATGTACCAAAAGCAACACATCCCTGGCGCCATGGCTTAGTGGTAAAGCGCCAGCCTAGTAAACAGGAGATCCTGGGTTCGATCCCCAGTTGCGCCTCATTTTAAACAAGCATGCCATATCTGGAAGTTTTTTCCTTTCTCTTTTTACAACACTTTGAAACCATTGCGTAAACTCGCGTAAACCTCATTAAACACTCGACGGGGATGTAGCTCAGATGGTAGAGCGCGCGCTTAGCATGCGCGAGGTACCGGGATCGATGCCCGGCATCTCCACTTTTCTTCATTCCGAATTTCATTGTTGCCACTTTCTTATTGGAAATTAATCCAAAATCACTCGTACGTCTCTGTGGCGCAATCGGTTAGCGCGTTCGGCTGTTAACCGAAAGGTTGGCGGTTCGAGCCCACTCAGGGACGTCTTAAAAGATTTTTGTTTTCCAAACAAAGAAAACACGGAAGTTTTTGGACAACTTGCGTCGTATCATGACAGTTTTTCAAAGCAAACATTTTCAGATCACAATAATCGGCCAAGTGCGCAGTCTATCCGAAAAGTGTCTCTATAGCTCAGTGGTAGAGCACTGGTCTCGCAAACCAGGGGTCGCCAGTTCAAACCTCGCTGGAGGCAATCATCGTTTTGCTAAAAACCTAACAGCAAGCATGCTTTGAAGTGTCAGCTTTTCGTACAAATCACAGCTCCAGTGGCGCAATCGGTTAGCGCGCCCTACTTATACAACAGTTACGGAGATATGCGGAGGTTGTGAGTTCGAGCCTCACCTGGAGCAAACCTTTTCTTTGAGGCCAACTCAAAACTGGTAAGATTGTGAACCAAATGTACCAACAGCAACATATCTCTGGCGCCATGACTTATTGGTAAAGCGCCTGTCTAGTAAACAGGAGATCCTGGGTTCGATCCCCAGTGGCGCCTCATTTCAAACAAGCATGCCATATCTGGAAGTTTTTCCTTTCTCTTTTTACAACACTTTGGAACCATTGCGTAAACTCGCGTAAACCTCACTAAACACTCGACGGGGATGTAGCTCAGATGGTAGAGCGCGCGCTTAGCATGCGCGAGGTACCGGGATCGATGCCCGGCATCTCCACTTTTCTTCATTCCGAATTTCATTGTTACCACTTTCTTATTGGAAATTAATCCAAAATCGCTCGTACGTCTCTGTGGCGCAATCGGTTAGCGCGTTCGGCTGTTAACCGAAAGGTTGGTGTTTCGAGCCCACCCAGGGACGACTTAAAAGATTTTTGTTTTCCAAACAAAGAAAACAACAAGTTTTTGGACAACTTGCGTCGTATCATGACAGTTTTTCAAAGCAAACATTTTCAGATCACAATAATCGGCCAAGTGCGCAGTCTATCCTAAAAGTGTCTCTATAGCTCAGTGGTAGAGCACTGGTATCGTGAACTAGGGGTCGCGAGTTCAAACCTCGCTGGAGGCAATCATCGTTTTACTAAAAACCTAACAGCAAGCATGCTTTGAAGTATCAGCTTTTCGTACAAATCACAGCTCCAGTGGCGCAATCGGTTAGCGCGCCGTACTTATACAACAGTTACGGAGATATGCGGAGGTTGTGAGTTCGAGCCTCACCTGGAGCAAACCTTTTCTTTGAGGCCAACTCAAAACTGGTAAGATTGTGAACCAAATGTACCAACAGCAGCACATCCCTGGCGCCATGGCTTAGTGGTAAAGCGCCAGCCTAGTAAACAGGAGATCCTGGGTTCGATCCCCAGTGGCGCCTCATTTTAAACAAGCATGCCATATCTGGAAGTTTTTCCTTGCTCTTTTTACAACACTTTGGAACCATTGCGTAAACTCGCGTAAACCTCACTAAACACTCGACGGGGATGTAGCTCAGATGGTCAAGCGCGCTTAGCATGCGCGAGGTACCGGGATCGATGCCCGGCATTTCCACTTTTCTTCATTCCGAATTTCATTGTTGCCACTACCTTATTGGAAATTAATCCAAAATCGCTCGTACGTCTCTGTGGCGCAATCGGTTAGCGCGTTCGGCTGTTAACCGAAAGGTTGGTGGTTCGAGCCCACCCAGGGACGTCTTAAAAGATTTTTGTTTTCCAAACAAAGAAAACACGGAAGTTTTTGGACAACTTGCGTCGTATCATGACAGTTTTTCAAAGCAAACATTTTCAGATCACAATAATCGGCCAAGTGCGCAGTCTATCCGAAAAGTGTCTCTATAGTTCAGTGGTAGAGCACTGGTCTCGCAAACCAGGGGTCGCCAGTTCAAACCTCGCTGGAGGCAATCATCGTTTTGCTAAAAACCTAACAGCAAGCATGCTTTGAAGTGTCAGCTTTTCGTAGAAATCACAGCTCCACTGGCACAATCGGTTAGCGCGCCGTACTTATACAACAGTTACGGAGATATGCGGAGGTTGTGAGTTCGAGCCTCACCTGGAGCAAACCTTTTCTTTGAGGCCAACTGAACACTGGTAAGATTGTGAACCAAATGTACAAACAGCAACACATCCCTGGCGCCATGGCTTAGTGGTAAAGCGCCTGTCTAGTAAACAGGAGGTCCTGGGTTCGATCCCCAGTGGTGCCTCATTTTAAACAAGCATGCCATATCTGGAAGTTTTTTCTATTCTCTTTTTACAACACTTTGGAACCATTGCGTAAACTCGCGTAAACCTCACTAAACACTCGACGGGGATGTAGCTCAGATGGTAGAGCGCGCGCTTAGCGTGCGCGAGGTACCGTGATCGATGCCCGGCATCTCCACTTTTCTTCTTCGCGAATTTGGAAATTAATCCAAAATCACTCGTACGTCTCTGTGGCGCAATCGGTTAGCGCGTTTGGCTGTTAACCGAAAGGTTGGTGGTTCGAGCCCACCCAGGGACGTCTTAAAAGATTTTTGTTTTCCAAACAAAGAAAACACGGAAATTTTTGGACAACTTGCGTCGTATCATGACAGTTTTTCAAAGCAAACATTTTCAGATCAGATTAATCGGCCAAGTGTGCAGTCTATCAGAAAAGTGTCTCTATAGCTCAGTGGTAGAGCACTGGTCTAGTAAACCAGGGGTCGCGAGTTCAAACCTCGCTGGAGGCAATCATCATTTTGCTAAAAACCTAACAGCAAGCATGCTTTGAAGTATCAGCTTTTCATACAAATCACAGCTCCACTGGCGCAATCGGTTAGCGCGCCGTACTTATACAACAGTTACGGAGATATGCGGAGGTTGTGAGTTCGAGCCTCACCTGGAGCAAACCTTTACTTTGAGGCCAACTCAAAACTGGTAAGATTGTGAACCAAATGTACCAACAGCAACACATCCCTGGCGCCATGGCTTAGTGGTAAAGCGCCTGTCTAGTAAACAGGAGATCCTGGGTTCGATCCCCAGTGGCGCCTCTTTTTAGACAAGCATGCCATATCTGGAAGTTTTTTCCTTTCTCTTTTTACAACACTTTGGAACCATTGCGTAAACTCGCGTAAACCTCACTAAACACTCGACGGGGATGTAGTTCAGATGGTAGAGCGCGCGCTTAGCATGCGCGAGGTACCGTGATCGATGCCCAGCATCTCCACTTTTCTTCATTCCGAATTTCATTGTTGCCACTTTCTTATTGGAAATTAATCCAAAATCGCTCGTACGTCTCTGTGGCGCAATCGGTTAGCGCGTTCGGCTGTTAACCGAAAGGTTGGTGGTTCGAGCCCACCCAGGGACGACTTAAAAGATTTTTGTTTTCCAAACAAAGAAAACACGGAAGTTTTTGGACAACTTGCGTCGTATCATGACAGGTTTTCAAAGTAAACATTTTCAGATCAGATTAATCGGCCAAGTGTGCAGTCTATCAGAAAAGTGTCTCTATAGCTCAGTGGTAGAGCACTGGTCTCGTAAACCGGGGGTCGCGAGTTCAAACCTCGCTGGAGGCAATTATCATTTTGCTAAAAACCTAACAGCAAGCATGCTTTGAAGTATCAGCTTTTCGCACAAATCACAGCTCCAGTGGCGCAATCGGTTAGCGCGCCGTACAACAGTTACGGAGATATGCGGAGGTTGTGAGTTCGAGCCTCACCTGGAGCAAACCTTTTCTTTGAGGCCAACTCAAAACTGGTAAGATTGTGAACCAAATGTACCAACAGCAACACATCCCTGGCGCCATGGCTTAGTGGTAAAGCGCCTGTCTAGTAAACAGGAGATCCTGGGTTCGATCCCCAGTGGCGCCTCATTTTAAACAAGCATGCCATATCTGGAAGTGTTTTTCTTTCTCTTTTTACAACACTTTGGAACCATTGCGTAAACTCGCGTAAACCTCACTAAACACTCGACGGGGATGTAGTTCAGATGGTAGAGCGCGCGCTTAGCATGCGCGAGGTACCGTGATCGATGCCCGGCATCTCCACTTTTCTTCTTCGCGAATTTCATTGTTGCCACTTTCTTATTGGAAATTAATCCAAAATCGCTCGTACGTCTCTGTGGCGCAATCGGTTAGCGCGTTCGGCTGTTAACCGAAAGGTTGGTGGTTCGAGCCCACCCAGGGACGACTTAAAAGATTTTGTTTTCCAAACAAAGAAAACAACAAGTTTTTGGACAACTTGCGTCGTATCATGACAGTTTTTCAAAGTAAACATTTTCAGATCAGATTAATCGGCCAAGTGTGCAATCTATCCGAAAATTATCTCTATAGCTCAGTGGTAGAGCAATGGTATCGTGAACTAGGGGTCGCGAGTTCAAACCTCGCTGGAGGCAATCATCGTTTTAGTAAAAACCTAACAGCAAGCATGCTTTGAAGTATCAGCTTTTCGTACAAATCACAGCTCCAGTGGCGCAATCGGTTAGCGCGCCGTACTTATACAACAGTTACGGAGATATGCGGAGGTTGTGAGTTCGAGCCTCACCTGGAGCAAACCTTTTCTTTGAGGCCAACTCAAAACTGGTAAGATTGTGAACCAAATGTACCAACAGCAACACATCCCTGGCGCCATGGCTTAGTGGTAAAGCGCCTGTCTAGTAAACAGGAGATCCTGGGTTCGATCCCCAGTGGCGCCTCATTTTAAACAAGCATGCCATATCTGGAAGTTTTTTCCTTTCTCTTTTTACAACACTTTGGAACCATTGCGTAAACTCGCGTAAACCTCACTAAACACTCGACGGGGATGTAGCTCAGATGGTCAAGCGCGCTTAGCATGCGCGAGGTACCGGGATCGATGCCCGGCATTTCCACTTTTCTTCATTCCGAATTTCATTGTTGCCACTTTCTTATTGGAATTTAATCCAAAATCGCTCGTACGTCTCTGTGGCGCAATCGGTTAGCGCGTTCGGCTGTTAACCGAAAGGTTGGTGGTTCGAGCCCACCCAGGGACGTCTTAAAAGATTTTTGTTTTCCAAACAAAGAAAACAACAAGTTTTTGGACAACTTGCGTCGTATCATGACAGTTTTTCAAAGCAAACATTTTCAGATCACAATAATCGGCCAAGTGCGCAGTCTATCCGAAAAGTGTCTCTATAGTTCAGTGGTAGAGCACTGGTCTCGCAAACCAGGGGTCGCCAGTTCAAACCTCGCTGGAGGCAATCATCGTTTTGCTAAAAACCTAACAGCAAGCATGCTTTGAAGTGTCAGCTTTTCGTACAAATCACAGCTCCACTGGCACAATCGGTTAGCGCGCCGTACTTATACAACAGTTACGGAGATATGCGGAGGTTGTGAGTTCGAGCCTCACCTGGAGCAAACCTTTTCTTTGAGGCCAACTCAAAACTGGTAAGATTGTGAACCAAATGTACAAACAGCAACACATCCCTGGCGCCATGGCTTAGTGGTAAAGCGCCTGTCTAGTAAACAGGAGATCCTGGGTTCGATCCCCAGTGGTGCCTCATTTTAAACAAGCATGCCATATCTGGAAGTTTTTTCCTTTCTCTTTTTACAACACTTTGGAACCATTGCGTAAACTCGCGTAAACCTCACTAAACACTCGACGGGGATGTAGCTCAGATGGTAGAGCGCGCGCTTAGCGTGCGCGAGGTACCGTGATCGATGCCCGGCATCTCCACTTTTCTTCTTCGCGAATTTGGAAATTAATCCAAAATCACTCGTACGTCTCTGTGGCGCAATCGGTTAGCGCGTTCGGCTGTTAACCGAAAGGTTGGTGGTTCGAGCCCACCCAGGGACGTCTTAAAAGATTTTTGTTTTCCAAACAAAGAAAACACGGAAATTTTTGGACAACTTGCGTCGTATCATGACAGTTTTTCAAAGCAAACATTTTCAGATCAGATTAATCGGCCAAGTGTGCAGTCTATCAGAAAAGTGTCTCTATAGCTCAGTGGTAGAGCACTGGTCTCGTAAACCAGGGGTCGCGAGTTCAAACCTCGCTGGAGGCAATCATCATTTTGCTAAAAACCTAACAGCAAGCATGCTTTGAAGTATCAGCTTTTCATACTAATCACAGCTTCACTGGCGCAATCGGTTAGCGCGCCGTACTTATACAACAGTTACGGAGATATGCGGAGGTTGTGAGTTCGAGCCTCACCTGGAGCAAACCTTTACTTTGAGGCCAACTCAAAACTGGTAAGATTGTGAACCAAATGTACCAACAGCAACACATCCCTGGCGCCATGGCTTAGTGGTAAAGCGCCTGTCTAGTAAACAGGAGATCCTGGGTTCGATCCCCAGTGGCGCCTCTTTTTAGACAAGCATGCCATATCTGGAAGTTTTTTCCTTTCTCTTTTTACAACACTTTGGAACCATTGCGTAAACTCGCGTAAACCTCACTAAACACTCGACGGGGATGTAGTTCAGATGGTAGAGCGCGCGCTTAGCATGCGCGAGGTACCGTGATCGATGCCCAGCATCTCCACTTTTCTTCATTCCGAATTTCATTGTTGCCACTTTCTTATTGGAAATTAATCCAAAATCGCTCGTACGTCTCTGTGGCGCAATCGGTTAGCGCGTTCGGCTGTTAACCGAAAGGTTGGTGGTTCGAGCCCACCCAGGGACGACTTAAAAGATTTTTGTTTTCCAAACAAAGAAAACAACAAGTTTTTGGACAACTTGCGTCGTATCATGACAGTTTTTCAAAGTAAACATTTTCAGATCAGATTAATCGGCCAAGTGTGCAGTCTATCCGAAAAGTGTCTCTATAGCTCAGTGGTAGAGCACTGGTCTCGTAAACCAGGGGTCGCGAGTTCAAACCTCGCTGGAGGCAATTATCATTTTGCTAAAAACCTAACAGCAAGCATGCTTTGAAGTATCAGCTTTTCGTACAAATCACAGCTCCAGTGGCGCAATCGGTTAGCGCGCCGTACTTATACAACAGTTACGGAGATATGCGGAGGTTGTGAGTTCGAGCCTCACCTGGAGCAAACCTTTTCTTTGAGGCCAACTCAAAACTGGTAAGATTGTGAACCAAATGTACCAACAGCAACACATCCCTGGCGCCATGGCTTAGTGGTAAAGCGCCTGTCTAGTAAACAGGAGATCCTGGGTTCGATCCCCAGTGGCGCCTCATTTTAAACAAGCATGCCATATCTGGAAGTGTTTTTCTTTCTCTTTTTACAACACTTTGGAACCATTGCGTAAACTCGCGTAAACCTCACTAAACACTCGACGGGGATGTAGTTCAGATGGTAGAGCGCGCGCTTAGCATGCGCGAGGTACCGTGATCGATGCCCGGCATCTCCACTTTTCTTCTTCGCGAATTTCATTGTTACCACTTTCTTATTGGAAATTAATCCAAAATCCCTCGTACGTCTCTGTTGCGCAATCAGTTAGCGCGTTCGGCTGTTAACCGAAAGGTTGGTGGTTCGAGCCCACCCAGGGACGTCTTAAAAGATTTTTGTTTTCCAAACAAAGAAAACACGGAAGGTTTTGGACAACTTGCGTCGTATCATGACAGTTTTTCAAAGCAAACATTTTCAGATCACAATAATCGGCCAAGTGCGCAGTCTATCCGAAAAGTGTCTCTATAGTTCAGTGGTAGAGCAGTGGTCTCGTATACCAGGCTGTGTGGGTTGAAAATTCGCGCGAAGCAATCAACAAATTTTCTAAAAACCTAACAGCAAGCATGCTTTGAAGTATCAGCTTTTCGTACAAATCACTGCTTCATTGGCGCAATCGGTTAGCGCGCCGTACTTATACAACAGTTACGGAGATATGCGGAGGTTGTGAGTTCGAGCCTCACCTGGAGCAAACCTTTTCTTTGAGGCCAACTCAAAACTGGTAAGATTGTGAACCAAATGTACCAACAGCAACACATCCCTGGCGCCATGGCTTAGTGGTAAAGCGCCAGCCTAGTAAACAGGAGATCCTGGGTTCGATCCCCAGTGGCGCCTCTTTTTAAACAAGCATGCCATATCTGGAAGTTTTTTCCTTCCTCTTTTTACAACACTTTGGAACCATTGCGTAAACTCGCGTAAACCTCACTAAACACTCGACGGGGATGTAGCTCAGATGGTCAAGCGCGCTTAGCATGCGCGAGGTACCGGGATCGATGCCCGGCATCTCCACTTTTCTTCATTCCGAATTTCATTGTTGCCACTTTCTTATTGGAAATTAATCCAAAATCGCTCGTACGTCTCTGTGGCGCAATCGGTTAGCGCGTTCGGCTGTTAACCGAAAGGTTGGTGGTTCGAGCCCACCCAGGGACGTCTTAAAAGATTTTTGTTTTCCAAACAAAGAAAACACGGAAGTTTTTGGACAACTTGCGTCGTATCATGACAGTTTTTCAAAGCAAACATTTTCAGATCACAATAATCGGCCAAGTGCGCAGTATATCCGAAAAGTGTCTCTATAGCTCAGTGGTAGAGCACTGCTCTCGCAAACCAGGGATCGCCAGTTCAAACCTCGCTGGAGGCAATCATCGTTTTGCTAAAAACCTAACAGCAAGCATGCTTTGAAGTATCAGCTTTTCATACAAATCACAGCTCCACTGGCGCAATCGGTTAGCGCGCCGTACTTATACAACAGTTACGGAGATATGCGGAGGTTGTGAGTTCGAGCCTCACCTGGAGCAAACCTTTTCTTTGAGGCCAACTCAAAACTGGTAAGATTGTGAACCAAATGTACCAACAGCAACACATCCCTGGCGCCATGGCTTAGTGGTAAAGCGCCTGTCTAGTAAACAGGAGATCCTGGGTTCGATCCCCAGTGGCGCCTCATTTTAGACAAGCATGCCATATCTGGAAGTTTTATCTTTCTCTTTTTACAACACTTTGGAACCATTGCGTAAACTCGCGTAAACCTCACTAAACACTCGACGGGGATGTAGTTCAGATGGTAGAGCGCGCGCTTAGCATGCGCGAGGTACCGTGATCGATGCCCAGCATCTCCACTTTTCTTCATTCCGAATTTCATTGTTGCCACTTTCTTATTGGAAATTAATCCAAAATCGCTCGTACGTCTCTGTGGCGCAATCGGTTAGCGCGTTCGGCTGTTAACCGAAAGGTTGGTGGTTCGAGCCCACCCAGGGACGACTTAAAAGATTTTTGTTTTCCAAACAAAGAAAACAACAAGTTTTTGGACAACTTGCGTCGTATCATGACAGTTTTTCAAAGTAAACATTTTCAGATCAGATTAATCGGCCAAGTGTGCAGTCTATCAGAAAAGTGTCTCTATAGCTCAGTGGTAGAGCACTGCATGGTCTCGTAAACCAGGGGTCGCGAGTTCAAACCTCGCTGGAGGCAATTATCATTTTGCTAAAAACCTAACAGCAAGCATGCTTTGAAGTATCAGCTTTTCGTACAAATCACAGCTCCAGTGGCGCAATCGGTTAGCGCGCCGTACTTATACAACAGTTACGGAGATATGCGGAGGTTGTGAGTTCGAGCCTCACCTGGAGCAAACCTTTTCTTTGAGGCCAACTCAAAACTGGTAAGATTGTGAACCAAATGTACCAACAGCAACACATCCCTGGCGCCATGGCTTAGTGGTAAAGCGCCTGTCTAGTAAACAGGAGATCCTGGGTTCGATCCCCAGTGGCGCCTCATTTTAAACAAGCATGCCATATCTGGAAGTGTTTTTCTTTCTCTTTTTACAACACTTTGGAACCATTGCGTAAACTCGCGTAAACCTCACTAAACACTCGACGGGGATGTAGTTCAGATGGTAGACCGCGCGCTTAGCATGCGCGAGGTACCGTGATCGATGCCCGGCATCTCCACTTTTCTTCTTCGCGAATTTCATTGTTACCACTTTCTTATTGGAAATTAATCCAAAATCACTCGTACGTCTCTGTGGCGCAATCGGTTAGCGCGTTCGGCTGTTAACCGAAAGGTTGGTGGTTCGAGCCCACCCAGGGACGTCTTAAAAGATTTTTGTTTTCCAAACAAAGAAAACACGGAAGTTTTTGGACAACTTGCGTCGTATCATGACAGTTTTTCAAAGTAAACATTTTCAGATCAGATTAATCGGCCAAGTGTGCAGTCTATCCGAAAAGTGTCTCTATAGCTCAGTGGTAGAGCACTGGTCTCGTAAACCAGGGGTCGCGAGTTCAAACCTCGCTGGAGGCAATTATCATTTTGCTAAAAACCTAACAGCAAGCATTCTTTGAAGTATCAGCTTTTCGTACAAATCACAGCTCCAGTGGCGCAATCGGTTAGCGCGCCGTACTTATACAACAGTTACGGAGATATGCGGAGATTGTGAGTTCGAGCCTCACCTGGAGCAAACCTTTTCTTACCAAACAGCAACACATCTCTGGCGCCATGGCTTAGTGGTAAAGCGCCTGTCTAGTAAACAGGAGATCCTGGGTTCGATCCCCAGTGGCGCCTCATTTTAAACAAGCATGCCATATCTGGAAGTGTTTTTCTTTCTCTTTTTACAACACTTTGGAACCATTGCGTAAACTCGCGTAAACCTCACTAAACACTCGACGGGGATGTAGTTCAGATGGTAGAGCGCGCGCTTAGCATGCGCGAGGTACCGTGATCGATGCCCGGCATCTCCACTTTTCTTCTTCGCGAATTTCATTGTTACCACTTTCTTATTGGAAATTAATCCAAAATCACTCGTACGTCTCTGTGGCGCAATCGGTTAGCGCGTTCGGCTGTTAACCGAAAGGTTGGTGGTTCGAGCCCACCCAGGGACGTCTTAAAAGATTTTTGTTTTCCAAACAAAGAAAACACGGAAGTTTTTGGACAACTTGCGTCGTATCATGACAGTTTTTCAAAGCACACATTTTCAGATCACAATAATCGGCCAAGTGCGCAGTCTATCCGAAAAGTGTCTCTATAGTTCAGTGGTAGAGCAGTGGTCTCGTATACCAGGCTGTGTGGGTTGAAAATTCGCGCGAAGCAATCAACATTTTGCTAAAAACCTAACAGCAAGCATGCTTCGAAGTATCAGCTTTTCGTACAAATCACTGCTCCAGTGGCGCAATCGGTTAGCGCGCCGTACTTATACAACAGTTACGGAGATATGCGGAGATTGTGAGTTCGAGCCTCACCTGGAGCAAACCTTTTCTTTGAGGCCAACTCAAAACTGGTAAGATTGTGAACCAAATGTACCAACAGCAACACATCCCTGGCGCCATGGCTTAGTGGTAAAGCGCCTGTCTAGTAAACAGGAGATCCTGGGTTCGATCCCCAGTGGCGCCTCATTGTAAACAAGCATGCCATATCTGGAAGTTTTTTCCTTTCTCTTTTTACAACACTTTGGAACCATTGCGTAAACTCGCGTAAACCTCACTAAACACTCGACGGGGATGTAGTTCAGATGGTAGAGCGCGCGCTTAGCATGCGCGAGGTACCGTGATCGATGCCCGGCATCTCCACTTTTCTTCATTCCGAATTTCATTGTTGCCACTTTCTTATTGGAAATTAATCCAAAATCGCTCGTACGTCTCTGTGGCGCAATCGGTTAGCGCGTTCGGCTGTTAACCGAAAGGTTGGTGGTTCGAGCCCACCCAGGGACGACTTAAAAGATTTTTGTTTTCCAAACAAAGAAAACAACAAGTTTTTGGACAACTTGCGTCGTATCATGACAGTTTTTCAAAGTAAACATTTTCAGATCAGATTAATCGGCCAAGTGTGCAGTCTATCAGAAAAGTGTCTCTATAGCTCAGTGGTAGAGCACTGGTCTCGTAAACCAGGGGTCGCGAGTTCAAACCTCGCTGGAGGCAATTATCATTTTGCTAAAAACCTAACAGCAAGCATGCTTTGAAGTATCAGCTTTTCGTACAAATCACAGCTCCAGTGGCGCAATCGGTTAGCGCGCCGTACTTATACAACAGTTACGGAGATATGCGGAGGTTGTGAGTTCGAGCCTCACCTGGAGCAAACCTTTTCTTTGAGGCCAACTCAAAACTGGTAAGATTGTGAACCAAATGTACCAACAGCAACACATCCCTGGCGCCATGGCTTAGTGGTAAAGCGCCTGTCTAGTAAACAGGAGATCCTGGGTTCGATCCCCAGTGGCGCCTCTTTTTAAACAAGCATGCCATATCTGGAAGTTTTTTCCTTTCTCTTTTTACAACACTTTGGAACCATTGCGTAAACTCGCGTAAACCTCACTAAACACTCGACGGGGATGTAGGTCAGATGGTAGAGCGCGCGCTTAGCGTGCGCGAGGTACCGTGATCGATGCCCGGCATCTCCACTTTTCTTCTTCGCGAATTTCATTGTTGCCACTTTCTTATTGGAAATTAATCCAAAATCACTCGTACGTCTCTGTGGCGCAATCGGTTAGCGCGTTCGGCTGTTAACCGAAAGGTTGGTGGTTCGAGCCCACCCAGGGACGACTTAAAAGATTTTGTTTTCCAAACAAAGAAAACAACAAGTTTTTGGACAACTTGCGTCGTATCATGACAGTTTTTCAAAGTAAACATTTTCAGATCAGATTAATCGGCCAAGTGTGCAGTCTATCAGAAAAGTGTCTCTATAGCTCAGTGGTAGAGCACTGGTCTCGTAAACCAGGGGTCGCGAGTTCAAACCTCGCAGGAGGCAATTATCATTTTGCTAAAAACCTAACAGCAAGCATGCTTTGAAGTATCAGCTTTTCGTACAAATCACAGCTCCAGTGGCGCAATCGGTTAGCGCGCCGTACTTATACAACAGTTACGGAGATATGCGGAGGTTGTGAGTTCGAGCCTCACCTGGAGCAAACCTTTTCTTTGAGGCCAACTCAAAACTGGTAAGATTGTGAACCAAATGTACCAACAGCAACACATCCCTGGCGCCATGGCTTAGTGGTAAAGCGCCTGTCTAGTAAACAGGAGATCCTGGGTTCGATCCCCAATGGCGCCTCTTTTTAAACAAGCATGCCATATCTGGAAGTTTTTTCCTTTCTCTTTTTACAACACTTTGGAACCATTGCGTAAACTCGCGTAAACCTCACTAAACACTCGACGGGGATGTAGCTCAGATGGTAGAGCGCGCGCTTAGCATGCGCGAGGTACCGGGATCGATGCCCGGCATCTCCACTTTTCTTCATTCCGAATTTCATTGTTGCCACTTTCTTATTGGAAATTAATCCAAAATCACTCGTACGTCTCTGTGGCGCAATCGGTTAGCGCGTTCGGCTGTTAACCGAAAGGTTGGTGGTTCGAGCCCACCCAGGGACGTCTTAAAAGATTTTTGTTTTCCAAACAAAGAAAACACGGAAGTTTTTGGACAACTTGCGTCGTATCATGACAGTTTTTGAAAGTAAACATTTTCAGATCAGATTAATCGGCCAAGTGTGCAGTCTATCAGAAAAGTGTCTCTATAGTTCAGTGGTAGAGCACTGGTCTCGTAAACCAGGGGTCGCGAGTTCAAACCTCGCTGGAGGCAATCATCATTTTGCTGAAAACCTAACAGCAAGCATGCTTTGAAGTATCAGCTTTTCGTACAAATCACAGCTCCAGTGGCGCAATCGGTTAGCGCGCCGTACAACAGTTACGGAGATATGCGGAGGTTGTGAGTTCGAGCCTCACCTGGAGCAAACC